>NW_006800007.1:1671801-1972630 GCF_000485575.1 Poecilia formosa | reverse complement strand
ATTTAAGCCAATTAGGTTATTGATTTGTTGTGAACACCTTAAACTGATCCGGAACGTGACAAAAAGAGATCCACTTATATTTCTTTGCATTGTAAATAAACAGCGCTTGCTCATCGCTAATGTTGCTTTATTGCATTGCACTTTAAAAACAAAAACTAAGCAAGTATTTAGATGCTTATTTCCATAAGCATCTAAATACTTATCAGTAACATTTAACACCTTACAGTGCCGCTTTAAAGTTCTGGGAAATAAAGGTATGTGCTCTTAAAAATAATTATCGCCGTATGCACATTTTATAAATATCATGTGTTTAAAAGAAAACAGAAAGGGTGCAAAAGACGGTAAGAGTCGCGCGAATACACGGCGTGGATTAAACGGGTACACTAATTAGTCCTGCCATGTTTCTCTGACAACCTTGTCTCTGTGGCAATGTAAAAGCACTTTAATCATTATTATTATTAAATATAGATATGGGGCTTCACTGTTGCGTCACAGATCACAGGTTCAGGCTACGAGATCTCACGCTGCAATGACGGCGCGAGCGAGAAACACAAAGGGACCTTTCAACAGGATGCCAGTAACAACAGGATGAAATAATTACCATTCCGGCGTTAGAAACATATTCAAAGGGAAGGCAGCCGGGTCTATAGAATGGATTTATTGTCCAAATTGCCCACGTTTGTGAATACAATTAAAGCATGTGATCTAAAAACTAGTGTGCAGCATGTAGGCCTACAGAAGCAAATGCATTGCTCTAGCGACCCGAATGCATCATGCTGGGAATGGTTCCCCATCCAGTGGCTGCTCTACAACCTCAGAGGGGGATTTGAACATGCAGGGGGAAGGAATTGGTGCATGTTCCCCTTCAGGGATGAAAGCAGTCCGTGCACGGCAAGGCTCGTCTCTTACCCTTGGAAGCATCCTTGTCTTCTTTAGCCTTCGCCACTTTTCCGCTCATAGATCCCAGTTTGGATGTGTAATTCCCGATTTAGGTAAAAATCGAAATCCCCCTATTTGCTGACCGTCCTCAGCGAAATCCTTCCCAGAGATAAGGGTTCTGTGAGGAGAGAAATGCCGATGAGAGTCACATTACTGTTTTGTTTTCCACAAGAGAACAGCAGCGTTTGGTGACAGACACATCATGAAGCCTGACAAAGGACAGTGGGGGGATGCAACCCAATTCAGTTCAATTAGGTATCAATGAAAACATCCAACTCTTGCTGCCCTCTGCACACACTCACATGTCACAAGACAAAAGGAGCAGCACAGTTTCATTAAACATCCGGAACCAGAACTGTGAGCATCTCCGTGCCTACCTTATCTCCTCCACGTTTTCTGCTACATCAATGCACATTGATGAAAGGAAGCGCTCCCACCACGAATCCTGTTATGTACCAAGAAAGAAAAAAACAAAAAAAATCACGACCTACTCTACTGTGACAAAGGACCAGGGCAGATAAAAAAAAAAAAGAAGAAGAATAAAAAGCTGCGAAATGGAGCGCAGCCTTTCTTCCCCCCAAGAGGTTCTGAAGTCAAAACAGTGAAGCACACCACCTAACAAACCCAGAGAGGAATGCCATCCAGCGCAGCTCCTGCCACCAGCTTTTTGTTTTTGGCGTCTGCCTCTGTTTTGCCTCAGTCCTGCTCTTCTGAACGCTCAGCAGGCACAATCAACAGGACACACAAAGTGAGAGCGCTCCGCCCGTTTCAGCGCCGATTCACGCAGCGGACATTGGGTTTTGGACCTCAGAATCACTGCTGGGATGTAAACGAGCTGTCCCATCCATAAAAGCGGTGTGTGTGTGTGTGTGTGAGCCGTGCTGTCGATGCGGTGAAGAATTACAGCAGGGGGTTGAGCTGCTGCTGCTGCTGCTGCTGCATGGCGCGCACCATCTTGCTGTTGCTCTCATTCAGTCGCCTCAGTGGCGGAGCATTGCGTTTTCCCATTCACATCCAGGCTGCGCGCATTCGCCAAACACTGGCTTTATTAAAGGCATAACTTACAATGCGAAGCAGTGACTCTGACTTATATTACGCAAAAACAGAAAGTAAATAATTTAAGAACTGTGTGTTACTGTTACCAGTTCCCACTGTGACACCTGTGTGACCTGACAGGTGCCTAAAGTTTGGAAATCGGGCCCAAGTAGGTGCAGCTCAGTAAACTAAAAAGGTATCACTTTGTGTAATTTAGATTCACTACATGCACAGTTGAAGCTTTTAATTAAAAACAATTTACAAAAATTACTGCAATACAGAAATATCAGCTTTCTCATATATTATCTAAGTGCCCCTCAGGGCCTCCTTTTTTTATTGCACCAATGTGTTGTGGCCTAAAGATAATTGGGAGTTCAGAAGCTCATTTCACTTTAATATCAGCCTTCGGCTTATTTGCATTGTTTGCCCTGGTGTCTGTCGTCTTCCTCTTGACTATACTCCATACGCGCTCTGTGGGATTTAGGCCAAGCAAATTTTCCGGTCAGCAAAGCACAGCGATAACCGAGTCATTAAACTTGGTAATGATGGTTTTGGTAATGTAGGCCGGTGCCAAGTTATGCTGGGAAATGAAATCTGTGCCTCCATGAAGGGAAGGATGAGGCAATCTAAAGTTTCCTGGTAGACAGCTGCTCAGATCACACACTTAATAAAATACAAACAAAACCAGCAGATGGCTTCTGAGATCGTCTCTGGTTTGTGAGTGTCACACACAAGGAATGAAATCCATGTCCGGGACACGTCTTGTTGCGGCTCTTGAACTGCAAGCTGACTCCGGGCTTTATAAATCTCCCCCAGCTTTTTCCTCTCAAGAGTGTGGTTAATCCATGTTGCTTCTCCCAATCAACTTTCCATTAATATGCTTGGATGCATCACTATTAATAGCCAGCATCTTTTATGGCTTATACTCCTCATGGAGGGTGTCAATCTGTAAATATGTGTATCAGTTTATTCACATTCACTTCCACCTGTACTTACTCTTAATGTTTGCTTATTTTCAAAGACAAATTTACACTGACACAGCAAGGTCATAAGGTCTGACTTCCCACTGTGAAATTTCACAAAATGCAATGATTTTAAAAAGCAAACTGGTAAAGAAATTGCAAGAGGCACACAAGTGAAGCTGAAAATGTTAAACACTGTAGGCAGACAAGGTGAAGGAGAAGTGGGATTAGAAACATAAAAAAAATAAAAGAAAGCGCATTACAAATGGATAGACTCAAAAAAAACTAATCATTTTTCCTTTCTGTAATGTCATTGGATACAGGGTTGTGGAAGCTCGATTAGGGTTTTGTATTTTGTTTTACAGCTAAATAGCAAAGAAGCAAACAAAAAACAATAAAACTGACCAAAGCATGTTGATCTGCAGGCGACAAACTAAATCTAAAATAAGTTATACAAAAAGTTTGCAGCAGCTATTTGACTATTTCTTACCATACTGCAATAATTGTTTGCTTTCTGTGACTAAATTGTGATTAAATTGTTTTATTCCCAGTAACATTTGATTTCGAAGGCTATGGATATTATAAAGTCCTTACCTTTACACTGCGGAGAAGCCTGTAAGCCGCAGCTGAACCTTCCTGTTAAAGTCTCCAGTTTCATACAGTAATGTCACCACATGGAAAGTTCACTCCGACTTGTCATTAGAGCTTCAATGTTGACGTCAGAACACAACTCACAGCAAAGTTTGAGCTTTGATCCAGAAGTCCAGTCCGATCCCAGCTGGATATTTGCAGAGGTGATGTGACATCTCCAGGTTGAGCAGGTCTGTGCTACTCTGTGGTGTACGAGGAAACAGACCTGTAGTTGGAAGGTTGCAAGATCTGTTATTTTTAGAAGAAACTTGAACCTCTTTGAGTTTTCTTGACATGCTCAGATGTTCTTCCATTTGTCTAAGGACACTCTGATGTGTTGTGAAGTAAAGTGCCTTTACCTGAAAAGGTCAGTGCAGATTTTACACAAAGATACTTTCTTTGGTCTCTGGATTAAAAGAATGACCTATGCTGAATTAAAAAAAATAATAATTTCAGAATTTAAGTTGCATTTGACTCGACCTGAGTTATAAAACAACAACAAAAAAGTTTTTTTCCCCTTGCATAAACACTGAAGTATTGCAGAGATCTGCCTCACAAGATGGACACTTGCACAAGCTACTGCATAAAATGCGAGGGTTAGAGAGAGTGTAAATGTCACTGGATTGTGTTCCCACTGTGTCCATGGCCTGTGACCTGTTTTGACCTTTCCAGCAGAGCTGCGTCCGTCCTCAGTCTGTTTAAAGCAAAGCCCAGAGGCATGTTTGATTCAGCAGTAGCAACCTCCTGACTCACACTCTGTCATACCCAGCCAGTCTCCACCCATGTCACAAAATAACTCTGAATCACTTGTTTTGAGCTGCTGATTGTGATATTTCAGCCAGATAACAATGACAACGCTTTCAGCTTATGTTATTCCACACACACGCACAAAGACAAGTCTGCCTGCTTGCAAAATTACAATTTTTATGTAACAGACAATGCCCTTCAAAATGATTAGCAATGTTAGAAAAATGTCTTAAATGTCTGATAAAGTTTTTAAATAATTTAGAGCTGTGTGTATGTTATACAAACTTAAAATAAAGGTTTTAAGTTTGTACAACTAAAAGGAAACTGGCAACAAGGTCTTATATAGAGGTGTCTGTGTAGGCAGATGTGTGGCTTTTCTAAATTATGAGATTGTTAACTCCAAAATCAAAACATAATTTCTCAAGAAAACAATTACCAACTTCAATCTCTAGGTCTGAAATTGTCTAGTCTTTCGATGTCAGTGGAAATAACTCAAATTATCTTCATCTTTAGTGTCGGAAATAACAACAAGGAAAAGCACTGCTCAACATTTTATAAGCAAAATACATTTCTGAACACATGAACAATGAGTGGATTAACTATTTTTCTCAGTGGGAAAGGGATGTTTTGAAGAAAGTTTAAAAGTTTCAAGGGATTCAGTGGAGATTTTAAAATCCTTAACTCCAGAATCTTTTATCAAACACAGCACTCTGAGCCAAACAGAAATTTATAGACATTTGTGAAAGAGGATGCAACTACTGAAAGAAAACCACAAAACCAATGGATGTAAACCAGACGTTTACGTTGTAAACTAGATTCATATTCTGATTCCTGTTTCTTTGTTTAGATTTTGTAGTTTGGTGTGACCTGTTTTCCCGTGGTTTGGTCTAATGAAGTGCAGACGTGTTGCCAATTCTGTATGAAACCAGTAAGATTTTAGATACATGAGAGGGACGTCAGAAAATAAAGATGTTAAAGAACTAAACCCACCAGAAGAACCTGAAGCTGGCTTATGATGCTGCTTTCTAATCACTTTATTTGACCCAATGAGAACACAGTATTATGTTCTTTTATGGTGTAAAACCCTGTGAAGCTTGACTTACAATCAAAAGCAGTGCAAAGAGAAGCCAAAATGAGTAATGTGGATAAACGTAAAGTTCTCTCTCAGGAGCAAGCTGTTGGTGGTTGGATTTTGGATATCACTGTTATCAGTTAGCTATCAAATTAAACAAAAAGCGCCCGCTTTATTCACACTCAGGCTGTCGCTGATGAGGTAATCAGGCTGCTTCTCCTGCAGGAGTGTGGCTAATGACAACAGTTTCCAGCTTTAATCAATGAGGTCAAGGGCTGCTTGGGGAATTAGTATCTGCTGGGAGGCAGAAATTAAAATGTTCCATAATCAATCGCCTCACGTTCAAATACAGCCAGAGTTACACAGTTTGCTACCTAAGGTGATGTTTGAGAATTAAAAAAAAAAGAACCTGAGTACATTCAGGAGGTGACTGAAGAAAGAGATTTCATAATCATCATCAATTTTATTAAAGTAGACTCATGTTAAATGTTATATTGAGATATGAGATTTGAAAACAACACTTAAAGTTGGCATTCACAAATATGCAAAGGTCATAAGCACAGACTGGGATAAAGTACTGCATGTGATGCTCACTTATTTATCATAAATCAACAATATCAGGTAATAATGTGCAAAACAACCAAATTCAAACTTGAAAAGAAAAATACAGTAAAGATGGCATACACGTCTGTGTATTTTAATATACAGGCGTTGACTTCATCAATATTATAGAAAATAATGTTTTACTATCTTAACATTTCAAAGGTCTGAAATTCACTTCAAACAATATGAAAGAGTCAGAAAATAAAAAAATATTACTGGTCAGAGTCAAAATGTAACTAATGCTGTCACATTTCTGTCCCATGTGTCAGAAAAGTGACAGCAGCTCCCAAGATCACATTTTTATAGCCGTCATGTCAGAACACCACATGAGCCACATCTGCAGCCTCTGACCCACATCAAGCTGCCACAATCCCACATGGCAGTGAATAATTACTACCTGAAGCGTGTTTATTAGTGTGACGACTCACCCATTTCTACCCAATTTGTCCAGTTCAATATGTTTTTTTTGTGTGTGTGTGTAAATTTGTGTTTCTGACATCAATCTAGAAAACAACAGAGCTTCGAGGGCACATTGTGACCAGGAGCGGTGGGAGCTCCACTTTTCATTAACGGTGGCTGAACATCACAAAGCCGCCAGCGGCTGTCAGCCTGGCTGCATCATCACAGCACCAAGAGTGGATCTGAGCTTTCATTTTTCATGAACTCACTGTGTAAATGTACCAATGAGAACACTATGAGGAGACATGAGCGTTGTTCGCTTGCATTAGATACAGTCAGCTTGTGCTGCCGTGTTTTCTAACATCCTAAAATTAGGAAGCGAATACTGATGGCTCACTGGCACACTAACCTTTGTCTGACAATGACTTAAACTAAATTAAAATTCACTAACTGACATCTTATTTTTTTATTAAGAAAAATACATTTAAATGAGTCACTGCTTTTACTTACAATACTAAACATCCATAACCCTGTAAGTTTATTCGTGTTTTACATTTTGCCACTTTAACTTTAAAACCACAGACTTTAACACATTTTGTTAACATATCATGTGACAGACCAACACAAAGCTACAATTTAGTGAAATGCAAGGAGATACATGGGTTTGATTTATATTATTTTGCCAATACAAATCTGAAAATATTGGTATGCATCTGTATTAAGTCCATTTTAACTCTTATACCCCTAAATAAATGTAACAAGTAAAAACTTCACATATGTTCAGGTCATCGTATGACCTTATGTCACAATGTGTAAATTTAAAGTAGAAACAAAAATAGTCAAATAAAAGTGTAGTTTGTGTATATTGTGTTCAGCCCCATGAATCTGCATTATTTGCTTTTACAGCAGCGATCCACATCCACTGAATGACGTTTTCACCAAAGCACGCACAGCTTTCATCAACAGGTTTTCCCTGCATTTAGCTGACTCCATTTTCTCTTTAACTTTGACATCTGTCCCTGTTCTTGCAGAAGCAAAGCAACTCCACAGCATGATGCTTCCAACTCAGTGCTCAAGTGATGTGCAGAGTTAGTTTATTGCCATATACAAACCAAATGGTTTGATGACCGGAGTACTTTTTTTGTGTTTCCTCTTCACATAGGACTCCTATTGGCTTTCTTTCAGCAGCAGCTTTCTGTCATTCTTCAATAATAAAGAAGTGGTAAGAATACTTTCACAAAGCAATAAATCTTTCTTGAGGTCAATAAAAAGTACTTCCTTTTATGTAAAAGGGCATTTGTGCGACAGGACATAGAATATGCAGCTTTAAAGTCAGAAATAAATCATTAATTCATGTAGCAAGCTATCTGAAATATCACATTAATGTCAATGATTCATCAAGAGGAGGGTGAAGTAGGCGTTTGCCTTGAGGGACTCTCTCATCCTCCATAGAGCTCCCTGTGGATATTACTGCACAACCTTAAAAGAGTAGAGTTGTGAGGAAGGCTCGATAGCGCAGTTCCACTTTTAGTTTTTGAGTATAAAATGATAAAACAATTACATTTTTAGTACTCCTCTCTGCCAAAATGTTCAGTTCGACATTCGATTTCAGTAAAAAGTGGAGGGTTTAAGTTTTCTAAAATGTCTTTGTTGGGAAACCAGACAGACTTGGTTTTGAATATTAATTTTGGAAGGACCCTGCGAAGAGGAAGGACATGTGAACAAAAATTTAATTTCTCTACATGTTCAGACTGAACTACAAACAAGAAATGTTGAATATGTATGTATTTTTTTTTACATTTTTCAAATGACCATTGTGATCACCACAGATATTCATTAATTTTCTTAATTCTCTTTAAATTGTCATTTTAAAGATGGAAACTTAATCTTTAATGTCTCTCTATTGATATCCTGGCTGGAAAAATCACAAAATGCTCTCAACTTTGCATCTGGTCAATTTTTATTTTAAACTTTGAATACTTTTTCCCCACCTAAGTTTCTTTAAAACAGAAAAATGCTCTTTTAAACATTATGTTACAATCATAGATTTTAAGTGACAATATTTGATCATTCATGAGAAAATGTAAGACAATAGAAGAAAAACTGTAGAAGGAACACAGATAGCCCGATTTAGCTCACAAAACAAACGCAGGATTTTGAGAAAGAAAAATACAGCTAAACTAAAATTAAATTAAATAAAACAATAATCCAGGAGTGTTAGAATGTTTTGTTTAATAGTTATTTGGGCTTTCTGGATACGTTTCAAAGATTTTCTTTGGAGTTCAGCTGCTTTTCTATCAACCAGCAACAAATATTTAAGAGCGAATCATAAGAGATGTGTGGGGTAAAGATAAAGAAGCCAAGAGATGCATCAGTCTTCCACTGGTTTTCCACTATTAGCTCTTTGAGAATCACCTGCTGGTTTTAAAATATCTTTTTTATATCTGTCAAACTGTTCCATTTCTGTACTTTTAAAAGTAGACTACCAGAGTAATTTAACATATCTCGATATTCTCAGCAATATAAACTCTGACTCAGCAGCTGCAGCAGGATATGCTGGATGACAGCTGGAGAACAGAACTCTACTCAGCCCTCTGCACAAGACGTCAATGGCAATAATTTCATTGCTAATAAAAAATGATAAAGCTTCAGAAGCTGAAAACAATGTTGTTTAGCCTCAGGTGCAGGAGGAAATCAACCAGACGAAGAAGTAAATCTTTATCTGGAACAACATGACAGTGACTCTAATGCTAAAAACCTGGCTGCCAAAGCCTTTCTGTAACCCTGAACCCAAGTCAAGTCAAGTTTATCTGCAAAACACGTTTCAGCAACAAGCCATTTCACCGTGCTTTCCTTGATAAAAACATAAGACAATGGTTTTTAATATCATGACTAATTAGGAAACATTTTGTCAATTGCCATCATCAAAATCCTCAAGCATAATCATCATCAACTATACAGCAAATATATTGATCAAAGGCAACTCTAAACAAACAGAGTTCTAAACTTGACTTAAGAGGGACTCAGGGTTTCAGCTGTTTTGCAGTTTTCTGGAAGTTTGTTCCAGATTTGAGTAGCATAAAAACTGAATATTGCTTCTCCATGTCTGGTTCTGATTCTGGAAATGCAGAGTAGACCAGAACCAGAAGACCTGCGAGGTCTGGAAAGTTGATATAATGACAACAGGTCAAGTATTAATGAGAACAGGAGCAGCAATAATCTGCAGCTGTTGCAGTAATCACAGTTTGACTAAAGATAAATGCATGGATGAGTTTCTCGAGATCTTGCTGGGACATTAGAAATGTTCTTCAGGTGATTGAAAGGCTGACTTTGTAACTGTCTTTATCTGTCTTTACATGTTCAGGTCCCAAGGTATCTGGGTAGCAGACAAATAAGTTTTAGTGAAGGTCCATAACAGTCAGCAAGAAAATGTAGATCCAGAGTGAGACTGTGCAAAATGTCACATTTTTAAAGAATGAAAAAAATGGAAACAGGAGAAAAGCAACAAAGCTCCCAAGAAGCTCAGAAAGATTTCACTCTCACAATGAGTTTCGTAATCATAAAAAAATAGTAATCAAGTTTTGCAGAACAATATCCAATATTAACGCTGGAAGGGACTAGCTAGAAACAACAATCTTACAATGAGAAATATTAAATTAAGATTTGCAGCCAGCACTTCCCGTTCATGCTATGTCAGCATTTGACAGGATCAATCAATCAATCAAGTTTATTTGTTTAGCACATTTCAGTAACAAGGTGTAAGGATTTGGTTTTTGTGTAGATTAGAGTCTCTGTGTTGTTGCATCTTCCCCTTGACTGTCTCCTGCCTTGTTTCCCCTGATTATCTCCCTGTGTATTTAATCCCACCTGTGTCGCCTGCTCCCCGTCAGATCCTCGCTGCAGTCATGTCTCGTCTCCTTGCCTTTGGTTCCTTGTGTTTTGGTTACAGTTGCTACCAGTATCTGGGCGCTTTGCCTTTTTGCTCACCTGTGCTGCCTGGATTTTGTACTTTTTGTTTGGACTTCTGTTTTCTTCGTTGTCATTATTAAACCATCATTTTCACCATAACCTGAGTCTACCGCATCATCCTCACCAACATCAAACCACAGTTCATGACACACTAAGGCAGTTCAAAGAGCTTTACATCATAAAAACACAAAAGCACAAAGACATAGAACACAGTTAACAATTGAAACATGACATTTTACCAAGTGCTTTCGTTACATATAAAAATGTTGGTTAGTGTTTCATTTATGATGGTTCAGAAGCAACTCTAAGCAGACGGGGTTTTACTCCAGATTTAAAGACACTCAGTGTTTCAGCTGTTTTACTGGATGAGTCTCCAAGACCATTGTTAAAATCATGCAGCATGGCAGCAAAGGATCCCAAACTAAACATAAAAACAACTTTCTAAGCTTAAATGAATAAATAAAATTCAGACAACACATTCTTGGGAAAGCAACTTAAAAAGTGCTTCACGTCTAAAACAGCTCAGTAAACTGACTTGAATTTGGCTGCATGCTTCAGATTTATGGTCATCAGACCAAAACAGTCAGCTTTTTTTGCTGGATGCCTTTTTTCTCTGCTCATCGTTTCTTTCTGTGCTCTGAGTTCACCTTAACCGGACGAGGCAGATGGCCGCTCATGCTGAGCCTGGCCCTGCCAGAGGGTGCTTCCTCTTAAAAGGAACCGTTTCCTACCTACTGATGCCAAACGCCGCTCAGGGAGAAGGAGATTTTCGGGTTTCTCCTGGTCTAATTTTAACCATGCAGCCATAAAATGGGGTGTGGTGTAGGTTATTGTATTGGTTTTGTACTGTGTAAATAATAAAAACAAAAATGTTAATTAAAAAACAAAACTATTTTCTTCTTATATTAAATCAGGTGTGATTTGTTAATGAGTTGATTTTAAAGGTTTGGAGCTGAAGGTGTGACATTTGTTCACCCTGGGACTGCTGTGTTCGAAAAGCAACTGTTCATCACAGCGTGACAATGCAAGTAATTAACAAGAATCCATCTTTTGCACCAGAGCATTTAGTTAATTAGACAAAATAGCCTGAGGGAAGGTGATAACGTATGTGCAGCCACTTTAAGCTGCAATCTTTTATTCCCTTTTAAAATAAGCCTTTTTTTTCTGACAGCAAAGTTAACATGTTAGTAATTTAAAGAGTTTGTTTTTATTTTACCGCCAAGTGAGATTTTGTAGATAGTCTTGTAATAATCTAGAGTAATAGAATTTCTAGAGATATTTCTCCAAACTGTGATATATTTTCCATTAGGCAGCTAAATCTTCAGTCACTGGTGTCAACTTAACTGCACTATAGGCAACGAAATTAAGACTGTCAGTAAATTATCACATTTTTACATTTTAACATGTTGAAACCCGAAACTCCAATTTATTTGTTATTTTAAATGATGGGCCAACACAAAGTAAATAAATTACTTTCTTAATTCTTTGCAAGCAAAAATTACTAACAATGCAGCTGTTCTGTGAAAAAAAAAAGTTTAAATAAATTGTAACATGAATAAGTATGTGCAAAAGTTTGAGGCGTATGATATATTTGCAAAGCACCAACTCAATGTCCTGTGTGTGGTGCAGTTTATCTGATCGTGAGTCATATCCACATCCATCCGGTTTTTCCAGAACAAAACATGACCCGTTTGTAGACGACAACACGTTCCTGGTGGAAAAACCCCCCCAAAAACAAATAAAACAGAGAAAAGTAAACCTTGGCAGCCTGAACTCCCCCACATCCCAAGAGATGCAACTCAGAAACAATCAATAGAGGAGAGCGAGCATCAGAGATTTCACTCTCTGCGAGGCCCTGACACAGACCTCCACCGCGGTGACTAATCTAATTGGAGTCGACGCAGACTCCCCGACTGCTAAAGAACAAGGGAAGACAGACATGTCTGGGAGATCTTCTTTAATCAATAAATATCCACAGATTACTTCATATTATCTTCTCCATTCATACATCCACTCTGTCTAAAATAAAAAAGTCAAGTCAGCATGCACGTTTCATGATTTATCATCAAATTACTGAGAATTTATTTATTTATTTTTTTCTGCTCTCAAGACAGAAAGCCCAGTCATTTAGAGGTCGTTGTCCTCACTGCTGTTAAACTGGGCTTAGACTGCGCGGAAAGTATGACATTATGAAGCCCACATGCTCTCCAATGAGGCTCAGCAACAGATTTACATTTAGAAATATGACTCAGGGAAGGCACCGCAGGGTTTGTTTTGACTGAGGCTGAACAGGAGACATCAGCTGCGGCGAAAGTCTGTTTATTTAAAGCTCTGAAAGTTTGGAAATCATGTCATAAACAAACATATTTACTACTACTGATCCCTGATGCTTGTCTTGTGTGGAGATTGAGAAGCTCTAGCATCAAGAAGACAGCGTTAATTACTCAAGCATGAATTATTTAGCCTCTAAACGATTGAGGGAAATAAAAATGCCCGCAGTCGATAGTTGTTGACACTTGAGAGGACTTTGGACTCCCTGTTGGGGGATTTCACAGTCAGTGATGGGTTTCATCTTATACACTAGACTAGAAAATGATACCACAGCTAAATCTTTAGCTGGCATGCTGAATCAGCATCCAAGGTCCCTGAATGCATCATTGTCTCGAGTATTGACTGGCCATATTGAATGATTGGTAGAGGCTGTGAGGACAACAGGTAGAAAGAAGAAAACATTAGACAGTTTGGGGTAAGTTCACATGATGTTCAGTTTGTGATGATTGCTTTAAATAATATAACATTATATCTTATTGTTAATGCCTTACATGCTGTTCTCTAAAATGGGCAAATAAATTAAGAATAGTGGAGGATAAACACTTTTGATCTCAGGAACGTCAGTTCTATGAAATGTGTTGGGTAATGACAGGAAATATCTCATCTGCCTTCAAAAAATGACCTTGGAATAACAGCAGCAGGGATGGGTATGTAACGCCAGGTCAACAGGTCTGGGGTATATTTAGGGGAAGGTCCATTTAAAGCTCTGAAGGTGAACAGAAAGATTTGAAACTCAGACATGCAGTGATCTGAATGTGTCCAGTTGTTGTGAAAGAAAGACATTTACAACCAGCCTGAGAGCAGGAATTTGGCCTAGTGGAGTTGAATTTGTCCCAACAATCAAATTACATTTTTAACTAAGTTTTCACATTTACATTAAAAAATATTTTAATTTACAATGTATTTTAATAAAAATGTCCGCACAATAAACAGATGACGACTTTTGCGGTCTGTCAGTTTCCATTCATGCATTTTACACAGCTGTAAGAACTACTGTCGTCATTAACTTTTTGGACTTGCATTGTTCATCACTGAACTGATGTTTCTGTGGAGGTTTTTCTGTCAAATCGTCTTGTTGCCATCTGATGGTCACTCATCCCGAACCAGGTTCTGCTGAGTTTTCCTTCTATTAAAACAACAAGGTTCCTCTCCACTTTCACACGTTTGCTCAATGTGAACGATGAGAGCAAGTTACAGACCTGATTGTCTGCGTGTCAGTTTGGCTGAATTTAGTTAAATTATGTGAACCATAAACTGAAAGCATGAAAGACAACAGTATATCCTGAACTTCACTGATTTAGTTCAGTTATCCAAAAAGGAGTGAGACTTAATGTTTCTGCAGTGAACCTCATCTGACAAGTGATGAGGCGCCACCTTGTGGTAAATCCTTCAAAGTACATTTTTTAAATTCCTCCCTGGCTTGGCTTTACGGCACTAGAGATGTTTAAATTCTAGGTTTTTCTAAAGAGATGGCAGCATTTACATTTCATTCACATTTCCTTGTGAGAATATAAACATTCAATGAAAAAAAACAACATTGAAAAAACATATATATTTTTAAATAAAGTCCTACTCAGTTCATGCCTGAACCTCAATTAAGTTATATTAATTTAATACAAAACTGTTTTTTCTTCCATAATGGTCACCACTATTCAAATATGTCACCACAGTAATATACGCAGTACAAAAACTAACACAAATAATAATAGAAACACTTAATTATTATTGCCAACAAGCTTTTTCATGCCCATTATATTCGTTTCTTAAAACTTGTGAGCATGAAGAAAACGCGAAGAAGTGGGGTGGCTTCTTTCAGATATGTCACACCCCATCCAAATCATATATTAGTGACAAATATGTAGAGCAATTTGTAAAACCGTGCTATATTTATCCGTTATTTTTCATTATTTATGCAGATCTTTTTTCTCTAAACGATATTGAGGCATTTTACTTTGTGGTCCAGCAGTTCAGGATAAACCATAAAGAAAAAATGAAGGAAACAAAGGGTTAATCTGCCTCCATAAGCAAAGAGAAATCATGACAGAGTTTCACAAGATCCCTGCAACCTTTTCAGTTTCTGTAACAGTAATCACTCTCCCTGCCCTGACTGACTTGTAGCTCCACATTGTTTCATTGTCATTATTTGTCAGCAAACACACTTGATACAAAGTGGGGAAAACTGTCATTTTTCGTTGACATGGATGTCAACGAAAAGGCAGATTGTTTTTCTTTTTCTCTGAACAAGCAGCCATCAAATTGTGAGGGCAAGTGTGCAAACACAGAGTTGTACTTTGGAGCTATGGCCCAAAGTGTTTCTGTTGGATTTACGCTAAAAGTTAGGATGGCACGAGCTTTTCTGTCTTTGCTGCTTTTGGACTTTCACCTTGGCTCCGCAGGTATTAAAAAGCTTTCTGTATATATTTTTTTTACAGTGGTGATAAGAAGACTCAGTCTGTGTATTGTGTTTTATATCTAGCCCCAAACACTCTGCTCCTCTCTGAGAAGACAGCCGACAGCTTCCTCAGGAGACACAAACGTGAGAACACTGGGATGTTCGAGGAGTTCCTGCAGGGAAACTTAGAAAGAGAATGTATGGAAGAGAAATGTAACCTGGAAGAAGCCAGGGAGATATTTGAGAACGATGAAAAGACTGTGAGTATTTATCCGTTGTATTTGGAACAAATTCTCATAGTTTGTGGCCATGGTCATGACTTACTCTGTGTTTTAGATGGCATTTTGGTCAAGATATGCAGGTAAGGGATCTTTTCAGTCGGATATTTTAGGTAGAAGAAAGCGCTTATTTCAGGACAACGTGGATGACGAAGAGTTAAAATCCTGTGTTTGACTTTCTTCAGATGGCAATCAGTGTGAGTCCAGCCCATGTCTGAACCAGGGGTCATGCAAAGACCATATGGGCTACTACATCTGCACATGTGTGTCTGGCTTCACTGGCACCAACTGTGAGATCGGTCAGTGCATTTTTCTTTAGCTGGACTCAAGTTTGGTTTTTTTTGTTTGTTTTTTTGTTTTACCTAAGAAAATTAGATTTTTCTCTGGCATACAACCCAAATTTGTTTACAGCATGGCATCAGTGTCAAAAAAATTATCTTGTTTCTAAATTGTTTCTAAATTGAATCAGTGACTCAGATTGAGCATCATCCTGGTTTTAGGTGACAGTATTGGATTGTTTGTCTTTCTCAATGCTCTGAAAACAACGACTGAATGATCTGTGAGCTGCGGTCAAACTGAAAATGTTTCGTTTCTTTTGCAGCATGAAAGGTAGCAAAATAATATTTTTTAATTGCAAAAACAAACGTGTGATGACAGACATACAACGTGTGGTTCGTCACAAACGCAGATGAGACCCAATGTGGCCTAAATAATGTGATAAATGCCACATTTTATAAGTAGTTCATATCACCCTGACCACATTAGTCCATGATGAAACATGTTGGTGGCAGGATCAAGCTGGTCGGTGTTGCTAAATGAAAGGTAACTTCATTATAAAATCTGATTAAAAACAAAGCTATCTTTTAAATTCCTAAAATTGTTCTTTTACAAAGTATTTATTGTTGGGAGTTTATAAAAAAAAATAAATGCTATACTTCTCAGAGAATTTTAAAGGTCAGGTCTTTGAAGTCGTGTCAAAGGAGAAGCTTGATCCCGGTTCTGTTTTTTATTTTTTTTTTCTTGTCTACACAGTCTTACAAAAAAGATGCGATGTAAACAATGGAGACTGCAAGCACTTCTGTGGCACGATAGGAACCTTTGGGGCAAAATGCTTCTGCGCGACAGGATACGAGTTGATGTCGGATGGGGTCAGCTGTGAAGCAACAGGTTTGGATTTAAAATATCAAGAAAAAGTAGAATTGGTTCTTATTAAAACCTCTTTTCCTTTTTTTTACCAGTTGAATTCCCCTGTGGGAAAACTGGACTAACCGTTGCGAAGCCAGTCGTCAGGTCTTTCTACAACCCCGGGCTTCCAGACCATCTGAACGCCACGTCTCCTACCAACACGACGCCCACAGCAGCAGCAGCCAGCACCACAGAGCCAGATCTGGATTCGTATGACTATGATGACTTTGGTCAGAATCAGTCTCTTAGTGATGTGCTTTCAGGGGAATCCAATCACTCTGAAAACACCTCTGCGGAGTCACAAACACCTTTCAAACGTATAGTTGGTGGGAGGTCAGTCGCTCCAGGAGAGATTCCCTGGCAGGTACTGTTTAGACGCACAGATATCAGGAACATTGTGGCATCCTGCACAGCATTCTGTTTCTGCCCCCCAGTCTGTTCATCAGTTTTATTTTTCCAGGTCGGACTGATAGCGAAACCCAGTGGTCGGTTATTCTGTGGGGGCTCCATCCTCTCGGAGCGCTGGGTCATTACTGCTGCTCATTGTCTGAGGGAGGCGGCCGGATCCTTCTCGGTCAGAGTGGGTAAGAATCACAGACGACACACTGAGCTGCTACTTAAAGCTAAACATCTGCAACCACACAGCCGTTTCCATTTCATTCCCTTCCCTGATAAATACATTTTTTCAATTTTAAATGGGATTTTCTGGTGTGAGACTCTTTGCAACAAAATCATTTATTTAGTGGCTTTTTTTCCCAGGTGGGCAGAAATTGGGCGGAACAAATTAATTTCTTCTATTTATTGCTGTCAAATGTGCTTCCTATAATATGACCACAAATAATACGACAATAAGGTCGAGGTTACCCACAAACGGTGGTTAATTTGCATGGAGCTTAATTCATATCAAATCTCTCTGCCAACAGGGGAACATAACACTGAAATCACGGAGGGCCGAGAGAAAGACTACGAGGTGTTGGAGGAACAACCACACCCACGCTACAACGCAACCTTAGACATATACAACCACGACATTGCCTTGCTCTACCTCAAAGAGCCCATCAGCTTCTCAGCAACAGTCCGGCCGATCTGCATCGGGCCCATGGCTTTCATCGAGGACTTGGTGAAGCAACCCTCCCCGGCTACGGTGAGCGGCTGGGGCCGCACTCGCTTCATGGGGATCACGTCCAACATTCTGCAGAAGGTCGAGGTTCCCCTCGTAGATCAGACTGAGTGTAAGAAAAGCAGTAACGAAAGGATCACTCCTGTCATGTTCTGCGCCGGATTCTACGACGTGGCCAAAGATGCCTGCCAGGGCGACAGCGGAGGTCCTCACGCAAAAAGCTACCGAGACACTTGGTTCCTGACGGGGATTGTGAGTTGGGGGGAGGAATGTGCAAAAGAAGGGAAGTACGGCGTGTACACCCGGGTTTCTGTTTACTACAGCTGGATAAAGTACGCGATGAGTGTAACTAAACGCAGGCTGGCTATGGATGTGGAATACCCAGACTCATGACTGTGCATGGATGTTGATGTACAGCACAGGCCACATTATTGGCACATCAATTAGCAAATCACCTTAAAATAAATCAATCTTGCATTACAGTAGCATAGGATGACACTGAAAAAAAAATGGAAGAATCCAACCTAAATTTCTTTCAGTGAGACAAAAGTACAAGACGAACCATTTTCATAACTTTGCTGTTAATACCATACAAAAAAAAAATCTTTGTGCAATACGAAAAGCACTTAAGTCGTATCCTAAAATGTTTTTGGATTCTTTTTTATACTCTCTCTTTACATCATGTGTCTAACTCGAGTCCTCAACTTCTAATGTCCTGCATCGTTTTGAATCCAAAGGCTGGGTTACAAGCAGACCTTGGAAGGACCTGATTGGTGAACAGGATGGTGGTCGTCAAGGTGTGGAGTTTGACCTCTATGCTTTAATATTCTACAGTCCTCTCTTTAGGTCACATCTCAGGGTTTGTAGCAGATTCTGGACTGAGACGGTCTCACAACAGAAGGTCAATCACTTCTGTTGTGTGTTTTGGAGTAAGGACTCAATAATGATGCTTCTTAAAGCAGTTTGTGATGCCAATGCCATGAACTCTAAAGGGTTCCCCCAGAATTTGGATGAAAAAGAGGCCCAGTGCATTACAGATCCTCCACCGTACTTTATAACTGTAATTGTCATTCGCTTCACTCCACACCAGGGATCTGCTACAGAAGAAACTATTTACAAAACTTTTAACATTTTTCTTTATTTGAAAATGTCGTTTCTTTAATAATAGTTTTTATTAGATATTTAAAATATCTCATATTACATTTGCAGCCCTGACTGAGCCTTATTTACCTTTATGAAGCCATAACTGGCTCTTTGGAGTGTAAAAGTTGCAGATCCTTGTCGTACACCCATCTGAAGTGTTTGTTGCCAAAAGTTCAAAAATAAACATGTTTCCAATTAAAGTTTACATTCATAACAGTGAGAAAGGGAAGTTTGTTTTTTTCTGTCTGTCCCAATCAACCAGTTGAGTTCGTGGCCTCAAGGCGTTTTTTTTTTTTCTACAGTTCTCTAACATCTATAAGGACAAAAACATGAGGAAGATTTAGAATAAATAAACTGCGATAACTAAATATATTCTTTATACAATAGCAACGCAGCAAGAGCATCAAACAGAAGCCAGCAGCCAACTGAACCTTTCAAGGCCAAAGCTTCAGATACTTTACAATTTAAAAAACATCCAGGATAGATTTATTATTTACATGTTTTTTTTCTGAAACAAGAATACAGACATATTAGTTTACATTCACTGTGTTAACAATGAAATTCGGCTACCCTAAAAACTGTTATTGCAGTGTATATGCTAATATTATTAGATTACTTTTAAAAGAACCAAAGACATTTTAAAAAAACAAAATTAAATCAAATGTCCAACTGCCATGCATTTTCAGTATAAAAACAAAATGTTCAGCAACAAGCATATGTTACATGGCTCAGCAGGATTCAAGCAACTTTTTTGCCTTCTGTAGCGACATCTGTGCAAATTGTGCAGCATTTTGGATAAAAAAAAAAAAAAAGGAAAACCATCTTGATATTGTCACATCACTTATGCATAGCTTCTTTGAACATATGGAGGTGTGATTTCCTTAGGGACTGAACAGATACTTCACAATATAACAGGAAAATAAAGAAATTACCTTTTGAGGAGGTGTGAGGTGTGCAGCAGTCACTGCCACTTTCTGGACCCGTTTCCATTTCAACAACAGCCTATTGCAGCCACTCAATTTGATGTGGTAAATCGTATAAGTCTGTAATCAATATTTAATTAAGTGTTCAACACAAAGCATATAAATTTCACGTTGGCTCTAAGGCATCCCTTTTGACGGGGAAGGAAAGAGTTACTGAGCTATAATGCTGAGAGAGGATTCATTTTTCTTCTGTTGATTGAGCACAGCATCGTTTTCTCTCCATCCTTCTTGTCTGTGCTGTGAATGACAGTCACCTCTCAGGAAATCTTCAGTAAGATGACAGCATCTTGCGCTCGGCTGCCCTCCAAGGAACACGTTACCTCCGGTCTCTATCGTGCTAATCAATGTCTTACAATATCATCCTTCAAGTGCCAACTGCTGCCGTCCATGCAGGGGGGTAATGTCTCCCCTGCATTCCCAATCCCTCAAATATTTAGGGGTAAACAAAGAAGCACAGCATAACGGAAACACAGTGAAAGAGGTAAAGCAGCAAGCAAAGAGCACATTCAGTAGAGAGCAGGTGGATTTGGAGTTACAGGCCAAAGATCAACAAAGTTTATGGCTGGAATACCTAAAAATGTTGAAAGAATGAAAAAAAATAAATCACAGTGAGCTTTTACATTGGTTTTCAAATGGGATAAGTACATTTAAAACACACTTTTATGACAAAAAAAAAGTTTAAAATATTTGAAAGCATTTCTACTTCGATACGTTTTGCTAAGGTTTGCTAAGTCTCCAAGTTACAAACTCCCAGACAACATTTCACTCTATTTCCTCCTCTTAACTTTACAAATCGGCAAACAGATCTTCACTTTATGAACTCACATTACTCTCTCCGCTTTCCCTTTGGGTGGTCATTGTGTCATGCAGTGACTCCAGCCTTTGGCATTAAACCATAGCATCATCCATCTTCAGCAACTTTTAACTGCATTCTTAATTTGTTTTTGCTTTACTTTCATAGTTCTCAATTTGAGAGAATATCTGTCATGAGCTACAAGCCTAAATGCAGCAATAATGATAAATGGCCTTGAAACATAACAAAGCCACCTCTTTAAAGTGCCTGATGATGTCTTGTGAGGTCAGTTAGAACCAAGAAAAAGTACATAGAAAGACTTTAAAAGAGCAGGAATAAAAAGGCAATAAGGCATGGCACGTTTTGGCATTTAAACTCTTAACTGCACAGAAGAGTGGCAACATGAGGAAAAAAATAATGTTTTACACAGACATGAACATGAAATTCATTAAAAGTTTTTTAAAAAAGGATGCAATTTGTAAAACAGTTTAAGGATTAAATCCTGGCTTTCATCCTTTTGAAACAAAGCAGAAAGACAAGCTCTTAGAGCCAACCTCAAGTATTTGCTGGGAAACACTGAGTCCACAGTTTGTGAAATGAGACACTGCTGCAGTGGCAAACTCACATGCTGACTGCATATGCTGCAGAGGAAGCGCCTCAAAAAGAGGGAAGAACATGAGCCAGGTCAGCCGTTGATTGTCCAGTAGGGCTTTAACTTCTCCTGTGGCTTTGAGGTGATCGCTGCAGTGATCCTCATCATCAGAAAACGTCCGTTCAGGAGGTCGAAAACAGAAACCGAGGGAGGAAATCGGCTCACTTGACTCTGCCTCTTCTTTTAAAGAACTGAAGTGTGCTGAAGGAAGCAGCCTCTAAGAGGAGAGGAGATATTGGCAGCCTCAGCTATGAGACAGCGGTGACTCAGTCTGCTCTGCTCATCATCCAGCATGAGATTCATCCTCTGTTCTGTGTTCTCTATGGGGAGCTCAGCTTTCTCACCTTTAGGTTCCCGGGGTCTGCAAGAATAAAGCGCAGGTTTTGTAAAGAAGAAATCAAAATAAAATGGTAACCATGACTAAGCAGATAAAGTCTCTTTACCTCCCAGTCTGGGAGAGCGCTCGTGGCTGCTGCTTCCTATAATGAGCTGCAGGCTGGCAGCTGCTATGAAGCCCTCCTGCTGCCGACTCAGATTTTTCACAAGCCTTTCCACCACCATGATGAATGGGGGAATTGTTTTGAGAAATAGGATGAATGAACATACAGTGCATTTTGTGTAGTTTCATTGTTTTTAGAGGCTTTTTAAGCCTCGTTTATTGAACATTCCAGTGAGGCTCACCAGCGCCCCCTGTTGTCTTCACATTGTAGATGGATGACATCTCCACGTTTGATGATGACGCTGCCTGGTCCGTTTTGGGGACAGTCAGCCATAGCTCTGTACTTGCCTTGGGTCTAAAACAGATTTTTAAAAAGTTAGTGACACACACAAAAAAAACACTAATTCAGCAGAAAAATGTATGGTTTCAAAACATACAAGAGGCACATGGTAACGGGACGTGCAGCACAGATTCACAGTTCAGATGTTGACTGGATGACTATTATTTGTGCACTCTATAAATCTGGCATTTATTGAAGAATGGCTACAAAAACGCTGTTGTTTAAAAAAAATAGAGATAAAACTTTCAGTAGTGAATAAAGAAAACATCTGGAAGTAGGTGCTGGGGTTGAAAATGTCATTTTTGGCCTACAAAAACATTTTGTTTGGTGAAAAAGTGAAGCACATCTCCCTGAATACATCTCCATGGTGAAATGTGATTGTTAGTTTTTCCTGCAATATTTACATCAAATTTCTGCAGAGAATGACACTAAAAGTACCAGTATACTGGTACTTTTACAACAAAGTACCAGTATACTGGTACTTTGTTGAAATTATGTGGAATCTATGTGCCTTTTGCATCATTTCCATCCCACAGAAAAAAAGGTCTGTCCTCTTTTTGCTAAATTTGATGTTTATCTTTCAATTAAATCAGAAGAAATACAGATAAAATGTTGTTTCTTAAAAGAATGACAGCAAATTTTCTAGAGCAGATATTTATCTAAAATCCTAAGTTAATTTTTTTTTTTCAAAGAAATCTTTTGACATTTGTGGTGCTAAACAAATTTAATGTGACTGACCAGGGAGTGGAAATGGCATTTTAGGATGAAAAGGTTGCAGATGCCTGTACTACTGCATGGTTTAGAGTAGCCTAGCCAAAGTCCAAACCCTAATCCTACTTAAAGCCTGAATGAACTTAAATTGTCTTGCAACGAAGAATGGGAAAATCTCTAAATTTCCAGATGTGATACCATACATTGCTGCAAAAAGTTGTTCAAATGCACATGACTTTTAAGTATTTTGTTTGTAAAAACAAAAACTTTAAAAGCCATGCATCATGTATATGCTATATTGCATTTGTCTATCACATCAGGGGAGCAAATACCTTTGCAAGACAATGTAAGCAGGAATTTACTGGGTTTTTTTTTTTTGTTGTTGTTGTTGTTCCCTTACTATTTTGACCATTTTTTTCTCCTCCGTCTCAGATGGGAGGAAGGCGTCCGGATCTCCAGGCCACTCCTCCAGACCCTCGCAGATGTCTACCGAGTGATGAGCTCCGGGCCAACCTGGAGACAGACGTTCTGCTAAAGCTTCTTAAAAACGCCTATTGTTTCTGCAGTGCACCATAACCAGCACCATGTAGATACTTAGTAACTATGTTGACATTAAAACTTACTGGGACATTAAAAAGAATGTAGAATCAAAAGCTAATCTCAGTAGCTTTTTCCCACAAAGTCCTCGATGTACCTGGTTCTTCAGGTCAAAGTACACCTGAACTGCTGGGGATGAAAAGTCAAATATCTAAATTAGTTTACGACGGCGGGGCAAATCAGCGCTGCAGCAGGGTGCAAAGCAAATATGTTGGGCATCAGCTCCTCTAAAATTGATTTCTATGATTTTGTTACTAAGTATCTACTTGATTATAAAACATGAATGTTGCAGCAGAGGCATTTCACTCACTCCGACGGTTCGGCTGGTGTTTAGGGGAGTGAGACTGGGGCTCTGGGCTGCTCCTCCCCGACTCAGTGTCCTCTGAGCTCACCGACGCCCTCTGCTGTTTGCTGTGAAAACAAGCAAATAAAAAAAAAACACCAACAGTTTTACATCGCAGTCATGCTCAGGATAAATATCTTCCTCAGGGGTTAGCTTTATAATAGATAATTGTCAATAACAGCTCTGTCCTCATGTTTTTCACACAGCCACAACCAAATATGCACCAGCCAGGTTACACAGAGCCCAGACAGCCATTTGTAAGCCTCCCAGTTCAACGCAGGAAGCAAAATTTACAGAACTTTAACAGAGTGATCCCTCAGGAGTCACGTGTTCACAACAGCTGAGATCTGGTCTCGATTTATAGGGATCCAAATTTAAGGAATTGATTGTCTTCTTTATTAACTACTTGGTTAATAAATCGATCGATCTTCAACACTGCAAAAACAAACAAAAAAAAAACTTACCAAGTATTATTATCTAGTTTATAGTGAAAATATCTTAGTGCATTTGAAATAAGATAAAACTAACATTTCAGCAAGAAATAGGAGCTTGTTTTAAGTTGTTAATGTCGATGAAAAGTTNCTTGTCTACACAGTCTTACAAAAAAGATGCGATGTAAACAATGGAGACTGCAAGCACTTCTGTGGCACGATAGGAACCTTTGGGGCAAAATGCTTCTGCGCGACAGGATACGAGTTGATGTCGGATGGGGTCAGCTGTGAAGCAACAGGTTTGGATTTAAAATATCAAGAAAAAGTAGAATTGGTTCTTATTAAAACCTCTTTTCCTTTTTTTTACCAGTTGAATTCCCCTGTGGGAAAACTGGACTAACCGTTGCGAAGCCAGTCGTCAGGTCTTTCTACAACCCCGGGCTTCCAGACCATCTGAACGCCACGTCTCCTACCAACACGACGCCCACAGCAGCAGCAGCCAGCACCACAGAGCCAGATCTGGATTCGTATGACTATGATGACTTTGGTCAGAATCAGTCTCTTAGTGATGTGCTTTCAGGGGAATCCAATCACTCTGAAAACACCTCTGCGGAGTCACAAACACCTTTCAAACGTATAGTTGGTGGGAGGTCAGTCGCTCCAGGAGAGATTCCCTGGCAGGTACTGTTTAGACGCACAGATATCAGGAACATTGTGGCATCCTGCACAGCATTCTGTTTCTGCCCCCCAGTCTGTTCATCAGTTTTATTTTTCCAGGTCGGACTGATAGCGAAACCCAGTGGTCGGTTATTCTGTGGGGGCTCCATCCTCTCGGAGCGCTGGGTCATTACTGCTGCTCATTGTCTGAGGGAGGCGGCCGGATCCTTCTCGGTCAGAGTGGGTAAGAATCACAGACGACACACTGAGCTGCTACTTAAAGCTAAACATCTGCAACCACACAGCCGTTTCCATTTCATTCCCTTCCCTGATAAATACATTTTTTCAATTTTAAATGGGATTTTCTGGTGTGAGACTCTTTGCAACAAAATCATTTATTTAGTGGCTTTTTTTCCCAGGTGGGCAGAAATTGGGCGGAACAAATTAATTTCTTCTATTTATTGCTGTCAAATGTGCTTCCTATAATATGACCACAAATAATACGACAATAAGGTCGAGGTTACCCACAAACGGTGGTTAATTTGCATGGAGCTTAATTCATATCAAATCTCTCTGCCAACAGGGGAACATAACACTGAAATCACGGAGGGCCGAGAGAAAGACTACGAGGTGTTGGAGGAACAACCACACCCACGCTACAACGCAACCTTAGACATATACAACCACGACATTGCCTTGCTCTACCTCAAAGAGCCCATCAGCTTCTCAGCAACAGTCCGGCCGATCTGCATCGGGCCCATGGCTTTCATCGAGGACTTGGTGAAGCAACCCTCCCCGGCTACGGTGAGCGGCTGGGGCCGCACTCGCTTCATGGGGATCACGTCCAACATTCTGCAGAAGGTCGAGGTTCCCCTCGTAGATCAGACTGAGTGTAAGAAAAGCAGTAACGAAAGGATCACTCCTGTCATGTTCTGCGCCGGATTCTACGACGTGGCCAAAGATGCCTGCCAGGGCGACAGCGGAGGTCCTCACGCAAAAAGCTACCGAGACACTTGGTTCCTGACGGGGATTGTGAGTTGGGGGGAGGAATGTGCAAAAGAAGGGAAGTACGGCGTGTACACCCGGGTTTCTGTTTACTACAGCTGGATAAAGTACGCGATGAGTGTAACTAAACGCAGGCTGGCTATGGATGTGGAATACCCAGACTCATGACTGTGCATGGATGTTGATGTACAGCACAGGCCACATTATTGGCACATCAATTAGCAAATCACCTTAAAATAAATCAATCTTGCATTACAGTAGCATAGGATGACACTGAAAAAAAAATGGAAGAATCCAACCTAAATTTCTTTCAGTGAGACAAAAGTACAAGACGAACCATTTTCATAACTTTGCTGTTAATACCATACAAAAAAAAAATCTTTGTGCAATACGAAAAGCACTTAAGTCGTATCCTAAAATGTTTTTGGATTCTTTTTTATACTCTCTCTTTACATCATGTGTCTAACTCGAGTCCTCAACTTCTAATGTCCTGCATCGTTTTGAATCCAAAGGCTGGGTTACAAGCAGACCTTGGAAGGACCTGATTGGTGAACAGGATGGTGGTCGTCAAGGTGTGGAGTTTGACCTCTATGCTTTAATATTCTACAGTCCTCTCTTTAGGTCACATCTCAGGGTTTGTAGCAGATTCTGGACTGAGACGGTCTCACAACAGAAGGTCAATCACTTCTGTTGTGTGTTTTGGAGTAAGGACTCAATAATGATGCTTCTTAAAGCAGTTTGTGATGCCAATGCCATGAACTCTAAAGGGTTCCCCCAGAATTTGGATGAAAAAGAGGCCCAGTGCATTACAGATCCTCCACCGTACTTTATAACTGTAATTGTCATTCGCTTCACTCCACACCAGGGATCTGCTACAGAAGAAACTATTTACAAAACTTTTAACATTTTTCTTTATTTGAAAATGTCGTTTCTTTAATAATAGTTTTTATTAGATATTTAAAATATCTCATATTACATTTGCAGCCCTGACTGAGCCTTATTTACCTTTATGAAGCCATAACTGGCTCTTTGGAGTGTAAAAGTTGCAGATCCTTGTCGTACACCCATCTGAAGTGTTTGTTGCCAAAAGTTCAAAAATAAACATGTTTCCAATTAAAGTTTACATTCATAACAGTGAGAAAGGGAAGTTTGTTTTTTTCTGTCTGTCCCAATCAACCAGTTGAGTTCGTGGCCTCAAGGCGTTTTTTTTTTTTCTACAGTTCTCTAACATCTATAAGGACAAAAACATGAGGAAGATTTAGAATAAATAAACTGCGATAACTAAATATATTCTTTATACAATAGCAACGCAGCAAGAGCATCAAACAGAAGCCAGCAGCCAACTGAACCTTTCAAGGCCAAAGCTTCAGATACTTTACAATTTAAAAAACATCCAGGATAGATTTATTATTTACATGTTTTTTTTCTGAAACAAGAATACAGACATATTAGTTTACATTCACTGTGTTAACAATGAAATTCGGCTACCCTAAAAACTGTTATTGCAGTGTATATGCTAATATTATTAGATTACTTTTAAAAGAACCAAAGACATTTTAAAAAAACAAAATTAAATCAAATGTCCAACTGCCATGCATTTTCAGTATAAAAACAAAATGTTCAGCAACAAGCATATGTTACATGGCTCAGCAGGATTCAAGCAACTTTTTTGCCTTCTGTAGCGACATCTGTGCAAATTGTGCAGCATTTTGGATAAAAAAAAAAAAAAAGGAAAACCATCTTGATATTGTCACATCACTTATGCATAGCTTCTTTGAACATATGGAGGTGTGATTTCCTTAGGGACTGAACAGATACTTCACAATATAACAGGAAAATAAAGAAATTACCTTTTGAGGAGGTGTGAGGTGTGCAGCAGTCACTGCCACTTTCTGGACCCGTTTCCATTTCAACAACAGCCTATTGCAGCCACTCAATTTGATGTGGTAAATCGTATAAGTCTGTAATCAATATTTAATTAAGTGTTCAACACAAAGCATATAAATTTCACGTTGGCTCTAAGGCATCCCTTTTGACGGGGAAGGAAAGAGTTACTGAGCTATAATGCTGAGAGAGGATTCATTTTTCTTCTGTTGATTGAGCACAGCATCGTTTTCTCTCCATCCTTCTTGTCTGTGCTGTGAATGACAGTCACCTCTCAGGAAATCTTCAGTAAGATGACAGCATCTTGCGCTCGGCTGCCCTCCAAGGAACACGTTACCTCCGGTCTCTATCGTGCTAATCAATGTCTTACAATATCATCCTTCAAGTGCCAACTGCTGCCGTCCATGCAGGGGGGTAATGTCTCCCCTGCATTCCCAATCCCTCAAATATTTAGGGGTAAACAAAGAAGCACAGCATAACGGAAACACAGTGAAAGAGGTAAAGCAGCAAGCAAAGAGCACATTCAGTAGAGAGCAGGTGGATTTGGAGTTACAGGCCAAAGATCAACAAAGTTTATGGCTGGAATACCTAAAAATGTTGAAAGAATGAAAAAAAATAAATCACAGTGAGCTTTTACATTGGTTTTCAAATGGGATAAGTACATTTAAAACACACTTTTATGACAAAAAAAAAGTTTAAAATATTTGAAAGCATTTCTACTTCGATACGTTTTGCTAAGGTTTGCTAAGTCTCCAAGTTACAAACTCCCAGACAACATTTCACTCTATTTCCTCCTCTTAACTTTACAAATCGGCAAACAGATCTTCACTTTATGAACTCACATTACTCTCTCCGCTTTCCCTTTGGGTGGTCATTGTGTCATGCAGTGACTCCAGCCTTTGGCATTAAACCATAGCATCATCCATCTTCAGCAACTTTTAACTGCATTCTTAATTTGTTTTTGCTTTACTTTCATAGTTCTCAATTTGAGAGAATATCTGTCATGAGCTACAAGCCTAAATGCAGCAATAATGATAAATGGCCTTGAAACATAACAAAGCCACCTCTTTAAAGTGCCTGATGATGTCTTGTGAGGTCAGTTAGAACCAAGAAAAAGTACATAGAAAGACTTTAAAAGAGCAGGAATAAAAAGGCAATAAGGCATGGCACGTTTTGGCATTTAAACTCTTAACTGCACAGAAGAGTGGCAACATGAGGAAAAAAATAATGTTTTACACAGACATGAACATGAAATTCATTAAAAGTTTTTTAAAAAAGGATGCAATTTGTAAAACAGTTTAAGGATTAAATCCTGGCTTTCATCCTTTTGAAACAAAGCAGAAAGACAAGCTCTTAGAGCCAACCTCAAGTATTTGCTGGGAAACACTGAGTCCACAGTTTGTGAAATGAGACACTGCTGCAGTGGCAAACTCACATGCTGACTGCATATGCTGCAGAGGAAGCGCCTCAAAAAGAGGGAAGAACATGAGCCAGGTCAGCCGTTGATTGTCCAGTAGGGCTTTAACTTCTCCTGTGGCTTTGAGGTGATCGCTGCAGTGATCCTCATCATCAGAAAACGTCCGTTCAGGAGGTCGAAAACAGAAACCGAGGGAGGAAATCGGCTCACTTGACTCTGCCTCTTCTTTTAAAGAACTGAAGTGTGCTGAAGGAAGCAGCCTCTAAGAGGAGAGGAGATATTGGCAGCCTCAGCTATGAGACAGCGGTGACTCAGTCTGCTCTGCTCATCATCCAGCATGAGATTCATCCTCTGTTCTGTGTTCTCTATGGGGAGCTCAGCTTTCTCACCTTTAGGTTCCCGGGGTCTGCAAGAATAAAGCGCAGGTTTTGTAAAGAAGAAATCAAAATAAAATGGTAACCATGACTAAGCAGATAAAGTCTCTTTACCTCCCAGTCTGGGAGAGCGCTCGTGGCTGCTGCTTCCTATAATGAGCTGCAGGCTGGCAGCTGCTATGAAGCCCTCCTGCTGCCGACTCAGATTTTTCACAAGCCTTTCCACCACCATGATGAATGGGGGAATTGTTTTGAGAAATAGGATGAATGAACATACAGTGCATTTTGTGTAGTTTCATTGTTTTTAGAGGCTTTTTAAGCCTCGTTTATTGAACATTCCAGTGAGGCTCACCAGCGCCCCCTGTTGTCTTCACATTGTAGATGGATGACATCTCCACGTTTGATGATGACGCTGCCTGGTCCGTTTTGGGGACAGTCAGCCATAGCTCTGTACTTGCCTTGGGTCTAAAACAGATTTTTAAAAAGTTAGTGACACACACAAAAAAAACACTAATTCAGCAGAAAAATGTATGGTTTCAAAACATACAAGAGGCACATGGTAACGGGACGTGCAGCACAGATTCACAGTTCAGATGTTGACTGGATGACTATTATTTGTGCACTCTATAAATCTGGCATTTATTGAAGAATGGCTACAAAAACGCTGTTGTTTAAAAAAAATAGAGATAAAACTTTCAGTAGTGAATAAAGAAAACATCTGGAAGTAGGTGCTGGGGTTGAAAATGTCATTTTTGGCCTACAAAAACATTTTGTTTGGTGAAAAAGTGAAGCACATCTCCCTGAATACATCTCCATGGTGAAATGTGATTGTTAGTTTTTCCTGCAATATTTACATCAAATTTCTGCAGAGAATGACACTAAAAGTACCAGTATACTGGTACTTTTACAACAAAGTACCAGTATACTGGTACTTTGTTGAAATTATGTGGAATCTATGTGCCTTTTGCATCATTTCCATCCCACAGAAAAAAAGGTCTGTCCTCTTTTTGCTAAATTTGATGTTTATCTTTCAATTAAATCAGAAGAAATACAGATAAAATGTTGTTTCTTAAAAGAATGACAGCAAATTTTCTAGAGCAGATATTTATCTAAAATCCTAAGTACATTTTTTTTTTCAAAGAAATCTTTTGACATTGTGGTGCTAAACAAATTTAATGTGGCTGACCAGGTAGTGGAAATGGCATTTTAGGATGAAAAGGTTGCAGATGCCTGTACTACTGCATGGTTTAGAGTAGCCTAGCCAAAGTCCAAACCCTAATCCTACTTACAGCCTGAATGAACTTAAATTGTCTTGCAACAAAGAATGGGAAAATCTCTAAATCTCCAGATGTGATACCATACATTGCTGCAAAAAGTTGTTCAAATGCACATGACTTTTAAGTATTTTGTTTGTAAAAACAAAAACTTTAAAAGCCATGCATCATGTATATGCTATATTGCATTTGTCTATCACATCAGGGGAGCAAATACCTTTGCAAGACAATGTAAGCAGGAATTTACTGGGTTTTTTTTTTTTGTTGTTGTTGTTGTTCCCTTACTATTTTGACCATTTTTTTCTCCTCCGTCTCAGATGGGAGGAAGGCGTCCGGATCTCCAGGCCACTCCTCCAGACCCTCGCAGATGTCTACCGAGTGATGAGCTCCGGGCCAACCTGGAGACAGACGTTCTGCTAAAGCTTCTAAAAAAACGCCTATTGTTTCTGCAGTGCACCATAACCAGCACCATGTAGATACTTAGTAACTATGTTGACATTAAAACTTACTGGGACATTAAAAAGAATGTAGAATCAAAAGCTAATCTCAGTAGCTTTTTCCCACAAAGTCCTCGATGTACCTGGTTCTTCAGGTCAAAGTACACCTGAACTGCTGGGGATGAAAAGTCAAATATCTAAATTAGTTTACGACGGCGGGGCAAATCAGCGCTGCAGCAGGGTGCAAAGCAAATATGTTGGGCATCAGCTCCTCTAAAATTGATTTCTATGATTTTGTTACTAAGTATCTACTTGATTATAAAACATGAATGTTGCAGCAGAGGCATTTCACTCACTCCGACGGTTCGGCTGGTGTTTAGGGGAGTGAGACTGGGGCTCTGGGCTGCTCCTCCCCGACTCAGTGTCCTCTGAGCTCACCGACGCCCTCTGCTGTTTGCTGTGAAAACAAACAAATAAAAAAAACACCAACAGTTTTACATCGCAGTCATGCTCAGGATAAATATCTTCCTCAGGGGTTAGCTTTATAATAGATAATTGTCAATAACAGCTCTGTCCTCATGTTTTTCACACAGCCACAACCAAATATGCACCAGCCAGGTTACACAGAGCCCAGACAGCCATTTGTAAGCCTCCCAGTTCAACGCAGGAAGCAAAATTTACAGAACTTTAACAGAGTGATCCCTCAGGAGTCACGTGTTCACAACAGCTGAGATCTGGTCTCGATTTATAGGGATCCAAATTTAAGGAATTGATTGTCTTCTTTATTAACTACTTGGTTAATAAATCGATCGATCTTCAACACTGCAAAAACAAACAAAAAAAAAACTTACCAAGTATTATTATCTAGTTTATAGTGAAAATATCTTAGTGCATTTGAAATAAGATAAAACTAACATTTCAGCAAGAAATAGGAGCTTGTTTTAAGTTGTTAATGTCAATGAAAAGTTCTAGTTCTACCAGCGGATTATTTAACTTACAACATCGGGAAAATATCTTGTTATAAGTGCAACAATCTGCCAGTGGAATCAGTACGTTTTCATCAATAAAAAGGGGTTTGGGACTTAAAAGAAGCTCCTATATTTTGCTGAAAAGTTACTTTTAAGTTAGTTTTGTCTTGTTTCAAATGTACTAAGATATTTGCATAAGAAACTAGTTGGAAGGATTTTGTGTTTTGCAGTGAAGAACAATCTCCCTGCCTAAATTTGGAAAGCTCTTACCTAAAAAAACGAGTCCAATCTTGATAAAATAATACAGAAAACTAATAAAATTAAACTAAAACTTCATATTTTGCAGAGCATGCAAAACAGCAGTTCTAAAATCCCCAAAAAATTTGGGAGTTTTCGATACAAAGCGACAAAGCCATGGAGGATGCTGCAAGGTGGAATGAGTTATAAACCACAATGGAGGCCGTAGGAAAGTAAGGGGGAGCAGAAAATGTTTAGTGGTGCAAAAACACAGCAGCGAAGGGTTTCCTGTCCTCATGCCATGATGAGGCGAGCCAGGCAGAGTTTACCACTGAGCGTTACGGCAGGTCAGTAGCGCTGGGAGCAGCGGGGGCGCGGCCGGGGCCGTTGCCTGGGGCTCCGGGGACGGGGGCTCCGGGACCGCAGGCACACAAACACGTCAGCTGACAGAGAGACAAAGTCCAGCCCCGGCAGACAGCCCCTGGGGGCCCCTCTGGACGGCCGCATGCCCCTGCAGGGGGGGGACGCGAAGGAGTGGGGAAAGGCAACTACACAGCAGTGAACATGAACAGAGACGGGCCTTTGCCTGCTCGCATAAAGTCCCCATGGCAACATGAAAAAGAAATCACATTCTCTAAAACTTTGATCTCATATGACAAAACAAACAGTCTTGCACGGAGGTGCCTTTGTGTTTTGCAAATGCTTGCATATTTTTATGCTCATACAACCCACATTCACGCTCCTGCCACACTAACAGCTCAGAAAAGGTACTGACCTCTCAGTGAGCGAAGGAGAGAGCTGCATGTGTTCAGCCACCGGGCCGTGTTGATACGCTTCGTCTAGGAGAAGGAGAGGAGCAGCAGGTTGTGAGGAGACATGCACAGAGCTTTTTCTAAAAAAAAGACTTCAAAGATGCTATTTCCAGAAAGAAAGAAATGTGTCGGCAGAAAAATCCGGGCTGTAATCTTATGATTTTGAACATTTCGTTAACATGTGTATGTGCAAAGGAAATTAATTAGTGTCCTTAAAGGCCAACTTCATTGTATTTTTAAGAAAATATAAAAACACATCTAAAATCTGATTTTAGCAAAGCTGTCAAAGTAAAAGTATTTTTGCCCTTATTTTGCCTCTTACTTTTATATTTCTTACCTTAGTTTGGATATGCATGCTTCAATGTATGTTTACCATGCTGCTGGTATGCCTGCATATCCCCACTGTGGGACAATAAAGGATATTCTACCCTTTTCTATATTTTAATACACCAGTTTGTTGACGAACCTCTAAGCAGCTTCTGTTGGTTGGTCAAAATTCGACGGAGTTCATTGAGCCAGGCCATCTTTACCTCCACTGTGGGAGCCTAAAAAAAATGTAAAATCATTCTCATTTTATGAACAAATATATTCTGATTATTTAACGATTCTCGTTATTTTGTAACATTGTGGTGCTTAAAATGCAGATGTCGCCTGAAAATCAATCACTTAACACAATCAAGCCTCTTACCTGGACCACATAAACCTCCTCCCTGCCGCTGTACCAGATCTCAAACTTCTTCACGTCGCCTTTGACGTTCTCTGTGATCCCCACAGCAGTCATCTGCCCGAAGACAGACACCAGGAGGTTTAGGACGAGCAACACAAACAACGCCTCAGAGTTACACCACACAGCACATCTGTCCCGTTTCAACCCAGAAACTCCTGCTCTTTCAGTCACACAGCGCTTCCTTCCCACATCCTCAATAATAAATCAAGGATCTGCGGTTGGTGAGAATAATACGCCAGATGTGACTCTCTGCACATCAACAGATTAAAAAAAAAAAAAAAAAAGTGTGTCAAAGGAAGACATCCTGCTCGGTGGCCAGGAGGGTGACTCCATGTTGAAGACACCAAGACAGACACCACTTTGATCTGAGTCATCTGCAAACAGCTTCCCTTCATCTGTGTGTTATTAGTGAAGGGAAATGAATGTATTTTTGGAGGGTTTTATGAGAGAGCCACACACAAAGTGGTGTAAAAGTGTAAAATATAAAGAAAATAATCCATAGATTCAAGATTCTTCATAAAACAATGTCTGAAACATGTGGCAGTCTATGTTAATCTAGAAAGACAACATCCAGAAGTTCCACCTGGATTAACCTGTTCATGGGAGGACAGCACATTTATCTGCAACATAATTTTATGCAATATGAATTTTGCAAATTCCCTCGGATGCAGTAAATGTTAGTTAGTTAAGTATCAAACATTAAGGCTCTCTGTGTCTTCAACACTTTTCATGGATCTGCATTCAGCCCCTTTACTCTGATCCACCTAAATGAAATACAGCCATCTGCCTTTAGCTGTAACTTAATTAATAAATTCTCAGACTTTGTTGTGAGTTCGTTTAGAGTAAGCTGAGAGAACTAGTTCCACAGGCTATTGACTCTGGAAACTCAGTGCATTACAATTATGGGCTACTTTGTGTTAAATCACACAAAATCCACAATTAAACACAATGAAGTTTGTTTTTGACAAACTGAAGAGGTGCGAACACAAGGCGTTGCATCATCCAAGAATTAATAGATTATGATGGAGGAGAGTTTTAGAAAATAACAGCATTCAGAGGTTAAATGTGTTTGGCTTCTCCTTGTAAGAATTCATGATTGAGATGATTGATGGGAACAAATATCATCTCCTTGTCCAAGACTGGTGAATCACAGCCAAACACTCAGATCCCAAGCAGCCTGCAGCACACAGACCAACCTTCAGACAGTGCTTGAAGCTGTAGGAAGGCGTCTTGTCGCTGCCGTCTCCATGATCCTCTCTGCGTTTACACAAAAGCAGAGCCCTCTCATACAGGAAGAAGTGTCTCTGCATTGGCTTGAAGCGAGCCAACTCCTTCATGCGTGTGGGGCCTCTCTTGTGGCTGATCCACACGCTGAAAGAGCCCTGCATCAGCACACGGCCCAGCTCGCAGATCTCCCCCTGAGGTGGACAGAGGAGGATTCCAGGTTTTTGTAAATAATACTGAGGATTAAATACAAGGCAGGAATTAAGACAAGAGAAGAAAAATAATATCTTAACCTCGTATCCTGTAATGGCAATCTGATGCATGGAGTCGTTGACTGACTTGAGCAGATCCAGCATGGCTGTCAGCGCCCCCTGCAGTTCAGAGGTGCCTTCACAATCCGGGCTGTACTTCAGCAGCTCCTGAGAATATAAACATGCAGACATGTTGGAGAAGACGCACTGAAATTCACATAAAATATTAAAACTAAGATATTTAGATGTTATTATTATTATTATTATTATTATTATTATTATTATTATTATTATTATTATTATTATTGGAATTGGAAATCGTATGTTTAATGAATAAAGCAGCTCATGAATTTCCAACCTTGAGCAGCAGCTGGTATTTTGTGAGGCGCTGGACCGGTTTGAGCAGGTAGGAATCCAGGCCCAGTTTGTGCTCCAGCTTCTTCTGACACTCCTTCATGTGGAAGATAAACAATGGTTTTAACTTACTGAGGTAATCACATTTATTTAAATTATTTGCATTTGTCAAACACACACTGTGCAACGACTACTCAAATATTTTCTGAAATATTTCTTTGATATTCTTTTTTTTACTTTTATTATTATTTGTTTTCATTTATACAGACATTTTTATAGTAATTTTAAAATATTTAAAGTTTCCCCAGACAACATTAGGACAGTTGAAAAGAGTAAAACATCTGAACAACTTACCTGAAAAAAGGCACAGTCTGAGAATTGTCTCCATAGCGCTTCAGAACGTGGCTTATTCTGACAGTACATCTCATACATCTGGAAGCTTTCCTTCTGAAGATTGAGAAAAAAATACATTTTTAAATAAAAAAAAAAGGAGAAAAATGACCAAAAATAATAAAATATTTTTAAAAATAAGTATTAATAATCTCACTAGCTGGAGAAAACAAGCTCCGACAGTTTCTGGAGCCTCCAGACATCCTTCAAGGTCTTGTAAGAAAACTCTGAATTATCAGAAAGATAGAAAAGCAGCACATTTATTCTCAAGACAAAGCAAGTGAAACAAATATGAATTATATCCTGTAACTCTGCCTTCAGACATAGAATAATACCAGAAAGTGATACATCTCCACATCAACCACAGCAGTCATAAATGAACCTCTTGGATACTTTATTCAGGATGAAGCTTCAACAGCAAGTTGTCGTCTCATTAATATTAATTTAATTCTGCTGATTTTATAGTGTGGTAATTTTGCTTTTAACTTTACCTGTTTGTGTTACTTAATTTGTATTTTTTTTCTTATTGTATTTACTTTATTTAATAAGTATTTTTAACACCCTGGCCAAGGGTATATTGTTTTGCATGTTTTATATGTTTAACAGACACATACATCATTTAACCAATATTAACAAAAGATTAAAGTTCAGAAACTCTGAAACAACAATTTCAAATAGATATTGTACTTATTGATCTTTTATTATGTTTTTTTTGTTGTTGTTTTGGCTGTAATGACAAAAATCAATAACTGGTACAGAAAATTATTTTGATAAGTTTCAAAAGTTTAACTAATATTCCAACTCAGATGGTAGCCCTAAGCAAAATTACCCCTAATAAATCTAGAAATTAAGATTGAAGTGAAATTAAAGTTGCATTTAAGTTTGTTGTTTTTCACTGGAACTGACAAGTATGGACAATTTGATTATAATAGGCATGATATTTGTATTTATCTATTTAATTCAGACATAAAGCTTTACTAAATGTGCAATAGGGTGTTAAAATCTTGCTGAATCATTTTGTAATGTAACATTTAGATGTTCAGTAAGCCTGTGACTTTCCAGTGACAGCACCAGTGTTGCTCTGCTTTGGGACTCGTTAATAAAACACACCTGCTGTGAAAGTTGTAGATCTCAGGCATGTTTCCAAAGAGAATGTCTTTCTTGCTGCGTAGTATTGGCGGCAGAAGCCCCGACAGAGCTGGGTTATCCATTTCAGCTCTGTAACCCTGCATTTTCAAGAGCAGCAACGTGTGTTCAGGGAGCAAATATAGGTGACAAAAACAAAGATCATGAGGTAAAATCCAACTGTTTGAACTGATTCCTACCAGCAGCACTGACAGAAGCTCCTCCACATAGATCCTCTCAGTCTCTATAAGTTCCCTCATTACATGTCTGAGACAAACAAACGCAGGAAGACAGAGAAAGACAGCCAGAGGGCATCGTTAGCACAAAGCAAAGAGAATCACAGACTAAACATCAAAAGCAGTGCTGAGAACAGAAAGACGGATGGATGGATGGATGGACGGATTTCTCCTTCTTACCGCTTTAACAAATCCGGGCTGTCGTCTCCATCCAGACTGTACGAGACGCAGCTCCGACTCTCCTGGTAGTCATGAATCACCTCGATCTGAAAAGACCGGAGGAAGGTCAGCACTGAACTTACTGTCTGATACTAAAGGGATAGCTGGACTTTAGGAGTGAGGTTCAAACGGTAACATCATTCTTGCAGTGGAATCTTTTTTAGTATAAATTCAGATTCAGTTGTTTTAATGCAGTAAAAGTCCACTTTAAGCCAAGGCCCCTGTTGGACCAGCTGTTGCCTTCAGCCTCTGGGTCTGGATTTAATCTGGATTTAATATAAAAGAAGATGCCAGGAGATCTTATCTACTGATATTAACTGCTAAAACCCTTTAACAAAAACTCACCTTACAACTCCTGAACTATCCTTCTAAGGAAAACATCTCAAGGACTAATCATTAGATTAAACCGACAGTTAATATACAATTTAGTCATTCTAAGCAGGAGCAAAAATGAAGGAACAAAGTTTTCTCACTTTTCTGGGATTTGGACTTTTCCGGGATGATTTCTTGCCAGGAAGTGAAATGTCAAACGTGAACTTCAAGCCATCACCTGTAAAACCCACAATGACGACTCATTAGCTTAATAACGGTGTTAATAGGAGTCAAACTGAGAAGAGAACCTATTTAAAACCCCAAGTTCAGAACATAAGACAATAAGTGTGAATGCAGCAGACTCAAATGGATTCCTGAGCTGGTAAAAAAGAAACAGATCAACAGTATATCTTCCCCAAAAATGAAAATATCTGAAGATGTTCTTGCAGTAAATTGCTAACTTTTGGCTCTACTATATGTTTGCTTTGTTCAGCCTCTCCAGAGGCACAGGATGAGACAAAAAGTTATTTAAGCGCATGAACAATGAAAGGTTGCATGGAAGCTATATTGAGCGGTCACTTGTTTCCCTCTGGACTGACGGATGATAACATCTGTCCTTTTTCTAGCTCATTTGTAGGGCTGGCGGTGCAAAACCCCCCAGGCCGTGGAGAGAACCTGTGATGTGATAATCTGGCCATGGGAGAAAAACTGCTGTCACTGTGATAGGAGGTGAATTGGACACTATGTTGAATCAAAAAAAAAAAAAAACACATCGAGGAGGTTACAAGGGTCGCATGCCAGTCTGGTTACCTGCCAGTGAGGATCAGTTCTATATTACGTGTCTGTGTGTTTTCTAATAAAACGTGGTCTAATTTGAATACCATGTTTAGGGGAGAAGAGCGGTGACTTGGCGCGAGGTTGGTTCTCGGGTCTGGGGGCCACCAGCTGGATCGGTCGCACATGTCTGTCAGCCAGCTTCCTCAAAGAAGCTTGTCGGTTCTGGATCATCTGCTGTACTGCTGCATGCTTTTCAAACATATTCCCAATCTGAGTCTGACAAGGAGGCAAAAGAAAGCAAAGATGAAGGGAAGAAAATGGTGACTAGGCTTTTTAGATGATGACTTGTCGCTAACCTGCAGCTGAGGTGTGATGACAGCCTCGTATTCAATAGCCAGAATATCGTGACCTGAGCTCAGCATAGACGGCGCCCCCTCCAGGAACTTCTCAATTTCCCTGAGAGACATCTGGGCGCCCTCCTTGGACTGGGACTTGTCTACTAGTTGGTTTGCTAACAAATACGCTCCATCATCACACCAAGTCTGGGCCTGGAGGCAGAGAGCAGAAAGATGCTTTACGATTCTTTATGTGTTTAAAAAGTAAAAGGTGTGTTTTTTAATACCTGCCCGAGACAAAGCAGCAGTTGGTGTGTTTGCATCAGAAAAGAGTGCTTGGACTTGAGCGCAGCAGAGAGAGTGTCACAGTGGTGGCGGAGCTCATTGCAGCGCTGCATGATGAGCCCCATGGCGTAGTGGTGACCCGCTGACAGCTGGTGTCCGTGGAGGATGATGATCTGGGCTCGAGACATCACTTCCTGGGAGAGGCAAAAGGAAAAAGACATATTTTATCCAGATTTTATTTCATACACCAAATGAAAGTGGTGCAGGAAGTTTTTTTATTTTACATATAGAAATCTGAAGAGTGTGACGTGTCTTTGCATTCGACCTCCTTTTCTATGAAACTCCAAAGTAAAATGGGGTCCAATCAAATGCCAACTTTGTGGCCTACACAAAGCAAATCACCATGGTAGGAAGCTAAACTGAACAACAAATTAAGCTACCTGTGACGGCAGCATCATGATCTGGAGATCATGACGACTAAAGAGCACAGCAGACAGGGAAAGTGTAAAAGTGTGGAAAAGTCTGAAATAGGGCTGGGCTATAAAATAATATTCTAAGCTTTGGACATTTCACCAAGTGAATATTATGAAACGACTGCAAATCCACCAGGAAATGCAGCTTCACCAAACCCTACAGGAAATAAATTCAGCCCCTTTTTAATAACAAATGTTCTTGAATTAATCCTAAAACTAGACAACTTTTAGAATCAAGTGAAGTAAAAATGTTAATCAATTATGATATGAAATATTAAGATATAAAATCTAAATAACCTATACTTATTTGGTGAAAAAACACATCAAATATGAGAAATCCTGACCTGTGCATTAGTTTCCAGGTCGTCGAGTCTTTTCAGAAGCTGCTCTGTTTGAGCCAGAGTGTTCACATTTATGGACAATTCTCTCTCCTGATGCATGAGATGTTCAAGACACATTTCCATCTAAACAAACAGATAAATCAGACATGCAAACATTAAACGTTAGGCATTAACCCTGGTTTTAACACCTATCTTAAAGCACGTCTGCTACTACTGCCTGTTTAAAACTTTAGAAATGACTGATTTACAAAGACCTAAAGTGTCAGCTTACAATAAAAGTCAACTTAAGATATAATTGTTTTGCATTCTTCACAGAATCAGTTTTTTGCATATTTTTATCAAATGACAGCCTTAAGAACTGCACACAGATTTCCCTCTAGCGCTCGAACAGTGAAAATGACGTAACAACATCACCTCCTGAAAGCTTTGCTCGTATCGGAGCAGCTGAAGGTACTGATGCAGTTTCAGATGATGCTTCTCAAAGAAGCCGTCAAAGGCCGACTCCATGTCTCTGAGCTGTGCAAGAAGCCTAAAAGAGGAACTGTCAGTCCATTGTAGCAGAGGTGTAGTGAATAAACATATTATATGGATGCAGGCAACATTAAAGACACCATTTACCTCTGTACTGTCTCCCAGTCCAGCTTCACATCCCACTGGGAATCATCATCCTTTCCAGTTGTTTCCAAGTTGGACAGAAGATGGCGACCCTCCTTTGAAACCGACCTTATTGCATCCTTCCAGAGACCAATTTACATTAGAAAAATGCAGGTCGAGATCAGATTTTGTAATGTAACTACATGCACCTTGCATGCAGCCTTACCTTGAGCTTTTTGTACTTTTCAGTGTGTGTCTCCAGGAGCTGCTCGATGGCTTTCCCCTCGTCTGGCAGCTCTGCCTCTGCCAGCTCGGTGCCAAAGCCCTGCAGCATCTGAGCGATGTCTTTCACCGTCACGGCAAAACTTTCAATAGCCTGCAGTGAAAAGCAAACAGAAACGTATGTTAACTTCTCTGAGACATTTCTTTAGACAAAAATTCCTGCGATGACTTAACAAAAACTGTTAATAGTTATAATTTAATGTTGGCCTCCAGCTTGTTAGTGAATCCTTTTACCGTCCGTAAAACAATCCAGTCACTGTGACAGTAGTCCAAAGTGCCTCCGAACTCTGATGTCAGCTGGTTTTCATCAATGTAGCGCAGCAGGTCTGTGACAGAACTCAGCATCACCACCTAAACATTAAGACAAACCTGAGAGCTCACAAAAAGACCTGCTTTCACACGACTTCAATCATTCAAAAACATTGTTACGGTCAAAAATGTTATTCATGCCCTGTTTATTCAATGTGATGGGTAATATGAAACATTTTTTTCACTTTGAACTACCAAAATCTGGGAAAGATCCCAAGACACCACGGTATAGCGTGATAAAAACAAATGTGGAAACTGAAATTAGTTTACCAGGAAACATTTGACTTATGGAGCTCCGGTTTGTAACAATAATGATGAGGTGTACCTTGTCATGAAGTGAGACAAATGTGGTAACTGAAGAGTAGCTGCCTTACTGGCATCTTGAGCATGAAGTCATCCTGGCTGAAGCGGAAACCAATATCTGTTACAGTACGGTGGAAGAAGCTGGTGGGTCGGAGCACCAAGACCAGGTGGAGGTTCCCAGGAAAGGAGGCCTTGATAGAGAAAAGAAGAACCAAATATAATCACACATGGACATCATGTTACCAATAACCAAACTCATTGTTCCTTTCATGAATGCATCACTCCTGATATTTTCATCGACTTTCTCAGATGCACTGTACTCCATTGTGCACTTTTGTTTTTACTTTTTATACTGCAATGTATGAGACTTTGTTGCTTAAGCAGTTGCATTTGATCTGGATTTAAAGTTCAGTTCCCACCTTTTTTAAAACACCACTTCAACCTTAGGTTGGTTGAGGTCATGGCTTGACCCCGAGACAGCATTCAGACACAATGAGGTCTAATGAAGACAGCAGCACCCGCACTGAACCGATAGTAAATTAAATGAGCCCAAAGTAAATTCAAGGTTGTTGTTTTTTTTTTTTTTTTAAGCTAACTCATGCAGCAACATTTGAACGTGTGGCCATTACGCAATGCTTTATCTTCGTTTTAGCAAGTTGCAACTTCTTAAATTCCTTTAGCCTGACGCATTTTTATGTCCTTATGTGGAGATAAAAATGTAATCTATCATCGGTTTTGTGCAGGACGTGCAGACAGCCCGCTGCATGACTAAGCAGAAGCTCCCTCTGCACCGCAGTGCTACAGTCTGCGCCGCTGCCGCATACACCCTGCCCGTCTAAAAACTTAACCCCAAACTCTGCACACCAAGAACCAGAATACAGAAGGCGCTCGTTACCGGGCTCCTCCGGACCTTTGGCATCCCTCGGTGAAAAAAGCAATCAGTCATGGTGTCGGAAGCCATCTCTAGTCAATATAATTTCCCGGCTGACCGCTGGAAATCGGTGCCAAGGTAAGATGTGCGGCTCTTTCCCCCGACCGCCTGGCAACAGCCGGAGCTCTGCTGCCGCCCTGTGCCTCTGCGATCTCTGCAACATTTCCTCCGCCCGCCCGGCTTCCTCCTCATCCTTTCTCCCCGCCTGAGCTTCCCGCGTCATCGCACAGTTTTTGCTTATTCATGCGTTTGCAGCCATATGCAGAGGGGACTCTCCGAACAGACGGCACGAATAGGATCCCCATGAAAACAATGCTTCACCCAAATCAAGCAAGTTTAACATTAATACGCATAAATGAGAGGAGGAAAACTTGACCTAACAAAGATCTGCGTCAGGACCATGGACAGCAACTCCTCAGTACAGGGTTCGGTTTAAATTCAAACCTTTTCCAGACTCACATTTTCCTGGGTTCATTTTTTTTAAATAATACACAACTGCACCAGTGAATTTATATCAAATACCGAACCTGTTAAAGAAGACAAGGAGAGAAAGACCCAGCGTGAAAGAAGAGAAGGAAAGAAAGAATCGAAAGAAAGGAAGAAACAAACAAAAACAAAGAAAGGAAAAGAGAGGAAAAAACAAACAAAAATGAAGAGAAAGAAAGAAAGAAAGAAAGAAAGAAAGAAAGAAAGAAAGAAAGAAAGAAAGAAAGAAAGAAAGAAAGAAAGAAAGAAAGAACTTACTGCTATCCTGGCCAGAGCGGTTTTGATGGAGGCCCATGTATCCAGTCTTCTGTCTAAAATGATGATAAATTTCACTCCTGGTTGTCTTGTTCTACAAACAAAAATATGCATCCTTGTCATTAGTTTCAGTTATTACACTTATGGCTTATAATAGGAACAAAAACGTGAATTCAAATAATACTATTTTATGTAATTTAAGTGTTCTTCATCTAAATGGATTACAGTCTTTGAATAGAACATTGGAGAGGATAATAAGCCTCTGACCTTACAGTCTTCCCTAATCTCCGGAGAGATGAGGTTATGACAAAAAGGGCATCAGTAGGACATTTGACTCTGATCAGCAGCGCCTGCTGTGCTCAGAATACCAGGATTTGGTGCAGTGCAGAAAGAGGGAGAGAGTCAGCGAGGAAGAGCAGCTAAACGATGGAGGACGCACCGAGGGATGAGGGTGAGGTAGGTAAAGACTTTGGCTAAAGCTTCCTCTGGGATGTCACTGAACGCTGAGCATTCTGGGAGGGTGATGATGACGCTCGAGTCTTCCCCGCGCCCTCCTGGAGAAAAACAGAAGCATAAGCGTCACGTCCTGTAACACATTCAATATGTGGCACAGGTAAGTGAATCATGAAGAAGAACTTACCTGACAGATATGCAACTTGTTTCTCTATATATCCTCCCACTTCCTTCAGGCTCAAAGGGACAGTCACCTCTACAGCGTGACACAAGTAGAAAGAAACTTGAGCTGCACCACAATGATACTAAGTGGGAATATTTATGAATTAATTTAAGTGTTTGTCAAGCCAATCAGTATTTAATTAAATGAAAAAGTTTTAACCAACACAACTTTCTATACTTTATTTCCAATGAACCAGAGTTCATTGTATTTTTGAGTTATTGCTCCTTAAAGATTTCTCACTGCACATTTTGTTGGCTTCTCTTTGACTCATTTTCTGTCTGTTCTCCAGAGCCAATAGTTTCCAGAAGACAGCTCTTTGGGGATCACCTTGTCGATGCTTCAGTTCCCGTCTTTTAAACTTCACAGTTCCAGTGATGAAATGGAAATGCCTTTTGTCTTTTTTTGACATTTTGCCAGTCAGTCAAGGTTAAACTTGGTGAATAAAACTGATTCTAATTCAGATTACTATTTCTCTAAAACACGAATGCTGCCGACTGAAACTTCCCCACTGAAAATATAAAACAAATACTTTGTTTATACAGGATGTGATGTTTAAATCAGTCTCATTTTTCCTCATCAAGTCATGTGCACTTGGAACTGCAAGATATTTTGTTTGCTTTTAAGAGTTCCTCTAAACTCCGACTTCAAGGGACCAAATAATGTAACAAAAATCCTACAAGCACATCTGACTGCTGAATGCTAAAACTGAATCAAGGACTGATTTCTCAGGATCTTACACTAAAGGTCTGCACATTTATCCAACCTTTTTTTGTTTTTTTTTACTTGGTCTCCATAAATGTGTTTTTCAGTTTAATTATGCAGGATGTATATCACTTTGAAGGCAGAAAAAGTTGATCAATTATTGAACATGTAGTCAATTTCTTTACATCCCAATTACCAGGGTTGTGTACACATTTAAAATCTCCGGTCCCTGCCTGCATTAAGAAAATGTATTCATTCTACAGCAACATATTCTAGGATAAAGCAGCATTTAGGTGGCCATCTTAACTCAGTTAATGTTCCTCTCAGTAGTGGAGAGATAGTCATTGTAGTTTATACCAGGCTATTGTCTGCAGACTGCAGTGCTCTGTCTGATACAGAGCAGATGCACAATATTGTCATGTCACTGTTAGCAAACGTCTAATGCAGATCCTGGTTGATCCTCAAAGTAAAGAGAAATGCAGCAGTGACTGCATTACACAGTATGGATGTATTGGTTTATTTGAGTCTTACAAAATGTTGCCTTCAGCTGCAGCAGATCAGAGTGCAATGATTCTCTCAAATTTCATCATTTCCTCATGAAAAATTAATCAGTGCAGAGGAGCAGAAACAGACGAAAAAAGAGGAGAGGAAGGCTGGAGAGCGATTATAGGAGCAAACTAGGTGTTATTTTCCATGAGGCGACTGCAGTAATCCTGTGCAAGTAATAAGCACAGTAGCTGCTGAATATTTCATGTGTGTCAGTAACAGAGAGAAGTTGAGCCAAGTCAGACCAAAGCAGCAGAACTGGATGCTGTGCAGACACACACATCCAGGATAAAGTTACTGTCACACTTGAATAGCCGTGTGATCGTTAATATCCAGCCCTGGAAAACAGCAGCAGAATGGGGAAAGATTTTAAACGGACATAAAGCGATGTTAAAGATTATTATTAATTCAATCTACGCTGCAGGACGACATCCAACACCTCAGGAAGTGCAGGGTTAAGTTTTTGCATAAACTGGAACGGATAAGTAGAAACTTTGTAAGCACATTTTCCTGACCTTAAGAGGGAAGTCAGCCTAATTAAAGTGCAGAGCTCCTGTATCTATCAAATGAAGGATGCCCTATGCAGCAAACCGCAGTGCTGTTTATAAACTTTGCAATTTTATGGAAACACCACACTCGCTCTTGACCCTGAAATACTAGCAGCTCCTTTAATGATTGATTGCTTTGTGCTACTTCAGCAATGCTTCATGCTACTACCATAGGAACCTATCTATACAGAGTGCCTTTTAAAGTATTCATAATACTTTTTCACATTTTGTCATCTCACAACAAAATATGTTTTGCATTTTTCATGCTACAGATAAATGAGGTAAGGTAAGGTAATTTTATTTATATAGCACATTTTCAGCAACAAGGCAATTCAAAGTGCTTTACATGAGTACAAGTAGTGCATATAAGTAAAAAAGGGAAAAAGAATATGTATTGTTTACTTTCTTTAATAATAGAAATCTGGGATGTGATTTCTACTGCACAGCTCTATTTTTTCCCCTTTACTCAGACAACGCTAAATAAAATAAAGCATGACCAGTTCAGATGAGAGAAGCTGCCAAAAGTCTTATGGTAACCACCAGTAAGTAGACTAATAATCCATAAGCTAGGGCTGGACAATATGGCTGAAAAGCGTACTACGACATTTCATACCAGTTCATATCGATAATTATTTATTTGTTTTTTGTTTTAAATATCTGACATAATACCAAACTGGTGGTGTGACGGTTCCTGTTTTATCCACAGTTTTCCATCTCATTGTCCTTCATTTCTAAGCAGTTATGAGGTATGGCGGCAAAACCCTAAACTGCTGCTACACCACATTAACAGGTTGTTGCTAGGTAACCAAACAGGAAGTGAATTGATTGATGCCACAAACCTTCTCAGCTGGCCATTACAGGTTTAGCGGCATCACCCAGAATGCTGTGCAGTTCAGTGTAATTATTGAATATTCTATCAGGTGTATTATCTATTGGTAACATGTGCGTCGTGATCCACATTGTTATTGATTTATAGTCCAGCTCTTCGGTAACCTGTAATAATCACAATTACTTGAAAGAAAGGCTTGCAACATTTCACTATATATGTCTTTATAATATACAACTTTCATTTTCTGAAATGAGTGATTAAAAGTATTGAACTTTTTTGGCGTATTCAGATTTTTTAAGCTGTGTTGTATGCATGACTTTGTGTATTAAAAAATGAAAAGAATATCAAATCCTTTCCATTTTATTGAAAACAAACCTGGGTGTGCTTTTTTTCACATTGGGAATGTTTGAACATGACCTCTTCAGCCGACATGCTGTAGGACACAGTGTCCAAAGCTCTGCTTGCTCTTCTGTTCTTACATAGATAGAAAAAATAAAAGTTTTCCAGTGTGGATGGAAACAGTGATTTACTTCAGACCAATCCCTTCAGTGTGCTTAGAAAGCTGAGGGCAGGAAGCTTATCTCTGTTGTCCAAACAAGGATAACCATCTACATTTACTTCATCACATGCTGCACCTGTAACAAGCACTCTACATTATATAACTCCCCTTTTTATCCATAACATACATTAAAAAATAACCTCCTTTTATTTTCATCAGGGAAGAAAACAAAAGAGAGCCAACATTTTCATTTGGTGTGCTCCTGTTTCCAAACATTGAAAAAGGAGATCCAGTGTAGTGAAGAGGGTCTGGTTGAATTTAGAGCACAAACCCAGAAATGCTGCATCCGCTCTGATTTCACAGACACCAAAAAAAGCAGAACCTCTTAATCCATGGCAGGCTAAGAAGCACAATGTCACACAAACACTTTCATAAAACGCTGAGGCCGAGCCTCATACTGCTTTAAAGGTCATGAGGTTTTTTGCTAAATGAAGCTTTAAATGCTTAAGGGATTAGACTGGTTGGTGGCAGGATTCTGGTAGAAACCAGAGTGGAGGAAAAAAAAAAAACATCCACTGGGATACATGAAAGCTGGATTAGTTTTCAGAAAAGCCAGAAGAAGAAACTGTACAGAACAGCCCTGTGAAGTGGAGACAATGCTTTAAATGTTCTCGTTTGTGGTCCTCCATCCAATAAAACAGTGGTCTCAAACTTCAACTCTTAGATGTGGCCCCTCTCCTACATGCTTGGATTAAATGGTAAAACTGCTCACTAGCATCTACAGAGGTCTAACTGAGCTAATATATGAGTCATGTGTGCTCAAGCAGAGAGACATCAAAAAGTTGCAGGACTGGAGTTTGAGACCACTGCAATAAAATAATTCCTGCAGGATTTTGTCTCTAGTGTCATTTAAGTTGTTCTTGGAGCAATACCTGCATTATTACAAGCAGTGTGTTCCATCAACTGTAAATAGAAAAATGCATTGATTTTCCTGAAATGCATTTTTCTCTTGCGTTTTCTAATTTCCAGCAAACCACTGTCAGAGCCATTATCCACAAATGGAGAAAAGATGGAACAGGAACCTTCCAAGAAATGTCCAGCTGACTAAAACTAATAGAACGTGTTGACGACTCACAAAGAACCTAGAAACATGTTTAAAACATTTAAGGCAAATGAGGCTTGCAGCAATGTCAACATTAATGACGTAGCAATAAGAAAGATATTGAGCAAACATGGAACCAATGGGAAAAGTTTCAAGGTGGAAACCACTGCTAACTAAAAATGAAACAAAACCCCGTATCAAGAAAAAATATATTTGTGTTCACCAAGACAAACAGTCTTGGTGAACACAATGAACACTGAAAATGTTCAGTGATGAGAAAACTAACATGATTTTAGAACCAGGACATAACATCAACAGTCAAACAGTGGCATTAATGTGATGGTTCGGCATAATTTGTTGCTTCTTAACCAGGAGGACTTGCTTTAACCAATTTAATCTTAAATTCCTCTCCACCAAAAAAATCCTTCAGTAAAATGCCCACTTAGGTTAATCAGCAAGACAATTATCCTTGATTGAGATTGTTGCCAATAAAAAAAACAATTAATTGATTTCAGAAGGAGGTTAATTGTAAGGCAGATTTTGGTTTGCATGGCTGAGTAAAGTATTCATGTATTCACTCTATTCACCTTTGATAGTCCAAATTTGTTTGATGATCTGTAAAGTGTGCAAAATGTGAAACAGTTCTACACACACTCTGTAAGAAGATTAGAGTGAATAGTGAGTGGAAAGTGTTAGAGTGTTACTCTCAGAAAGGCATTTTCTCTTTCAGCTGTCAAATCCAGGCCAGATTCAACAAGCAGAAAATGTCAAAAAGTGAATCAGCTAACATGCACTTTTTCAGTCTATCCTTCATTTTCCAATGTAAGTCTCAACGGTCTTGTGCCCCAACAATAAATATCAACTTGGCCATACCTACTTTTATGACTATTTGATGAAAACTACGGGCCGCGTTAATCTCTGTAACAGTGATCTACAATATGCTGATTCCGGCTACAAATCCTTCCTATAGATTGAAAATGCATCCATCTGGGGTGGCTGAAAATAGCTCATATAATCCCTGCACTGGTCCACTGCTGAAGCAAAGCTACAGGAACTAGTACATCAATAATAGTGAAGCTGCACATCTCCAGTTACCGTCTGTTGGAACTTGGGGTTAAAGTAAGCGGAGATGTGCTCTTTTCGTTAAATTGTGAAGAAGAGGACGAAACTCACAAAGGATTGCACTGAGAAGCCTGACATGATTCATAACGTCCGTCAGCATCAATAACTTACGCTGCAGGGTGCTCTCCAGCTGGGAGCCGGCCTGCAGAAGGCAGCGGTAGCACTCCATCTCCGCAGACTCTTTGGCCAGGTCCCTCTCCTCCTGCAGCGAGGCTGGGCCCATTCCCTCTGCTTCCGTCACAGAGTCAGGCTGGGACAACAGCTTCCTCACATCGTCTTCTCGCTGGTCCGGCCTTCCATAATACAAGTTTACCGACACCTTCACGTTCTACAACGAGAAATCCATGAAGTTCCCTAAAAGGCTGTCGACCTTGAAGCTGCAGAGAGCGCCTCCACGCTGAAACACACGACTACATCACAAACACACACAAACAGCAGCAGCAGCAGCAGCAGCAGTTCGTTGACCGGTCGCAGCCCCGACTGAGTGCGATGTCTTTTTCTCCTCTGGTTGATACACACCAGTCGACAGTGTGTCCTGCTCTCAGCAGCAGTTAGCTGCTTCAAAACAAACAGAGCTCCATCTGGCCACGGCTGCCTGTCCCTTCCCCTCCCCTCCCCTCCCGGAGTATTAGTGCGTCAGCTCTGCACCGAGCAAAGCTCAAGAGTCCGCTCCTGACCGGCTGCCAGCTCCCTCCCTACTTTCCCTCACACTTCTTCATGCAGGCCTCACTGTTCAGGATGGCCGCCTAACATATTCATCAGTTAATCTCCTGTTTTATTATATAATAAATGCACGTTGAGCAGAACAGATTGGCTGTTGAAAATAAACATCTTTCTCTCCCTCTGCCAGCAAGTTTGGCCCATGTGAAACACAGGCTTTAACACAGAAATCACATTCAAAACCGCAGAACAAATAAGAAAGGGTGTCATTGTGTACATACTGTTACAGAGAGCCTTTCTCAGCTGAACTGCCCACTGCTCAGCCCACAACTCGTCTAAATGGATCAGCGCTCAGCAGATTTATGCACGCTGAAGAGAAAGACACAGAGGTTTGGAAATCTCAGAGATCAGGCTGGAGGTTTTCTTCCTTTGAGGACACACACGGAGCAGCGGCACGCTGACCTCTTACGGCGGCCACTCAGCTGATCCAGCTTAGCCTCTCGGCCATCTCATTACTGCACAGCATCTGCTGAGGGTGGCTACAAACCCTGCGCGCACACACAGACACACACCCACAAATCTTTGCACTAGACACAAACTGCTGACACACCTTCTACCATAATAAATCACAAAAGAAGGCCGTTTCTTTAAAACTTTCAGCTTTATTACAGAAAATCTTGAGTTATTTTTGATATTTCAAAGAGGTACATTCAGCTCGGAGGTTTGGAGTGGTGAAGCTGGAGACTCAAAAGGCCGGAGGCGGCAAGGAATCCCTGCCTGAGGTGCCTGAAAGTGTCCACCTCCACAGACAGACAGACACCCACAGAGCCTCTTACTCTCTCTCTTTTCTTTTTTTTCTTATTTCATTTTTTTCTTTAAAAAAGTGCCTGGAAAAAAGTTGCATTAAAAATACAATCCATTCATTTTTAACAGGCAAAATATTAATATTAAGCTCTGAAAATAGCATTTCTGAAGTTATTTAAAGGTTTCTCATTTGTTAAAGCAGGCAGCCCCATCCAATGTGACCTTTTACTTCCTGTATTTTCAGCGACGGCTTAAGATTTTCCATTCCAAATCTCTTGTTATGGTGAGTAACAATCTAAAGATTTAAACAAGAAAAACACACAAAGACTGTTACAAGAGCTGGGACACAAATCATAATCAATTTTACATAAGTGTTACAGTTCTGGTTAAAAGTTTACATACACACTTCATCTGCAAGAGAGTTAATAACTTTGGGCTTTGAAGGGCGAATTTCTAATCAATATTGCCAGAAGTATCCACAGAGCCCCACTAATATTTGGTTAAACGTGTTTTAGCTTCTCTGAGTTTTTACAACCTTCTGGTGTCATTTCAATTGGATATGTGAACATTTATCAAATCAGAACTGGACGAGGTCATTTAAATTTTCTTTTCTTCATATAAATAGAAGAAAATACATGTTGCACTCTTAACAGGGTAAAGGAAACCAATACATAAATATACATGCAACAATATGCATATAAACATAAAGTAAAAGTAACATAAAAATAACAGATTCATCTTGTCAATGTTATGTGATGTGTAACATGATCAGCAAGACATTTATCTTGAATTGACCCCAAACACATCAAAACTAGTCCTGGAAGGTTAACTACAAACATCCTGAATGAGCCTCACCTCAGTCCCATCGAAAACCTAAGAACTAATCTTAAAGAAGGACATGTGATGGGAACCCAATGAATTTTAATGAAATGCATGTGGCTAAATATCCAAGTGGCTAAATAATATTCTCTTTGGTGAATACAAAGAGAATAAAAACAAAAACTTACATCAGATTCACACGCATATGGTGGGCAAAGTTACCACATTGTCAGTGTACCAGATCAGTGTTTATAAATTTCTCTCTATAAATTTTATTCTCTTTGGTGAATACAAAGAGAATATTATTTAGGTGGGGCTTGATAGAATAAACACATTAGTGAGGATGTTTGAATACATTTCAGCTTATCTACACAATTTCAATTTGTGTATCCAATTTTTGTTTCCTGAAAATGACCTTACATGCCTTAGCATCCTTCCATTTTGGACGAAAAACAAGTCGTATAAATTCACTTTATAAACAGCGGTGGGCATTAATATTGAAACATTTCTTTTGATGAAAATGATGATTTTTATCAGTGATTTATCGTAAATGGAAAAACTAAAGAAAACTGATGGCATGTTCGGAAATGTTATTGATGTTATGTTTTGCTATTTTCTCCACTGTTTGTTCCAAGAGAGCATCAATGAATATAAGGGAGTTAATTTAAAAAAAAAGATTAAATGTGCACTCTACAGTTATAAATGAAACTTTTTAAGTAAGTGGTGTCCTGAAGAAGCCTGATGAAAATGGGAATATTTTTCAAGAATATTATAGTTACCCAAAAAAATGCGTAATAAATAGTTTTTATTTTAATCATAATGCTTATCGCTATCACAGTAGTGCCACAAAATATCTATATATATTCTATATAATTCACAATATCCGATATAACACCCACCACTATCTTTAAAGCTTCAAATTAACATCACATTAAGTCACAGTGAGCGTATGTAAACCTATGGCCAGGACTGTACTTTACATAGGAAGATAAACAGAACTGGATATTGATCTGGGGAGTTGGGGAGCGTATTGGGAAGGGGCTGCCTGGTCTTTACAGACAACACAGACTGCTGAATGGGACTGATACTGTCTCGATTTAGAGCCGGACATCAACACATGAGCTCCACTGGTACAAAGCTCAACATTCTCTGAATAATAAAAAGATACATGTAATAAAAATATAACCTCAGTGAGTAAAATTACACTTAATAATAATAAATATGGCAAGTAGATTTAATATGATAATGAGAGAAAGTAAAAGATATTAGAAAAAGAGTATCAAAGAGTCTGAAATCATGTTATGTTTGGATGGAATGTATAAAGAACTACAGATTAAAAGTTAAAGGAGGAAATGTGAACAGTTCACGCTATCAGCACCTCACAGTGACTTTAAGCTGTGCTGATTCTGCTCAAACACTTTCAAACCTAAACTCATCCGAAGAGACAAAATATAAACACTAATGATTATAAATTTCTTATTGTTGTGTACAGATGATTATTGGCTATGTGATGTTTTCTTATCTAACAGAAACCGTATGCATGTGGTTCGATTATAACTGACCAGATTCATAACAAAGAAACCAGTTTCTCTAATAGTGCAGAAAATGTCAAACTGACCCGAATCAATGAAGTTCAAGTACACCTGCGCTTCTTTACACGCAGGCATGGGTGGCTATCTTCATCCAACACATGTATGCACTTCTGTACAACACAACCACACGATATGCACACAGGCCTGTCACCATAAAGGCCCAACCTGATTGCACTACGTTCGTCGTTTTGGCTTTGAGCAGATGTTAACACACATGTCTAAGCTTTGCACGTTACAGCACATATATTAATTTTCTTATCTCCTACTGGAACCTATTAACTTATCTTTGAGGCTGGAAGATTTCAGCTCACGCGCCAAGTAACATTTCATAGCTGGCGCGTGCTTTGAGTCTTAAATCTATTGCTCAATCTCACACAGACACACTTTTTGGGCTGAGTAATAATATTTGACCTTTCTTATAAGTTATCATTTGAAACAGATATCCTCTTTATCCACAAAAATCAAAGAAATAAGCTAAAACTACACTAACAGTCTGTGTGCTGCTTTCAGCTGCACGGATATCACATTTAGTAATGTTTTACCTGGAATGATTTGGATTGGAAGGTGTGAATATTTAATTAAATATTAAAATAATTAAAGAAAAGGAAAAAAAATATTGCAAAAATACAAGTGCAGCGATTAAGTTTAAATAAAAAGATTTGCAAAACACAGTGACTAAATATCAGAGAAGTGTTTTTTTTTTGTTTGTTTTTTTTAGCCTTCATGCAGATGTACCATTCTTGGAGTGGATATTACAACTGCTTAATGGATCAAAGTAGTTGTACTTAGCTACTGGCAAGGCAGCGTTTATTTGTAAGCAAATATCAAAAAAGTAAAAGGAAGAAGACTCATGCCCATCATTGGAGTTATTTTTATAAAATATAGAAGAGCACTGCTCTGCAGGCATGCACTGGGCAAAACAAAAAAACAAAAAAAGGAACGGAAGTCAAAAGACTTCAAAAACAATTTCAACTTCTCCCTCAAGTCTTTAAATTTCTATGATCTTTTTCATCCTCTTCATCTTGATCTCTTGTTTCATCTTTTCATATTTCTCCACCCTTTGAAGTTGCTTTCACTATGAAAGAAAATCAAAACGAGGAGGATTTCAGTGCCGTGTCCAGGCTGCCTCTTACTCGCGCTCCTTCAGGTGCTTGTAGGAAAGTGGTGTGACAGCAGCGATCTGGAAACAACACAAGACGACAGACTTTTACTTTGTGCTTTCAATCAGCAGCTGGAGGCGACAGGAGAAAATTGAACCATGTAGCAAGGCTTAAAACACCACAGAATCAGCAGTGAGTGGCTACAAAACAACGACGAAGAAAGCTACAGTGATTACAGCATCGCCACCACCGACAGCTGACGCGCATTAGTAAAGAAAATCATCCCATTTTCCCCTCATGTCAGCTGATCTATTGAAGCCCAGCAGGCAGATCACGACACAGAGTTAGTGCTGCCGTTGAGGTTTACCTGGAAGCTTGTAGGAGGCCACCCTCTGCCAGCTACAGGGAGAATAAAAACCAGGTTAAAAGTCAAACATTCTTACAGGAAGCTGTGTGCTACTGCTGGGCAGCCAGGGACACTGGTGAACAGTGGCGGTGAAGTGGGACCAGTCTCCTTAGCATTATGTTCAGGGGACAGACAGGTATCTAAAGGTACAATGTCCTGGTAGGTTATTTACTGAATTTGTTTTTTGCATTTTGTCTTTTTAACATCTACAATCTTCTTTGTAAATTACTGTGATTTTATGTAATAGACCAACTCAGATTAGCTGCTGAACTGTGATGAGGTTGGAAAAATGACACATTGTTTTGGACATTAGATATAACTGAAAAACGTTTCACGATATAAGGGTTTCACATCATCAGTCGATATCAATGATTATTGATTAGTTTTTGTTTTAAATATCTCTAGCACTGCCAAACAGGTGACGTAATCTATTCAATGTTTTATCCACTTTCCTCTCTAGCTGTTGCACTCATTTTCTCCCTTCACTCCACGCTGTTGTTTTAACATTTTTACACAGTTAGGAAACACGGAGGCGAAACCTTGAACAGCTGTGGCGCAAGTTACTCAACCGGTTGTTGCTAGGTAACCAAAGAGTGAGTGAGTTGCTAGGTAACCAAAGAGAGAGAGTGAGTTGATGCCACCAACCTTGCTCAGTTGGCTGTGAGAAGCTTAGTGGCTAAAGTCTTTCCTATGCCTACATGCCCCAGAATGCTTTGTGGCGCTGGGTCGGAACTTAGTGAAATTTTTGAACATTATATCAAATGTATTATCCACTAATATTGATTAATCACATCTATCTAAGTTTGGGATGCCGTCTCATAACATGAGCATCTCTCAACATACTCCACAGCTTTATTCCTGCCCTGCCTGGTGTTCATCAATGTCCTCTAACAAACCTCTGAAGACGTCACAGAACAGCTGAATCCTAACGGTAATTGGCTGAAGTAGATTTCACTTAGAGGTACCAGAGTAAAGGGGGGCAAATATATTAGCTTAATACAAGTTTCAGATTTTTATTGGTATAATTTTAAAAAAAGGGTTTCCTTCTATTGTGTAATCATGTTTATCTTTGTGTTACATACAATCTTTAAATACTTTAAAGTTTGTGACTGTAAAAAGACAAGATGTAAAAAACTTCAGCTGGTATAAATCTTTTAGCAGGGCCATAAAAACACATTGAGGGACGAAGGAGTTTTCAGAAGTTTTATCCATGTTTGTTTTTTTGTCATTTGGATGTCTGCAGCCCATAATTCAGCAACATTTAGACTAAGTTTGAATCAGAGTAACTCCATGCACCAAACCCAAGGACAACAAGCACAAATGCATGCATTATTTACCAAACAAATAAGCAGACGGTGAATAACAGAGATGACCTAACCCAAAGAAACAAAAGGCAACATTGCAAGTGGCACAAGAATGCTGGAAAGTGGAGCGATGCAGTGACCAGCCCTGTGGTTTGACACCATGAGATAGGAAGGAAAAAGAAGGACACCTCGAACTCCAACTCAGGAAAACAACTGACTGGAAGAAAGTAAATAAAGATGGAGACATCAGAAGCACAAGCAAATGGAAATTTAAGCTTTGCATCAAAAGGAAGGCTGAAAGGAGCATGTGTCTGTGCAAAAATGTGAACCCAAGTTTGCAATCATAGATGAAATGCATGAATTATTTAACCATATCATACAAAAGTTTTGGTCCAGAATGACAGAAATGTAATAAGTGCCTCTCTTCAGCCAGCCTAATCCAGCTTAGACAACACAGACAAGAAGAAAAACACTTGTTCATTATTAAATATGATTTATAGGCCATTGGGGTTTTGATTACCTTATTAGAACTTAGAGGGGTTTAAAATCAAGCGTGAGTCCCTGATTAAGTTGAATGACCTAAAAGTGGGCTGGTACCTGTTTAAATGACAGTATTGGATTCATCTGAAAAGGTTCTGGTGAGCAGGGGCCTGGCTGGAGACTGGGGAGACTGGGGGTCCCCCGCACTCGACTTTTTCTAGAAGGGTGAGGCAGAACACACCGTTGACTTCACTACGCCGCCAAGCACAAACATGCTTCTCTTTCTCCGTATTCTCCTTCCTCCAGCACACTTACACACATACACACAAACATATACATTCACAAGAGACTAAAAGTAGACAAATGGGCAATAAAAAGTTAGTCCATGTGTCTTTCTAGACAACTCTTGGCAAAAAATAAAAACCTTCAGTTAAACAATTTTTTTTATAGTGTATTTGTTCATATACTTGGATATTTCTCAAAACAAGATTTATGAGACTGAACACAGAAAAAGCTGTGGGCTGTGGGTTGAGGATCCAGGATGAGGTTGTGGACTCGTGCCTCATGCAGTTGCGTTTGGGTGCTTTGAGGTGCTGCAGTCACCCGACGGGACATGCAGAGGCAGCAGGCATTGGAGCAGCAAGGCAGCTGGGAGGAGACACTGAATAATAAAACTGGACAGACGAGGATGAAAGACTGACTGCACGCTCAGCACAGACTCCCTGTCCTACTCCACACTGCAGGAAGAGCTGGCAGCACACCACTCCTCCCAATTTAATAAATTATAACTAGATTAAGCCAGTTGAGTCAATGTTTAAAACAGAGGCTTCCAAGCATTGACTCCATAATTAAACTGTCCAACAGAGTGGGACCAGGATCAAAATCTATAGGGCGCCAGCTTGAATAAATTTATGTAAGGAAGGAGACAGTGGGAGAGGGAGGACACAGTGAGAAGGAAACAAGCAAGTTTCCAAGCAAACAGAAAATCCTCAGAACGAGAATAAAGTTTAACAGAGACAAAACAGGAGACCTCAGTCGCTCCATGAGAAGCTGTGAGTGCTAGCTGTCTGAGACAGCATGAAGATAGTAGAAGTCCCCGAGGACGGAAGGCGATGCTTCATCTTTAGGGAGGAAAGTACAGAGAGGAAGAGAAGGAAAAATAGGAAGGTGACAGGTAAGAACGTGTGACAGCACAGAGAAGTCATATTGGAAAGTAAAAAAAAGTCAATAGGAGAACCAAGAACTTGAAAACTAGACTGGAAGGAAATCAGTTAATCATAAATGTGACAGAACTACAAATCAAGCAAATCTTACATTTTCAATGAAGGTTTACAAGAGTAAAAATGATAAAATACCCCAAAGACTCCAGCAAATGTAGCCTGTTATTCCAGTGCAAACATAAGGCTGATGGGATGGAAACTGGAAAGATTTGTGGTCAGTTGAACCAATTAGTATGAGTGACTCTTCTCTGCATTTTGAAGGTCACAAAATTTGGATAATGCTTTACAGAATTTCCAACAAATTCAAAATTACACAATTTTCCAGACTCAAATGTAGGAAGTCACTATTTTTTCAACAAACACAGTTATTACTGTCAATAATTTCACAGAACACCACTTTGAAAAAAAAAAAAAAAACACACACACTAACCCCTTAAGTTCATGGGTACATTCTACACATATTCCAAAGATAAATTATGCAATCTAAAAATATATTAATCTAGAGATACAAACAGTTTTTCATCCTTCATTTTGTTATATTGAAAAATCGAGAAATGGAAAACTATCAGAGATTTCAAGTCTGAAGTCTGATCTTAATAAATGTGCAAAAAGTCTAAAAAAGTTTGAGCCTAATGAACTCATGTATAAACACAGCGCTAAACGTTGACATAGATTAATTGAATGTGTGCAGCAGGTGGTTATAAAACATCAGTAGATGTCAGCTACCAAAATATTACATCAGCAGAGGAATAGCTCTCTTGGTTTTCCATCTTAAGTTTTAAAACTGCAGGTACGTTCTGTATTGTGTTACGCATGGACTTTAGAGATAGCTAGTCATGACAGCTACCTGAAACTTAGCATTAGCTGTAAATGTAAGCCATAAATCTAGTCAACTATCCTTTAAAAGGCATTCCAAACGACTCAACTTCAAAATGTACCAACATAGCCCCGAGGAAACAAATTCATTTGCTAAAGTGAGCGTTGAAAGTACACAGAAAATAAAAGTCTGTGTGTGTGTACGTGCAGTTCAGCGTTACCTGTCGAGCGTGGGGTCCACGGGGCTTGCGGAGCACCACAAGCAGGATCTCTGGCAGTAGACTGAGGAGGATGAGCAAGATGATGACGAGCCACGCTGACACAGAGCTCAGCATGTTGGCGAACACAAAGTACAAACGCTGGTGCTTCAGGAAAGGCCTGCTGGAGAATACACACTTCTGGTCACATTATCTGTTTCTGAAAGCTGACAAAAGGTCGGCTGCAACAAACTTTTGTGTGAATTTTCTGACCATATGATTCCTCCCCAGAAGAAGCTGAAAAACACATAAAAAGCCAGGGAGCCCCATATTACAAAGTGGTTGATCCATGTCCAATGCCGTGTGTCCAGAGCCAGCTGTAAAAAATAAGAGAAGATCATTAAAAACTACACAAAAAACATGTTTAAAATCCTAATTTTACTGGACTTTTAGTCTCCTGTTTGTGCTAAAGCTTAGAACAGGGAAGACATTTACCTTTAGCGTTACAGTGAAGACGAGGACAGTGAACACAATCGTTCCATATGACCAGTTTCCAAAAACCTGGATACAAAAAAGACAAACAGGACGTGGTGAGGAGACGGAGACCAATCGATCATTTTGTCTCATTTCTGTTCAGTAGCTGAGTGAAATCAAACCTGGCCGTTGTCCTGCAGAGCTGGGTTACTGAACAAAAACCGAACACCAAAGAAGAAGACTAATCCGTGGAAGATTCCAAGCGCAGTCCAATAAAGGAATAGCTTCCACCGCAACATTGCATTCTTAGCAATGTCTCTGAAATGAATTGAAAGGTAGAAAAAAAAATCATACAGTAACTTTATAGAAATTTACAACAGTGAGTCCAGGGTATGTTGTTTAGAGTTAATTAAATAGCTTTTAAATACTTTTAAATATATCTTTCTAATTGCTTTTTATTAAAAGCGCTATAAAAGTGGAGCTGATGGGCCAAAACCGAACTTTTATTTTACAGAGGCTAAACGTAAAGTTCTAGCCAAAGGTTTACAAGCATTCATCTGCATGAATATCAATTTTTTTTTTTTTTGATCAAGGTCTTTTTATTATTTTTTACATAAACCACAAAAAAGCTGACGAAGACACACACAACAGAAATCCCTCCCAGCCCTCCCCTCCTATAACGGATATACTACCCCAACATGAATCCACCTTGTATTATGAATATCAAATTTTAATGTTGAATTTGATTGTTTTTTTTTTTCAGTATGAAATGAATACATTAAAAAAAAAAAAAAAAANTGATCAAGGTCTTTTTATTATTTTTTACATAAACCACAAAAAAGCTGACGAAGACACACACAACAGAAATCCCTCCCAGCCCTCCCCTCCTATACCGGATCTACTACCCCAACATGAATCCGCCTTGTATTATGAATATCAAATTTGAATGTTGAATTTGATTGTTTGTTTTTTTTTCAGTATGAAATGAATACATTTAAAACAAAAAGAACTGGGTGGACAAGTTTGAATCTTTGGCGTATTTTCTCACATCCACTGTCAAAATTATACATAAAGGCTGATGCACTCCTACATCATCTGAAATGTCCTATGGCAACCATATAACTTCTGCAGTCATCATCATCATAGTTGTGGTTAGATATTTAGCTACTCTTACTGGGAGAACTGGTAGAGTTAATTTAAATTGGTTGGTTTCCTGGCATGGAAAACACTTTTAAATGTGAACCAAACTTCAATAAAGTTCACTTCATGGTTACGAGAAATACATTCATTTATGCAAAGATAAATACACTTATTAACGATTTATTAAATCGTTAATAAACCCAGTAATTAGGCATACTTATGTCAGTATAATGGATATGGGAAAATTGTTAAAGGTTGATTGTTTAATTTTACAGTCTATTCGCAAAATACATCAATAACTGATAGTTCAAAACCCCAAATCACTTTGAAAATAATGAGAACATAAAAACCTCTAACAAGACCTGCACTTTTCAAAAGGCGCAATACCACTAAGTTACCTGTAGAGGGTGGAGTGTTCCAAAAGAACCTCAATGCAAATGTGCTGCTCCAAAAGGCTGTAAGCCAGGATGGGCATAGAGGTGAAGCAGATGTTGTACATCGTCAGATAGGCTGCATCGTACAGGGGCTGGGGAGGACGGAGCAGGAGGAAGGGAAAGAGGGGCAGGACGGAGGGAGGAGGAGAAGGGGTGGGGTGACTGGGGATTAATATGAAGGAGTAGAAAAAAACTCAAAAACACCTATATGTCTTAAAAGGAAGCCATCTGAGGAAGCATAAATATTACTTTCAGGAACTTAGATCTGTTTGTGGGTCAAAAGAAAGAATAGCAGAGGCATGAAAAAGTGTTTGAAGCTTTACAGACTTTCATTTTTGCATTTTCAGCACTTGGAATCAGTGATATCTCAGTAAATATATGTGATTATGTTGTTTGGAAGGGAAAAAAATCTAAACCAACGTTTCCAACTACATGAAAACATAATTTGAGAAAAAAAAAATCAACCACACATTAATAGTAAAGCATAGTGGTGGCAGTGTGATGGTCTTGGTATGATTTGCTTCTGCAGGGCCTGAAAGACTTCCCTCAATTGATATACGTTATTGGAAAACATCCATCATGTTGCCTTAAGATCAAGCACACTTGGGTTTTGGTCTAAATGATCTAAAACTCACCAACAAGACATGGTCGAAAATGCTCCACTGTTAGTTTGGACAGTTTTTTTCCCCTCAATTAAAAATGATTTAAAAACTGCAGCTTTAGATTTCTCTGTTTTTTTTGTTCTTTTATATTAAAATCTGGTTATCAGAGTGACAAAAAGAAATAAAAACAGAATAAGTCTGTAAGAGTGCAAATATTTTTTCACACCACTGCAGGTTCCCTGTGGTATATCCATAACAAAATTCTTGTTATACCTTTATAATAGTTTGATTGCACAAACATCACCAGGGTTGAGATTATTTCAACAGAGCTCAAAGGTCACAGGGCCAGAGGGGGTGGGGTAATTTAAGGGAAATGGGCTCAGTCATCTTTAGTGATCACAACATTTTCAAACCTCATTGTCGCTAAGGAAAAACTCACTTGCTGGGAATAGCCACAGAAGAACTGGTACAAAAACTGAGGTAAGATGAAGCAAAGATTCTGTAGAAAAAAATAAGAAAAAGTTGTTCAAAGTTATGAGTAGTTTAATTTTAACTCAAAAGTTTGTTGTTTTGTTATTTCTGGAAAACGTCTCGCAAACAGTAGCTGATCAATGTAAGTTTTGAATATGAATGCAGCAAGGCATTGGAACATTAAAAAGGCAAAATCAGTTTTGGTTACCTTGTAAAAGAAGTACTGCACCAGGTGTGCAATGCGAACGTAGTAAAGATGTCCATGAGCCAACAAAAGTTTCTTGAGGTGCTTGAGTTTGGGGATAGCATAATCACTGTTCTTTACTGCCTGCCGACCCTCTTTACCCTTAATACCTGGAACACCAGGGCCAAACAAAAACGAAAATATACCGAGGGTCAAAACATAACCTGTACCAAATGATAGCAGTTCCCCACATTTACACTGATTTCTTACCAATGCCAACATGAGCTTCCAAGATCATGCTAACGTCATTTGCTCCATCACCAATGGAAAGAGTAATTGGGTTGCCTTTGGAGTTCTTCACCAGTTTAACAATCTACAGATGGGAGTAAAACAGAGAGCTGTATGTTGCTAAGCGTTTGCTGTTAAAGTGATAAATCCAGTTCACTGAAATAACCGGATCTGACCTGGGCTTTCTGCAGAGGGGCCATGCGGCAGCAGAGAACAGACGTGCAGTTCTGACAGATCTGCAGAAACAGGTTCTTGTATCTTCTGGAGTTTGGTTCAGAGGAGGAGCTGAGAACCATCGACAAAGAAGCTCCATCGATGATGAAACCGTAATCATGTCCGGCTACAGACCAACTCCTGCAGCAAACAGCAGGAAAATAAGGAATGAGTTACAACTTCTGATACAAAAACCTTTTAATAGCATTACACAAGCCAACTTCTTCACATTTTGTTGCTCCACAAACATAATATTCAAAGGGTTGCTAGTTTTTTCCTGTTCAGCATTGATGAGAAGATGTATCAAAGTGAGAATTTATGGCAACATTTGATTTTCACAAGCACTTTCCATCCAATCTGAGCTTGAGCTGTTTTGCAAATAAAAATTGTTAGTCATTAGATGTGCGCAGCTGTCTTAAAACATGTATAGCTGTAACTGTATTAGTGACTCAGGGTATAATTTCACTTTTGAGATGTTTATTTGCAGAAGATGTTTATTTGCAGAAGATGTTTATTTGCAGAACATTTAAGAACTATGAATCATTTTCCTTCCACTTTGCAGATTTGTGTTGGTCTATCGCACAAAATCTCCATAAAACACACTGAATTTTGTGGTTGTAATGAGACAAAATGTGAAAACATTTAAGGTTGTTCAGTGTTTCTTGCAAGGCACAGAATAGGGGTTATTATTGTATAATGGTAAGATACCAACCTGGTAATTCCTAATTTCACAGGTGGGGCATCTTGAACAGCTTTCTTATGGTACTCAAGTAACAGATCATGCAGCCTCTCCTCCCGACTCCTCCCTCCATCCTCAAGAGTGCGCAGCGTCAGCTCCAGCAGTTCCGTGTTTTTCTTAAACAGTCCACAAGCGTAGCAGGTGGACTTGGCCGTCTCCATCTTATCCCCTGTCAGAACCCAAACCTTCATGCCTGCTCCCTGCAGAGCCTCCATGGTCTGTGCCGCCTCGTCCTGAAGCCTGTTGGGTAGAAAGAGACGCATTCGAGGAGAATGAGAACACTTTGCTAAGTAAAACACAAAAAAGGAAGAAAATTTATGTTAATTGTGCCCAACAAGTTGAGCTAAATTGATTAATCACAATATTTTTGGAAATTTTGTTTTACTAACAATGAAAATATTTAACATATAAAACCAACAATTTGTTTTAGCATTTTGAAATCTTAAGATTGTGAAGCAGTACATAACCACATGGTGGCAGTGTAAGATGGGGCACAAGCTACAGAAAATTTAACAGAAGGAACTCCTAACTGTAAGACAAAAGAAAGGCACTTAGGAAAGCTTTAGATTTTAAATGAGGTCATTTGTAACTTGTAAAACCTTTTAAAGTAAAATCTGATCTTTTGCATTTTAAAACAGAGTTTGACTACAGTATGTGGAGTTAGCACCCACTGATCTTCCACAGCTGTAGCTCCTATTAAAATCATATCAGTCTCCACTCGGTTGTAAACAGCCATTAGCTTCTCCTCTCTGTCCTGGAGAGCCAGTCTAGCTTCTCTCAAGTCTGCGTCTGCCCTGGCGTACTCCTGTGCGCTGAGATGTTTGTAAGCTACACACAATGTGCGATAGCCCTCCTAGACAGAGAGAGAAAAAAAATGTTACCACAGAAAACCTTGAGACTGTTTGGTGAAGAAGCTACAACAGTTTGTTTTTCGCTCACGGTTGCGTTGCGTTCCACATGCATGCGTATCCTCTCCACCTCCTCCTGTCTGACTTGAGGGAAAATAGAAGAATCTGCCCCCTTGCAGAAAAGCAATATGTCACCTGGACACAAACATAAACAATTAGACAAGGTGAATGTTGAAAATCGACAGTAAATCAAATAAAAATGCAGTAAGTTAAAGTCTTCAGCTCACCTGTTTTGGATCTGACCATTACACTCATCCGCCTTCTCACAGGGTCAAAGTTTAACACATGAAGTAGTTCATACCTTCAAGTAACACAAAATTGAAATTAAGTTTAAAAAAGAATACACAAAAATCAATTATGACAATCCAAATGTTACTGACTTACGTTTCAACATCTTTATTCCTGTTAAGAATTTTCATGTTTTTACTTTCAAGGCCCAGAAACGTGAAGCCGTACCTGCAGATGGAGACAAATGACTGAACATGCGACATTTCTTAGTCATGCATTTGTGTGATTTGTGCTTTACTTTGGGCTAAATTTGATGACCAAGTCCTAAAACTACTGAACACTCAAAATTCAGTATGTTAGAAAATATAAATATTACACAACATCATTCAAGAGTTTCTCAATGCAGACATATTATTGTCCTAGTGAATCGTGTGTGAGAGACTGCTGACTTGACAGTAAATAGTCACAAAACCTCATTATTTAAGAAGCTGACTGTTCAGATTCAGCATATTAAAGCAAAATTAGGGGGAAGGAAAACATGTTGTAACAGCAACAAAGCTCTCATCTTTTTTTTTTACCTCATGGCTCCCTTAACCAGAGCAATCTCATCGGGCGAGGAAGCTATGAAGCCCATTTCCTTCTGTGGCGGGTCCAGAAACCCGTGATCGAGCCCTAAGCCATCGACTTGGTCAATCTGGTCAATCTGGTCAAACTGGTCATTCTGGTCTTGCCTCTGCTTTGTAGACTCTTTCACCTGAACTGTGTGGCACAGACAGAGGGCACGAAGGAAAAGCTCCTCCCTCTCCTAACAACAAAACAAAAACACAACTCATTAAAGGAAACTAAAATCAAACAAGTTAGCTCATTTCAACACGACTGAATTTACTTTTTATCAAAATAAGTTCTACAAAAATTAACAGGTGCTTCTTTCCAGAGCAAACATTTTTCCTACTTCATGTTAACTGCATATGTCGACATGTCACAGGCCACACATGGGTGACCTATGAAGGGTCTTTCTGACCAATGAGCTATGTAATGGCCATATGCTAATGCCTGCATGACTTCTTGTACCAGATGGTGGGGCAACACAACACTCACCCTGCCAGCTTTCTGCTGGATTTTGTTTACAGGTCCATCTGTGACGCAAAACCCGTCCAACTCTGAGCTCCCGTCCCCATGCTTGTACTGGAAGCCGTCGATGCAGCACTCTATGAACTCCATGTTGTTCTGAGTGAGGGTGCCGGTCTTGTCTGTGAAGATGTACTCCACCTGCAGTAAACATCATGGAGAAAGCACAAAATGTAAAACAATAAAAAATTATATTAGAAAGAGAATTGCACAGCTTGTGTCAAATTGGTAAGGTGCAAATTCTTGTATTTATTTTAAATGCTAAGTGTAGCTGCTACAAAAAAAATGCACTTTTTGTGATGATCAGATGTATAAAAAGAAAATTAATTAACTGTGTTGCAAATCTACTGCTTATGCATCTTTTATTTTTCTTTTTTTTCTGTAGCAGGAGTCACTCATAATCCAAGTTAGATTTTTTTTCAAGTATGCAAATTTTCTGGAATCTCTGCAACAAAAGTTGAGAAAACCCAAATGTTTTTATTTTCACATTTTATACTAACGTTTCAATATTCTTTTCGGGATGCAATAAATCCCATATGTCTAAGAATTCAATATGCTGCACAATACAGTTTAATAATTCAGAGGAGAAATTGCTTATTTGTTGACAAACTACTCCATCCAAAGTATTACATATTAGTAATTACAAATATAACCACAAGTTAGATAAAATGGGTAAAAATTTAAAAGAATTAAAAATAATGAGACTGAAGCTGTGTAGTGCATAGAGTAAGCCAGTACCATACTTGCTCTACCTATTGCTGCACACTGCCAGTCTGCTGGCTGAAAGAGGAAACTTGCATTTATTTTTTTTTCTGCTTACATAAATTGAAACCGGTAAAGAAATGAAGCATAATCCATCTCTCCAGTTACAGTAACATTGTTGTAATATTATATTTGGCAAGCTCCTAGCAGCAGGCTCCAACAGAGGAGGTAGAGCCTCCAACATCAGCTTGTTTTACTCCTTGTGTTACTTTATTAAAAGCAGAGTAGCCAAAAGTAAAATTCTTTACACAACACGGCTAGTAACAAACATCTACCACATGTTTATTCTTTCTTTTTACTTAGAAATGTATGTTTGGATAACAAAATTAGAAACATAAAAAAGAAAAACGGTCAATCAAAAGTGTTATTTGAATGCATCTTGCGGCCTGACCTGTCCCAACTCCTCATTGAGGTCTGATGTGTTGACCAGCGCCCCCTCTTGGATTTCAGGGTCGAAGAAATCTTTGTCCCATGTAATGAAAAAGGACCCCAAGAACTTTTGCATCTCAACCGTGACGTACATGGACACCGGAATGATGAAGTTGAAGAGCACCATGAAGGACAGGAAGTCTGTGAACATTTTTAGGTACTGTTGATAAAAAAAAGAAAGTTAAAATGAGACGCAGGTTCCCAATAACGTTAAAACTAACAACTTTTCTGCAGTTGAAACTTTCGCATGTAAAAGATAAAAGATAATAAAAGGTAGTGCATTTAATTGTGATATAAAATATAAACAAACATGCTGTCAGAACTGGAGGTGAGTAGTAGTTTTAATCCAGAATGTTTTTATATGTTTCTGTTTTAAAAAATATTAATCATAAATGTTTAATTCTTTACTAATCAACAAAAATTGTATTTTAATTGAAGCACTTTTTTTATATACACTTTACAAATGCGAATAATCACCACTATTTTTTATACACAACTACAATATTTCTATTTTAAAAGACTGATTTGCAACATTGCAAACAAAAATTTACAAACTATGGCATTATTTTATTATAAGGAAACAAGAACAAGTTATAAAAAACTAAACTCTGCCCCATTTTCAAGATAATGCCACCATGTTGGGTAACTTGTCTTATGCAGCTGACTTTTATAAACTGTGGGTCAATACCAATGACAAAAAATAAACTAAAATCAGCACCATTCAGTACACTAGTACAATGTCAGAGAAAGTACAGTAACTGCACTTGATTTTTTTTATGAAGTTGACTTTGTGAAATTTTGATTGAACTGTGCTCTGTGTTGAGAACATTTTGTTTTTCAGCTGAAATCAGCTCCCCCACACAAAGGTTTGTACAGCAAATAAGGAACAAGTTTCACAGTTAACTAAAGAACAAACACAAGGAGAAAGGAGCATGTAGTGAAGTCGGTCAGCAGTGGCCAATTCACATGTTTTCTTTGCGTCACAGTGTGTAAAACATCACACATGGAGCAGTGGCCTAAAGGCTGGAGCAATCACCAGTAAATATTTAACGTCACGGAGCTCAACAACGATGCATTAGGATTTAATGTTTCAAATTTGCATTTAGAAGCTGAAGTGAAACCAAAGCACCTGGTCAGCTTTCAGTCTCAAAAAGGACATCCGCAGCCTGGTGAGTTTTATTCAACCAAAAGGTTATTAAGAGTGAATAAATAAAAAGTTGAAGACTTTCCAGAAGGTTGCGTTTAGGTGACAATTATCCTAAGAAATATAAAGTTTCAGTTCAACATTTAATTTAATTATTTAGCAAACAACTTGCCTTGCAAAATTACTCAACTGTTTTGTGCTTTTTTTTTTTTTTTTCTCATTAGTGGCACAAACTGCAACATAGTTTACTTGGATTTCATGTGATAGACACACACATCGTTTTCAAACTGTGCTTCCATTCTAGGCAATAATAATTTCCGTAAATGCAACTGAGTCATAATGACTTTTAAACCAAGTTGAAAAATAAATGCCAACGTGTTTTTGTTTCACATCATTTTTTTCTCTTTCAAAAGAAGCTGAAAGCTAATTTCCTCATATGATAGTGTACAAAACAAACCTTTGAAAACATAACTGTATGTTACCCGGTTATAAAGTAACTGTAGTTATTGACAGGGCAGATCTAAACAAATCCATTTTTCAGTTAGAGCTTAAAACATAAACTGCTATCTAAATCATGTTTGGTTGACGTTTTGTTGTAGGGACAGCAATGCACCAGTTTTAAAATCATGCAGACATTTTATCAATGTTTTTTCAAAAACAAGTTAACAGCACCTGATTAGTTTCCTTCTCCTTCTGCGTTTTCTCGTTGTACCACGTCTCATCGTGTTTGCTCTGCCACACATACTTCAGTGTGGTGCACACAAGCGCTTTGCTCACCAGGATGAAAAGGTAAACCAGGAGGAAGGCGTTGATGGACCTGAAATAACAGTGTTGGTTACAACAAGCAGTGGGCCAGACCTGTTTAATCTCATCTGCGGTTCTAGCTACAGACATACTTCTCCACAGCGGACCGTTTTTGCGATTTTCCCTGGTAGTTGAGAGCCATTTTTGTCTCCATTCCAGTGTAAACTGCGACACCTTGAGAAAACCCCCAGAAAAAACAGAAAAAAAGGATCAGCTTTCAGCATAAAAGCCCACTGAGTGACACTGCTTTCATTTGACTCACCACATATCTTCTGAGTGTTCTTCAAATTTGCTCCTTTCAGCAGCAGGTTTTCTGGGCCTAAAGATCTGCACAATCACATCAGTGGGTTAAACACTTGTGCTGCGATTCAGGAGCTGTGCAATCCACACACTCCTCTATTCTGTAAATGGGAACCTGGCAGGGCATCTGGCATCCGTTCTAAAATACGCAGTGACAGCGGGGCTGCAGTCCAGGTTTACGCCCGTCCCAGTGCTCTTCAGAAGGACAGTGGAATTTGTTTGTGGCCATTACAAAGTAGTCAATGAGAAATGCCAGTGGGAGTGCTTTGGAAGCAGTGGCTAAACCCCTGCCAGCCTGTTTTAATGTTAATGCTTGTTTGCAATGAAGGATCAATAGAGAAGTGATTTGTTAGAGATGCAAAGGGAAACAAATGGGTGCTTAAGGAACCATGTTTTGATTTTGCTCCCGTTTAAAGTGGATTGAGATTGCTGTGCATGAGAGCTCTCACCTCACGTCAGGCTCCTGACTGTTTCTGTAAATGTGCATACGGCCGACAAATCTGGAACAGAACAACATCCACTTAGTATATACAATGGAAAACAGATATTTAAATACACTGCATAGAAAGACTGATGACCTTCTTCTCTCATGACATTAAATCGAACTAAATCTTTGCCAATTATCAGCGCAGTGAGAGAACATTTTCATGTATTTATTAAAATTTGGAAGTTTATGTACACTAAGTCCATCATGTCTATGAACAATTTGGGAAAACCCTACTGATGATGTCATGGACTGAGACGCCACCCAGAGAGCAAGAAGTCATAACTCTAAAAGCAATCTAGAAAGGTTAGCATTTGCAAAGGGACTCAGACAAGAAACTCAATTTGTGTTGGAGCAAAGCAGCATAAAACATGGAGCTTTTTCTATGCTGCTTTTTTTTTTTTACTTTGCCAGTCAATCATGACTGGCAGAGTAAGAACTGCCAGCCATGATTGAGTAAGGTTTCTCAGCATAAAATATGATTTAGTTTCACCAGTTCTACCAGGAGAAACGGGTCAAAATACAAATAAATTACTGTGAGACGCTTGAGGAAGGAAATCCTAAATGCTTGACCAAAGTCATATAGCTTGGAGCAATCGTTTCAAATAAATCTCTAAAAGGTTTTGTCAAAATTTGTGGTATTTAGTAAATAAAAATAGTGTTGAGCTTGAATTATTGTCAGTGACAAGAAAAAGTTATATTTCTTTCCGTAAAGAGCATAAAAATATCTGATTTCAGCTGTCGCTGTATCATCTTCATGTTATTGCTAGGCATCAGGCTAGCATTTTCAAAAGACATCATAATCATGTAGTGTAAATCTGCTGAGACCACCTGGTGACTGACTTACTTGTAAAGGTCAGGCTGAGGCTGTTCACACTCGATGGTGGCACTGAGATACTGCAGATCACTCTCTAGGTCTGCCACTGTGTAGTGTGTCTAGAAGATGGAACAAACAAGCAGAGTAAGAACTGAAAGCCAGGACTCAGTAAGGTCAAACGGCCTTTTTAGCTTCCTGTTCTCTTTCTCACTCAGCTAGAGGAAGAGTGGGAGTTTAAAAAAGGTATTAAAATGCTGTGACAAATGAATATGAAGATAATAATGCAACAGATGAGAGAAGCATGTGATGACTGACTAAGATCTTCTGATGATATTAATAGGGATTAGGACAGTAAGTGGAGATGAGTGGCAGTGCATCTCACTTTATGGTTGGACTCTCCATCCAGACTTGCTGTGGTAACAAAACATGTGCCATCATCTCGGCTGGACTGCAGCAGGATTAGATCACAGGGAAAGGTCTCATCTTCTTCTACTTCCAAAATGTCTCCAACCTGAAGGGTTTACAATAAGTAAAATAGCACAATGAAGTAGAATAACAGACAACATACACAACAATGATTAATGTAAATTAAACAGTAGATTCAGTGGGAAATGCAATAGGAATTGTAAATGTTGGACAGAATCATGGATTTCACAGGGATTTAAACAGTAAATATCAGTGACTTTGCACTTCCTGTGCTTAATATTCAGAGGCGTGTCAGTGTGAATGCTTGCAGGCAGACACGTGCTTCATGGCTGTCGGAAACATCACTACAAAGAATAGCAGAACATCTAAAGCAAATCATTTCCTGGAAGTTTAATTTTAGCTTAGCTTGCATACTGAAAAAAAACAGCAGTTTGACAGCTTGAAACTTTGGTACACCTGCATATAAAGCCCAACGTATAAACAACACCAGTTTATCTTGAGTTTCTCAGCCTCCGAATGCTGGAATGATTTTATAGGTTGCTTAACAAACAGAGCAAACCCAACTCTTAATATTGACATTAAATCAGAGTGAACAGCAACAGAAGACACATATTGGTATTGATTATCACCAGCCCTCTCACTCTAACAACTTCTCAGTGCAAAAACATTGTTATTTTTATTCCTGCTGATCCAAGTTAGGATGTGTGTGCAAAAAGTTACCTTGATTTTAGCACTCATCTTCCGTATCCTCCGGCCATCCTCTAGTACGGACACCCGGTACTCGTTCACCTCCCGGTCAGCCTTGTGCCGCAGCCAGTCCTCATATCCCTGTGGCAATGTGTCAAAAAAATCTAAATTGGTTTATCTGCTGAGCAAACAGAAAAATGATAAACTTTCACTGACCCATTAATACCCACGAGACACTAAGAGCTCTGAGATCAATAGAAAGTCACAGAATGCGGAAAAAGTGGGGCATGGACACAATTACGACCTCTGAACATGACAAAAGAACAATTCCTGTAAGGTGACTGGTTGATGTTAATTGCCCAGAAGAACTACTAAACAGCAGACCATGAAGATATACTAAGCCAGGAACAAAATAATGCACATTCTGCAGTCAAGAAAGAAATAAAATCTGGTTTATTCTTAAAATACAGCGATGAAAGTACAAGAGGTGCTGAGGGTAGAAAGAAAGAGTTCAATCCATGCCAACATTGATCTTGAGCCAAAATGTGAGATTACAGGGAAAGGTGATGGGAGGAGAAAGTCTGGTTGATTAACATAGAGGAATAACGCCAGGGAGAGGATGAAGAGAGGCAGCAGAAATCACTTCAGTCACAGTAATAAAGTTGGGCACACCTCCTTGGAATCTCTCATCAAAACCTGGCTGGAAGTGCTCCGCTAATGTGAGTGGCCCCCTTTTATTTTTGCAGGGAAGTCCACCCACTATTGTCCATTTCAAAGTCCCAGCAGGGGAGCAACTAAAAACAATACACCTGACACTGGGATGTTGCAGCAACAGAGAGGAAGAAGCGGACACTCCCCCTGATCGTTTGTATCTCTGTAATAGACTGGCTCGCTCATTCGCTCTACATTTACTCACACTTCCCAGGAGCCCATTTCATCTTCACCCCAATCAGAACTCACCAGCAAAGCACATTAATACAGAACCCAAGAGAGCATTAGTCGAGTACTTTATACAAAAAACAACGTGGGAGTAGTAAAGGCAACAGAACTTAATGTGTTATATGGAGAGTGGGGGGCATAATGCAGTAGAAGACAATGAGAAAATGAGGACATTGCAATGGAGAGCTAATGACATTTCTGTTATCAGCACTGATCTGCCTCATTAGGCAGGATTTTACCTGTTTGACAGCAGTTACTGTGATGACAAAAAATAAAGGTAGGCCACTGGTGACTGGGCTGGTGGGGGTGTCCACTATCACCTGCAGGGAAAGAAAAAAAAAAAAAACAGTGTGCATTAAAGCATTAATTATAAATTCCCTCTGCGGCGTGTTTTTTCAATGGCAAGAACATTTCGTGGTGATAGTTGAAAGGTTTGGGTTAACCCTTAATCCAGGGGGAAATCCATTTCTCTAAGATACTTACACCACACCGCATATTTGGCCATAAGGAGAAACATGAGGGAGACATTCATATTTTGGAGGGAAGCAAAGGAGGTTCTGGGCCAAAGAACTTTTAATCAAGAGAGCCTGGGACAGAGTGCTTAATCTGGAGGCATGCCAACACTTTTGTGTCTCTGCCAAGCCATAGTAGAAGGCCAGCAAGGAGCTTTGTCAAATTCCCGTTACCTCGCCCCCCCCGAGCTCTGTGGAGCGGAATACAATGTGTGCTTCCACTGAAGCTCTATGCATCGTATGAGTTTAGATCTGGTAATATCCCAAACAACCACTTCAAAAAAGGCTCCAACTGAAGTCTAATGAGACAATCAGTTCTATGTGCTCATGTGTCCCTAGAACCCAACTAATGGATTTACTCTGGCATCCTTGATCCCACATAATGCAGATTTGCCCCCCTACATCGTGCCACCTAAGTCTCCTTTCTGGCGGAACAGCCGGTTTCATTATGACAGCGTGCACAGACATGGCATACTCAACTCATTTATATTCTGGCAACAACAACTAGAAAGTTTTATGCTTCTGTGTTTCTCACTTGCATGACCTAAAAATGAAGCAACATTTCCAAATCAACAGGAATGCAAACCCACAATGATTACGCAGTAAGAAACCTGTTCACATGCAAACGCAAGTAAAGATGTTGTCAAGTCTAGCAAAAATAACTTGGGCATAAATTAATCTGACACACACAGTGGTGCCAAAATTATATCAGTTCTTTGTTCAAAAAGAACTAAAGTAAATACTCATAACTCATCCATAAGTCATCCAGATGCAGTAGGTCTATACAACAACACTCCAAATGTATAGAAAGCAGTTTGCATGCATAAAAATGATACACATGTATCTGCTTCAAGTGTCTCAAAGCTGCAAGTTACTGTAAGCTGGTGGATTACTGAACTGAGTAACACATTGTTCTTTCTAATCATTTAAGTTATGCACCGATTAACAAGCTCACACGTCATGTTCCGAAACGTTATTGTGATTAAAAGTGGAGGCAATTGAAGCAATCTACATCGTCTTTTGAAATCCAATGCAAACAATTCTTAGCATCACAAAACTAATACTAAAAAACAGGGACAACTCAGGTAAATCTTAAATTTTTATGAGTTTGGAAGAGGATCAAAAACTTTTTCAGATGTCGGCTGCTGAAAACGCTCTTCTTATGAGAAAATCTGTTGAGGCAGGATGAAACAAAATGTACAGATTAAAGGTAGTTCTGCCAAATAATGAATGAATTTATGTAGCTCTCTGAATTGATTGAAAGTAAGGAATCATCTCTGGCATTTACCAAGTGCAAATAATTGTGGCCTAAAACATTTAGGTTAGTTTAGTGTGGTTTAACGTCGGATGTCAAGAAAAAAAAGAGGTTATTTCTAGTCTTTTCACCACAAGTAAACACAACATGATGTGATGTTTTATAAAATAAGCTTCACTTGTTCACATTTGGAGCCACATAAAAAGCATTTTAGACCAGCAAACAAGTTTGCAAGACAATAAAGTAAACTAAAGCTTCAAAAATGACCAACCATCCCAATCTTCAAGAACCCTTCACAATATTTAAATGTCAAATAAAAGTGGGAACAACCACAACCACAAGAACCAAAGAGAGGATACCCAGATGATGAAGCATTCAGAAGACCACACACATCTCAGAGTGAAGCCAAAGCATGCAAAGCAATCTTTACACTGCACTTTGCGTCTTTTAAAGCTATTTTTAAACTACAGAACTTCAGAAGCAGTTGTTTAAACTATGCTTTATAAATAACCTTGGCTTGAACATTCTCAGCACTACTTTGGCGTATCTCAAGTGTACAATAAAGGACTAAAAAAAGAAACTGTGGACAAAAGGGGCTTTTTTTAGTGTCTGGATATAAAAGTTAGATCTAAAAGAGTACTTTCATTCTCTTTTCACAACAAAACTGAGAAGCTTGAGCTGACAAGCTTCTCACCCTCAAAAGCATCATGATAGCTTTTATAATTAAAACAGGAACAGAGGGAACAAGGCCGGAGCTGGTTTCCATTACATTAATTGGTCTGTTGATAAGTGCAGGTTTGTGTTACTAAAGGTTTTCTGCAGAGGGTTGTTTGGTCCTTGTTGTGGGGATAAACAGTCTGAACAAGATGAAACTGAAAAGTTTAAACTTAAAGAATAATGTCTTGGAAAGAAAGACATAATCAAATATACATCATTTTTTAGTAAATAACACTGTAATGAGTAAACAGACTTTGAAAGCTGTGCATTATCAACAGGTCTCCTTGATGAGCTGGGCAGCCCACTGAAAGCTAGAGCTAATAATCCTAAATGTTGGATGTAAAGTCTGAACGATGACGAACAGCTCTGGAGCTAAACACAACCTGAAGTGGATCTGAGTTACATTGCTGCTTCCTGTTGAAATTAGATCTAGCTTCCTTAAATCTCTCTATTTGAACGACCTAAACCTCAGATACACAAATATCTGTGTATTTGAAGCCGAAGAAGTATAAAGTATTTGAGAAATGCTCCTTTTTAAGTTTTAAAGTCCTATTAAAAACTAAGCTTTTCTATTATTGAACCAGCTAATATGCAGAATGTCTTGCTAAATTTAACTCTGCATGGCTTTCAGGCAGGTTTTTTAACAGAACAGCAGAATTTAACTTTAGAAGAACTGCGGTAATATGGAAAATCACTTTGCATTTAAAATAGCTTAATGGTGGCGACTGATGCCACCGTCCGTGAGTGGATAACTCAATTCAGGCCTGTCTCAACACTACACTTTCACTGGGTTGTTCATTATGCCAAGTATATTTACATTTAGGTAAATCCATCTGAAGTGAGGCAACTAAATGTTTTACTGCTGTAGGTAAATACAGAAAAAGCTTTAGTTCTTTCTCCACCCATTGTCTTCCAAGATTGAGTCATTGGCGGAACAGGTCAAGGAGGGAAACCCATCTCTCTCCCTATTGACACTCCAGTCCATTCTGGGGGTCACAAGGCATTCAAAGGTCAGAACAGACCGAGTTCTGGGTCTGCACCAGTGAGTCCTGGTAGGACATGTCTGGAAATCCTGATCAGATGGCCAAACAACCTCATCCAGTTTATTTCAATGAAGAGGAGCACCAGTTTTCCCCCAATAATGCAAAAGGTACAGTAACCCTACAGAAAAAGTCAATTTCAGTCATTTGTATCTGGTATCTTATTTTTTTAGTCAATCTGATATCTCGAAGAAGAAGGTCGCAGCGCAAACATATCACTACATCAAGAGGTTTGCATAACGTGCCATTTTCCATGTCACTGAGAAATTGTAACCGCAAACAAGAGTCCTTAAACTCTGGCTTAGCTGTTCCCCAGACTGTTGAGTTCTGGTTTCACTTTACATTGCTACCTTTTTTTTTTTTTTTAAAATTGCACAATGGGGCTTGGAGTTTCACATTAGAGTTCCCTATCAAAAGATGCCCTGCATGATTAGAGTTATAAAGAAATTGAGTTTGTATGCCTGTATTGTAGGCCACTATCCAGGTTTTATAACTATGAAACTGTACAGGGCTAAAACCTTCATTGTTATACAAGGCTTGGTGAATTCCACAAATATCTAAATGTTTCGAGCATCATGGTTTTTTCAAAGTTAACTTGGGCTGCAACACTCAACTGATAGGTGTGAAAACTCCCTCATAGTCCAAGAGACTCATTTCGATTGGTGACAAAAATGGCAACATTTGTTACATTTTCAGCTGGTGGAGTTGGCTTTCACTCTGCTCTATGTCAAACAATCCAAACCCTTTGAAAAACCTTTTTGACCCTTCTCACATGTGGCGGAGCAGCACCAAGAACTGCTGAAGTAAACAACAGCCAAACTTAATAAGAAAACATGAGCACAGCTTTCTTCTTCACCAAATATAAACAAAAATGGAGCGGCGTCAGATTTTAACATAGGATTTCTCTTTTATCTTTGTTAAAAGACCTCGAGCCATTTCTTCCAGCAGCTCTAGACTAGGTGACTTTTGTTTAGGTTGTATTTACCCAGAATGGACTGTGCTGTAGTTCTCATCCTGCTTTTGGAGCGGACTCCGGTCCACTTGTCATTCACATATGCATTAAACTGCACCAGCGTTCACTTCAACCAAACTGAGACAGAGGCTTTTAGGTGAACCAGAGTTTGATTACACTTTCACACCTCCCCAAACAATCCGGACTTTCTAGGCAAACAAACTAAATTTGGATTGAAGTGGACGAATCAGGGCTAGTTTGAATGCACCCAAAGAAAACAAAAATCTACCCAAGTCTTTCAAGTCCAGTGATTTTCCCAAACAGTCCTCAGTCGTCACAAATATTCCGCACATCATGTTTCCTGCACAAAAAACACTTTCAGTTCTCCCACCACCTTTCTCCAATGCACCAAATGCAATGCCAGAAAATATATAAATAAATAAAGTAAAACTCTGCAGTATGAGTGAACTGTGTACTCCTGCTGATATGCGGGTGTGATTTCAGAGCAGCAGAGCACAGCAGCACTTCATCTGATGCAGGAAATGTGTCAGGGTGAGCAACAGACAGCAGGTCTCCGGGGTCCCCATTTCTGTGCCGTGGGTCTTGATGTCCTCCTACCCCGGCAGCCCCCGTTCCCTCCCGCTCTCCCGTTCTCATTTTCAGTTTCTGTCTCTCACAGTGCTCTATTCCTGTTCGACTGAACTCTCAGGCAAAGACATTCAGGGGCTATTTATAGAAGAGTGGTGCTTTTTTATCAGCCTGTGTCTATTTGTGTCGCTGTGAAGTACAGAGGGCTCCCTGGCTGCTGACGTCAGCAGCGCAGCGCTGCAGAGACACGGGGGGCTATGTGGGATAGAGACTGAGAAAGAACGACGGCAACCCTGACAATAAAAAGGGGAGACAAAAGGTTGATGGAATGGAGTCGGAGATTGGATGGCGTTAGGGTATTTGCATATAGTCTCTCTCAAGGGATGTGAGACGGTTTATTTCTGTCAGAAAAAAATGCAAGCGCGAATCAGCGGCGCGACGTGTGTACCTGTTCCTCGCCGTCTAAAATCCCGGTGAAACAGAACCGAGTGCTCACCATGAGGAGCTTCCTGCAAAGGACGGCTTTAGCAAAGAAGTGCCGATCATGCTTCAGCATCAGTAAACACCGTTAACAACCCGGGGACACCCACTGACTCATGTTTCCAGGGAAAAAAAAAAAACAGAAATGTTCCTCTACTAATACTCTACACCAGAAATCTGCATCATGTGGCAACATGCAACTGAAGAAAACATTTATGTTGGCTTACACACACTGAATATTGTGCGCCCTTAACACCTGCTTTTTTTCCCACGAATTCACCTGGGGGGGAAAAACACCAGCTTAGGATAAATTTGAAGCAAACTGACAAAATGAAAAGCATAAATCCCGAGAAGGTGTTAAAGATGATCAAAGGGTTGGGAGGAACTTTAATTATTTGGCCCAATTTAAGATAGTGAGAGATGTCAAAAACAGAATGGTGATCTGCCTCTTTTGGCTGCAGAACTGGACTGAAAGGAGCCGTCAGTTTCAGCTCATTTAGTCAGTATGACACCTGAGAAAGAAGATCCAGCCCCATGAGCAAGCCCAAACTAGAATCTGTCTACTTTAGAGACCGCTCTGGCTCCTTTTAAAAGGAGAGTAGATAGTTCCCACTTTAAGGGATCAGAAAAAAGACACTACAGCTAACAGAGGAACAAAAGCAGATGCGCTCTCAAACCCCTTCTTCACTTTTGATACCACACAAGAGGAGAACAGTAATGTCTATACAAATAGATCCTTAGGTTAAGAGCTATTTAGAAACTGGACAGAAGTTGTAGCACAATACCACCCGCAGATAAGTGGATATATTTATAGGTAATAAACCCTTAATGTAATCAGTCACAGATCTTTATTTTCATTTTTCATTTGGCTCTCATATTAATATTTAATCAGTGTATTTACTTCTTTACACATATTTTTCTTAAAACACAAGACGTCAAAAATATCCAAGGTGTAATACGTGCTGAATATAAACATGTGTGCTTCTGAACCATTACAGAAGTACAAATTTCACACATACTGTAAAAGTAGGTGTTAGCACAAATAGATACAGCTTCACACCACTTCCTTGTGCAAATATACATTCTGCACCACAACTACTGTGTAACAGGATTCACTGTGTCCTTAAAGGCACGGACCCACCCAGACACGCACATGCACCATCAAACCTTTTCATTGGTTTAGCATACTGAAAGCTCGAACTTACCTGTACCAGGAAGATGATAAGGAAGTAAAAATTGGCAATTCTTCGAAATTGTTCAAACAGGTTCTTTGGTAGAAAGTTCCAGACTGTATACTGCAAAAGAAAAACATAAATACAAGTCAGATATTTTACTTATTTTTTTGTGTGTTTTTATTTCATATACCCAACGTTTCAGCAGGATATTTGATTTGGTAAAAGACAAACCAACAAATGAAAGCGACATCCAAAACATAGTGTGCTTGTAAACCTTCTTGATGTAAAGAAAACAGGACTCCCAAATGATATTCGGTTTTTAATTAAGAAATGTTGATATACAGATGTCTATTATTTTTATTCATTTCTGAAAAAAAAGAAAGAAAAGAAGATTTAACTGCAGGAAGAAACAAAATTTAAAATCTATTTGGACTGAAGAAGGTTTGCCACATTCTTCACTTTCAGCTGTGTTGATGTTTTAAGGATCTCTTTGCTTGTACAGCCTCTTCATATCAACACACAGCTTCCCATTCAGATCAAACCTACTTCTCAGTCAGTTCTGGATGGATTTTATGTTATGTTTTGAGACCTCGCCGTGCTGCAAAGTTCACATTTGCTTAAGTTTTATTTGTTTGTTTATTTATTTTACATATCTCATAATTTCATCAAGCACCAGTTACATGGTGAAACTCATGGTGCTTTTCATGGTAGTGAGCCATTACATTTCCGACTGTGCTTCCGTCTGTATGAGGTTCTGTGGGGATTGCTATAGTTTGTCTTAGTTTGACGATGGAATGCAATGCATGTTTGTTTTTTAGCTAGCTTGTCGTTTTATTTACCTGCTAATCATGTAAAGCACTTTAAATTGTCTAATTGCTGAAAATGTGTTTTACAGATACAATTACCCTGCCTACATTTGGCTGATGTCAAGCATGCCTTCTGTTCTGGTGTCCAAATAATTAAATTTTAGACTAATGTGACCAAAGAACATTACTCTTCTGTTCTAATTTGTGTCTGTCGGCAGAGGTTTCGAACGCCCTCCACCTACACAGTGTAATGGATGATCTCTAATTCTTTGGGTAGAGGTCTAATGCATTCGTACAAAAATTATTTACAAGTACCCTTGTATGCAGCTTGTTTATGTCTGGAAATGTTATGCTCTGCCATAAAAAGTGTCACCAAAGCAAACTGGAGAATTCCCAGCTGTAAGGAAAATCAGCTTTTGGGAACTTGCTACAGTGACAATGGAGAATAAAAGTGGGGTGCACCAAAGTTTAATGTCAGTGTTTTTCATAATCCTCTCTACATTGAATGTAAACATTACGGGTACAGAGAACAGGACAGAACACATGCTTCTGGCGTTCAGCCCTGATGCCACAGGCATGCTCACAGAAGCAGACATGAAGCCAGACATCGCTACGATGCCAAGGCAAGTCTGTCCGACATATCGTGGGAAACAATAAGAGCCGTTTCCCGCACAAGTGAAATTTCACAATCCAAGCCAACCGGATCATTACATATCAAAACAAATCCCCAATAAGTTTAACGGTCACTTATTGAAATGCTAGAACATTTTGATCAAATTATTGCGACAGGGGAAACCAGGTGGGCTCAGTGGTAGAGCCAGTCCCCCTTCTGGAGAGGCTACAGTCATCAGCGCAGCTGTCCCAGGTTCGATTCCCAGCCCTCCTTCTCCGATTTGAGCTACTAACGAATAAAGGCCACCAGTGTCAAAAACACTTTAAGAAAATGTTAGAAGATTTTGACATTCCTTGCTAAATAAAGAAGAAATCATATTTCAATTTATACATTTCTGTTTGTTTATCTTGCTTGAAAGATACGAAAAACATAAAAAATTTTGACTTTAAAGCCCAGATACACACAAAACTGGAGATTATGTGTAGAGTTACACGCTTACTTTTGAGATCTCCATAAATCCCTTACCAGACATCTTATTTTATATTACTTGAAATGTTAAATATTGTTATAATTCAAATTCAATTCAAGTTAAAAATACTTTATTGATCCCAAAGGGAAACTGAATTTTGGTAATAAATGTCCAAATATGCTTCTTAATATTTTCTGTTTTGCAGAAATAACTATGCAATCTATGTATAGTTTTATTATATGGGAGTCAGAGAAATAATTAGCATAATAATTATCAGTCACTATTTTTGTTCTTAGAAGCTGGCCTTTAAGGGCATCACTGGTTTAGTTTGCTGATTTATGTGTTTTATTTGGGAACTCTTCGATGTGGAGCGAATCACAGCACTAAGTTGTTTTTGCTCTTGTTTAAGTGACCATGACCACTGACAATACTGGCCATAAAGAAACACATTTTATCTGCTTGACTTTCTGTGAACTAGTCTCAACAAGAAGCAACTGATCTGCAAAACAACGTAACACAAATGCTAACACATGCCCGCAAAAACATTTACAACACACTTGCACAGAAACAGCACGGAGGCACTGATTATATAGGAAAAAGTCTGCTTGGGGAGTGTTGAAATGCAGTGGCAGCAGAATGGCCCATCTCATTTTGCTAGAGAGAAAAGAGAGTAAAAGTAATGAGAAAAAAAGGGGGGGTGGCAGCAGTGGGTGGGGGCTGAGTGTGGTGGTGCAGAAGAAGCAAAAGCAAGAGAGGAAACGCATGTTTTGGTCATTGCAGAGTGCAAAACCAAAAAGATGATGGAGCGCAGAGGAAGCGGTGAGCATAAACACTACAGTCGGAGTAATTAAAGGCTGTTTATCTTGACATGCCGGCAGGAGCCAATTGATTGGCCCCTGTACACTGAAACCGTCTACACCACCATGAATCCCATGACTGTCTCTCTCACGCAGACTTCTCCACCTCCCCATCCCTGTCACTGATGATGCCACAGAGCCAGTCAGCAATACCAGTCTGAGCTTGCTGTTGATACAGGACAGGTAGAATGGGGGGGAGTCTAAGCATGTGAGAAAAACAACCAGTTTCCCATGCTTCCAGTTCATTATGAGCAACCACGTATTTCACTGCCAGTCAGTGCTCCCTTGACAGACAAATGATCACCCTGGGTTGGGAGCAAAGACAAGCGTGAGAACAGGAAGATGGAGGAGGAACAAAGATACGGGAATGCTGGAGAGTCCTCATTTTGCATTCAGGGAGTTAAACAAGTGAAGAAAATGCCTCTAGGCAGGTAAAGCACAATTCAGTCAAGCACAGGAGAAAAAAAAATTCTGTTTGGTTTTTATATTCCGTTGGTATTTCTGATGTTGCAGTGGTGACGAATGTCTTCAGCAACTTGAACCAGCCATTATAATTCATCACGTAGCATGTAAAAGAAGAGTCAGTTGTGGTGGAAAACAGGTTAAAAAACCTGTTAACCAGTGCATTACAATCTAAACCTTCTAATCTAAACCTTTGAGCTGACAGTATTCTTTGCCTCGTAAAGGATCTTTGGCGCATTCAAACTAGAGCTCTTTTCACAAAGGATTGGCTCTTGAAAGGTGAATGTTAATGCTAGTTCTGAGCAGGGCCAACGTGTGTTTCTTACCTTAGAGGACACAATCCTGTTATCGCAAAACTTGGGCGGGATATAAGCCTCATTGGGGGGACAGGACTTATGGCCAACGTAGATGGTCCTGCTGTGAACTCGTCCCTCATCACCACCAAACTAGAGGTGAAAAAAGGGGGTAGAGGGGAGAAGAGGAAGCAAAACAGAAGAGAAGACATATTTATAATTTCTAAGTTTAGGTACTGAAAAAGCAATGTGAATAACAAAGTTCAGATTGTTTGAAAAAAGTTACAGAATTGAGAAGTGCTTAGCTTATTTCGAAAGCACTCTATTGGAAATCAGTTGGGCACAAGCCAGGGGAGTATGACAAAGGACAGTGGCCCAAAAACACAATCTGTATGGGGGCTTAATTTACTTTCTCCCAACTGGTGACTTATCAATGCAAAGAGATATTAAACTGAAGAAGCCAGGCAAAACAATACTGCTCAGATTTATGAGTAGAGTTTCTTTTTCATGACACAGCACATTTTATTATATTTCCATGATGCATGGATACACTAACCTATCAACCTTTTAAAAAGTCCTTCAGGAGCTCCAGGCATGCCATGCTCTCCACAGAAATAATTCACCGTTTTGATTGTTTTTCACAAAATAAGATACAGAAACCCGGTCTGTGAAGACACATCATTCTTCAAATCCCAGATCTACACATGGACGCCTTCAACTGTGCGTCAAAGTAGACTGACCACACTGTTAATTTAAAAAGAAAAATCTCACATCTTTCGATAAAATACTTTTGCGCGAGGATAAGGTGGTTTTTCAGCCGTATTAAAATACGTACGCATTTTGCAAACCTGCAATGGAAACACTTTGTCGCATTGCAAAAGTGACGCAACCAGTATCCAGCTCTTACTACTGGCAAAAACGACAAAGAAGACGACAATGATGAATGCTAGCTTCATGGCTGAATTATGAATATATCTCATGTAACTGTTTTTTAAAAAATATCAGCATCAGATATAATGATTTATTGCAGGAACAAGCTTATTCATGTGTAACTTTAATTTCATTTCTTATTTAATGGAAACACAGTAATTGTTAAATTAGTGGGGGGTTTTCAACATTAGTAGAATTTAGACAAAGATTTGCACACATTTGTGATGTAAACACATCTTCTCTTACAGATAACACAATGAGGAGGGTGTGTGACTTTGCGTACGTAAAATCATACAGCAACCAATATAAGCTCAGTCACATCTTGCCTAGTACAGGGGAAATCCATAAAACAGATGTCATGCATAGCGCTTATTTCAGTGCAATATATTATTCATCACGCCCTTTTGCAATATGCCTCCATGTTTTGCAAGCACACAGTTCTAGGTTGAAAACAAAGACAAAGTGAGCTTGAAAGAGGGCTTTATGTTTTCGTGTTTATCACATAACTTTGATCTCATGGTAGCCTGTGGTAACCTTCCAAGTTTTCGGTGTATTATGCAAGTCTCAAAACAAAAACAAGTTACATAAACAGCCTCAAAACAACATGAAAATTCTAATAAATCAAAGGAATCAATTCTTCCTCGTTAAGAAGTTATGCTCAGTTACAGATTATTAACTGCAAGAGAAAAGATCTGATTAGTTTCTAGCCCACAATGATCTGGCCATTAAATTAGCAATTCTAAGGAGGGGGGGAACAATTTACTGTAACTGCAGAGAAAATGATGAATTTGCATCGTAATTCACAACTGGAAGCAGAGGGTCAAGAGTTGGGTATGCATTTATCATTATTACACCATTTAACAGAGAAGGCAGCAGAATTAAACAAGTTTAGGAGCAAGGATGGAAATGTGATAAAGGTAAATGTGAAACAATATTTGAATAATGGACACTTCAGGTCATTAACTGCATTTGACTTTTAGAAGTCAGCAACAACCTGAGTTTGTTCCTCAGGTGACAGGTGAGCTTAACTAGGTGTTTATTTACATATGGGCATGAACATGAAATGTGATTACAACCAAGACAGGTGGCATTTAGCTTTTCATTGTCAACGTCAGGGCTTAATCCATACTTAGGTAACATAATTGTGTTTGGCAAATAATAAATATTATCTTTGTTTAGTCAGATTTTCCTTTCTAATCACTAAAACATAAAACTGATGAATGAAATGTGCTTTGGGATTTTTAACAGGGATAGTAGTGGGAATAACAAGAACAGCCACATTTGTGCATTAAAACTTATGCCCAACTCTGCAAAAATGTTTTGTTAAATAAATGCCACAAAGTACTTGCTGTTGGTTGGTGCATTTTTAGACAAAATGTGGGCAATTTTAGGATTTAATGTCTGATGAAGATCTCAGGTTGATCAGCATCTCTACACACGTCATAGTTTGGAAAGTCATTAATTTCTTCCAAAACTAGGAATTGTTGTGCCCATAACTGATCTATTGCTATCCTCTAAACTAAGAGCACAGAGGAAAAAATATGAAATATGTATTAGTGGCTAATGTATGTAAACTAAATATCTTTGCCACAAAAAAAATTATCTGTGTCCATGTAGTCAGAATGAAGCTTTTTTAAGAGCAGCAGAACGTGTAAATTTAAGAAAACATCTATGGGGGGAAAAAAATGCCTGGTTGTAAATATATCAAATTTATGCTTATTTTATATTTTCTAATTTTCTAACCTTTTCTTTTTATTTTAAAATGCAATTACAACAGCAGAAACAAACAGAGTTCCGTCAAGTATTTTGGTACATATGGGCCCCTAAAAAGCACTTCTCTCTTTCCTAAAAAGAAAATATTCAAATGGTTTGCCTTTAATTTAATGCCTTTATATCTTGACCTTCTGATAGCTTTAAGAAAGCCTCACAATCAGTCAGTGCATAAAAGACAATCTCTTAATTAAAACAACATTTCTATTAACTGTTTTTATAGTTTGATTTCACAAATTCTAAAATAAAAGTGGCTTAAAAACAGTCTGTATTTTTTGTTTATGAGCATAATTCTCAAGGCAAATGTAATCTGCTGGGATCTACATAGTAACTCTATCTCTGACAAGTTGAAATAAAAACATTAAAATTAATGGAGTGCACTTTCAGAAGACTTGTCATGTTTAGAATAAAAACCAGAGATGAAAGAATAAATTTAAATGGTAATTACTCAAACACATCCACTGTTGTGAAGGACTGAATCACTTTCAGCAGGATTAGCTTATTCATGCTGCAAACAATGTCCTTCTGTTCTACTCTGACAGTCAAAACATTATCCAAGTAGCTGCCATTCACATTTCTTAAATAACGTTAAATCACTTCAAGCACAAGCTGTACTGTACAGCAACTTTTGTGTTGCTGAATTATCATTATTATTCTACTGGCAGGGGATCTGCAGCATGTGGGGTGAGAGGACAGATTACCATGAACATCTGATCCTGGACAAACGCCAGGGAAGGTGCGAATGGCGGCCACCTGGACTGCAGGCTGCACAAAGGCTGTTTCTGACAAGAGGTTACATTAAAAAAATATCCTCAAACACTTGGAAGAATAATTCACACACAATAATGACACTGCCAATATGACCTCCACTAAAACAGTGACTTAATTTTAATTATGAGCAAAACAACATCAAATAAATCCAAATTCGTAATGCTGATTTTGAGACAATTCCCCCTTTTTCTTCAGTTCAGGCTGGAGAAGAGAGCCAACATGGTTACATAATGCAGCCATGTTCACACCTCAGTATGGATGTCAAGATTAACATCCAACTAAGTATACCGACGCTCCTTCAGCAGGACCGGATGGACCTGGCTGCCAGAAAAGAGGGGAGGAAAGGAGAAGTGTGAGGAAAAAAAGGAAGTGTAACAAGATCTGACGACTCATGCATAACCAGCTTTGCTATGCAAAACGGCAACCAAGACCAGCTATATGGCTCACAGCTGATCCACTGTTTGACTGGACTCAGATTTGATAAACTTTTGAATTACTAGGGGTTAATAAGGAACGCACAGATATGATGAATTTGGGCCCTAATTAATATTAATAACTAATATTAATTAGTTAGAGCCATAATTAGTTATGGCTCTAACTAATTAATATTAGTTAGAGCCATAACTAATATTAATGCTTTTATGCTTGATAACTGACATTTACCAAGAGTCTTCCTAACCTTTCCACATCATTTCAACACACCCCCAATCCTGCAGTGCATCATCAAAACACAAACCACAACAAGAGGGAAATAAATATTAGCTGTTATTATCAGCCCTGTCTAACTTATAGGACCAAAATAGGGTGTAAAACATCGGCTTTTACCAATATATAGCATGTGTCTCTACTTTTAGGGTGTTTTCACAGCTGACAGTCTGGTAGACTGGGTTTGATTGGGGACCAAAGTTGTAATATTTGCTACATTTTCAGCTGGTGCGGTTCACTTTCTCACTACATTATGTCAAAAGATCCAAACTTTTGAAAAGTCTGTTCCCCCCCTTGCCAGTGATGGCGCTGCACCAACAACCAGTGAAAGAAACAAGATGAAGACTTCTGAAGAAGACACTAAGAGCAACTTCCTTCTTCACAAAATGTAAACAAAAATGGAGTGGCATCAGATTTGAGTGGCTGTGGGGTTTATCTTCTGTCTTTAGCCCTTGTCCCGCTAGGGCTAAACAAACATTTTTGTTTTGGTTACATTTACCCAGAATCCCTTGCATTATAGTTCACTTCCTGCTTTTGGAGCAGTTTAAAGTCGACCTGCATTCACATAGGCATTTGAAATGCACCAGAGTTCACTTCAACTGAACCAAGACCTAGGTTTATAGGTGGACCTGAGTTTCTCTGGTCCGCATCAAAGTTCAATGCAGATCACCCTAAAGGAACCAGACTTTCTAGGCAAACATACTAGAGTTCAATAAAAGCTGACCAAACAGTGAATGCACCCATAAGTTAATATCGCTATTCATAAAAGACCAGAGAAGCATTCATCATTCAGAGGGATATGAGCAAAACTCTAATAATAAGTTAAATCTCCAAGCTTAAGCCTCAAGTCAAAGCATAGGTGAAGGAGTCTCGACTGTAAACTTGTAAAGGCTGGCCTTTACAAGTTTCAATTGGTCCCCAAGACCTAACACTAAAGACCGAATAGTGCAAAAGCCATGCTAATGTGCTCTTGTTCTGAACTTAAGAGTCTATCTAGTAGAGTGACCGTATTTAAGTGGATTGGGTCAGCTCCAGAGATGTACAGCAACCTGCAGATACCCCCATCTCCGTTCTCCTCTAAAAAAAAAAAAAAGATTTGAGTAGCAACCAACTGCTGCTAAAAGTAGAAGAAAATGAGGTAGTACTTGTTGCAGTAGGCCGTTAGCATTATGAGAAGAATCTGTGAACAGACATGTATTCAGTGGTGCATTATCTGTGAAATATAATGAAGGTCAGATGACAGGCCACACTTCATTTTTAAGCAAATACGTGAGTCCAATTAACATATGAACACTAGCAAGCTGAGAGACCAACATGAAATGCTAATGTAAGGAAAAAACTGCACTACTTTCTTCATATTTGCTTCATCGTCAAAGGTCAAACAGAGCCACTCGAAGCCAATGACATTAGCAAGTAAGAAAAAGAGTCAGCTGTCGGTATGTCAATATCAGACTGTAGATTCATTCTTAATGAAACAGCATCAGCATAGATCAATAAAGCAAGCATGAGCCAGAAAAATGGTGCATTAGAGAATTGACTGAGGTTGAAACTTTACATTGAGTTATGCTCAAAATTGAATTATGAACACATTGTGAAATGAGCAGGGAGCAAAGGGAAGAAGGAAAGATGCTCCACAGAGAGCTGGGAGAATGCAAAGCTGCAGTGAGCTACTGCCAAACTCCTGGTGATGACTCTGGTCTGATGACACTGCGTCCTGTCGCACCATCTCCCTGTTCAGTGACTATCCTCCTCTTTTCCCCTCACAATACCCATTCATCCAGTTACCAACCAATAACCGAGGGGAAAATGTCAAAGCTTTCAATGTTTAATTAGCCATAACGTGTAGCTTTGGTTAGGATTAATTAAATTCATTAACACGTTTTCAGCTGACCTGCTCATGCATCCCCAAAAAAAAGAATTACTGATGATAGATTACAGCAATTTATTGGGAAAACTTGATTTATGTAAAGATTTATATTATATTATACCGTCAACAAAAAGCAAATGGTCCTAATAAACATAACATAAGGTAGATTAACTGCCACTGGTCACTTTTATTTCTGCATACATATCCAAATTAAATCCTAATCCAATCAATTCAATTCATTTCCCCTCCATGTCACTACACAATTTACTGGCACATTTTGCACACCTTGTACGTGATAAAGTTATAAAGAGCTAAAGAGCAAAATAATCTCGTCATTTCAGAAATTTTATGACTGGAATAAAGTTCAATATGCAAACCTTGAACATCTCCTTCCTAAAAATGTTGTGTAATAAAAGTGAAATCATATTGTTGAACTCTAACAGAGGCTTCCTCATTTCCCTGTTTGGTAAAGAAGGAGTATGAGCATCACTACTTAATGTTAGTTATAGATACCACAAACTATTTGCTGGCCTTGGTGAAAATAAAATCTGCTAAAAACAAAAGTATATTAAACCAATAAATAACTCTCAGTCCCTTTAGTCTCAACCTACAATGTCTTGAATGTTCATATATAACTCCCTGAAGCTGGGAGTCTTTTGATTCAATCTAGTGTTACTTTAGGAGAACTATAAATTTGGTATCCGAGTCCTGAATGCTCCCTTGGGAAAGTTTAAGCACTCCTGTGCAATCGTAACAGACAAACCAACACAAGTGCAAAACACGACATCTAATTGCCTTTGTCATAGTCGTCATGTAAAGATGTACACATTTTGATAATTACAGTTTTCAATTTGGCAGAAAACATTTTATTATGCGTTTTATAATTTGCATGTTAATGTTTTGCTGAATGTCAAGATTTACATGGATTTGGCTCCTACAGTTTACATGTCCAGGCTTAAAGTTGACACAAGGAGGTGCAGATGGAAAACAAGGTTAGTAGCAACAAGTGTGACAATGGTACATCATCATTTAATCTGACACTTATAGATTTGAGGCCAACCAAAAATAGATTTTTGCAGCATTTTCTAACAAAAGTGCTGAATCAAATTGAAAATTGTAAGCCCAGAAGAATAGAATAGACACAATTTTGCTCTCATCAGTCTTCTTTTGTGGTTTTGCAGCCGTGTGTTGAGTAGGAAAAAAGAAAAAAAAAAACAGGCTTCAACAAAGTACAGAACCTGTGCCATTAAGCGTTAAAGAAAACCACTCAGGAAAAAAAAACTGCTTCACCACATTAAATTAGGAGGGAGCAGTGCAACGAACAGTCTGCACGGGTAAACCCTCTTTATTCCCTGCACATGTACTTACAACACTGCAATGAGATGAGTCATTAATTATTAGGTCATGTTGCCATAGGAGCTTAGAATCTGTGCCATGCAATTTCATGCAAATATGAACCAAGTTGATAACAGATAAAAGGTGACGGTGTGAGCGTACATGACCGAGATCTTTTATGGGATACAAAATCTGCTCCAGCTGCCTCTCATCGATTCCATCAGGTTTTTTTATGACGATGCTCTCAGTTCGAGTGGATTTCTAACAGGCCAACTTCATCTGCTATTAAATGTGGAATGAGACAGTAATTTCATAATCTCGTTGCACAGGAGGGACGTTTCACAAGGCAACACCAATCTTTGATGCTGGATATAAAATGTAGGTAAACGTTTAATGGCGAGAAATTAAAAAAATAAATAAATAAAAGTGGGATCAAATGTCCCAAAAATGTAGTTTTCATTCACAGAGGGAATTGAGCATTGTCTGGAGTCAGAGTAGTAATGAATATTGCAGTCTTCCTTTGCTTCTCCCTAACATGATCACTTGTTATTAACTATGGCTTGGTCGTATGATAATATAACGAGGGATTAGAGTGTGCTGACAAAATGCCTAATAACATTTTCTGTAAGGTAGATTCTGCTTTGTGCTATTTCCACGCTCTGGTGAAGATGCATCACTTCCATTTCCCTCCTTTCACTGGAACTTCATAACTGTTTAGGTGAAAAGTAGGTCGATGACAAACATTAAGACACGCAGAGGTTTTAAAATGTACAGATTCAAAACTACAAAAGTTTCCCTTATGCTGTTCCTACAATGAAAAGTCCGTTTAATGAGATGAGTTTTCTTCAGGTGCAGAGTGGCCCCTCCCACACTTATTGCTGCAAACTGCAAGTCGACTGGCAGGAAGAAGGCTTTAACACATTTCGTTTGCTTACAAGATATACTTTGTATAATTGTTTTGTGTCACAAAACATAGGTAGTCAAAACCTACTAATAACTTCAAACATCTCTGATTTGAGAAAACTAGCTACCAGGGCACATAGTCCAATTATTAACCCTTAATTGTTTTTTTCATTTTCACAAAGAAGTATGCAATGTAGAACCTGTGATAAAAAAAAAAAAATATGTAATGTTATGTAAAAAGCACCATGACAAAAAGGTGCAATATTTTGTGCAAAAAGAACTTAAGATTCCAATTATATTAAGCAGCTGTTGTTCCATAATTTATACCTTTAATAAATGTTATAGTTTAAGAACTAAGCACAAATGTAACTAACGATGTTACGTTATTTTATCAGTTTTCAGAGTAGTATTTGGTTAACAGCAATTAGATGACACTATGGATTTGGTCAGCATACTGTGTTTTACTTAGCTGGATGTTTTTCACTTTTTAAAATTCAAAATACAGTTTTTCGGTTTTGTTAGTTTGATGATACGGTAAAAAAGAAGGATTGTCAAAATTTCAACTGTCAAATTTTCATTCTTTCCTAAATTGGATGCACTTATGTCGCACCCTATCATAAGTTTATTTACTGAAATAACTAGATTTAAATTGTACCTTAGCAGGAACATTTTAAATCTACTGTCTGGAGACAATCAAGAGTGAAAAAAGGAACTGCTAACAAAAACAGGAAGCAGGCAAGAACAATAGCTACATTATCCACCTGTAAATCAATCAAATGGTTTTTAAGGCAGTCCTCTTCATATGTTCATTAATTAGACATTTGGAAAGAGGCTCAAAACTTTTTAAAAGTATTTAGCAACTAAACAAATACCATATAATGCAAGAGATCTTCACGTAATACACAGTGACAGATGGCGCCGTTTAAAGAACAAATATGATACATAAATATAATTTAATGGTTTTACAAAAAGGATTGACATCAATAAAACACCAAATACGAGATTTATAGTGATACTATAACAACGTTTACCTTCATTCTGGATTCACCAACACCTGGTCTGTGTATAAAAGCCACATATCAAAGCCAGCAATCCCTGCCGTCTGCTGTCTGCACACAGAGATGAATAACCTCACAGAGGAGCGACGGTCCAGCGTGAACTGAGGGCTGATCCTAAGGAGCTGTTGTGGATAGGCAAAGGCTCATTGTTCTTCTAGCATCCCTACAGCAGCACAAAACACAAAGTGCACAGTACCATGGGCTGGTACTGGCCTACATTAGAGTATGTCCCTCGACAATGTGGAGGAGGGGAACTCATCCAGACTTCACACTGCAACTTGCTTGCTCAATCATTTGGCTGCCTCGAAATGCCACAGACAGATATTTCGCAAATTATTTCTGCAACACCTAGAGTTTAAAAGAAGTTTTGAAAAGTCAAATGACTACCACATGGTACTACCAACGGCAACAAGTGGAAAAGATGCACAACTGACTTTAAACTACAGCTGAAGCCAGAAGTTTACATACACTGAAAAACAAAGACATGCCATTTTTCTTCTCACTGTCTGAATTAGATCAGTTACAATTAGCAAAATAAAAAAATGATACAAACTTTGCCCAAATTGTCACATTTCCTCCAACAATAAAAGACATTCAGCTCATTTCCTCTCCAAGCTAGAAGTTGCTTCAAGCTTTAAACTAACACGGCAAACACATCCAAAACAAAAAAAACAAAACACCACCCCCTTTAGCCAACATGGTAAACACAAAAGCGTTGTTGGGAGGTAATTACCCTCAGAGACACACAGACAGGAACTACTGACGGATGCCACATCCCATCTGTGCCAATGCTAAGAGCTAACGCTACGATAGTGATGTTTGAGAGCACCATAACAAGGTCAGTAAAGCTCCTGCACCTGCAACTGTGAAGTAGTAAACTTTCCAGACAATCTAATATGCCATTATCTGTTTAAATATTTTTGAATAGTTATGAATCCTGCAACGTTCTTTTCTACTGCAGTACAAATTAATGCAGGAAAATGTTAATCAGCTGACAGCTCAATCGGCTACTAAATAGTGAATCAAATACACAAACCAGTGCAACCTACCCTGCTGCTCTAGTTGATCTCTACAAAAAATATGCTCTCCATGTAGCATGTCCGTGTTTGTTTCAAAGCTCAATTCATTTATAAAATAAAATAACCGAACTTCCATAATATCCGTCGAGAGGGAGAAGTTTATTGCTGTTACTAAATTGCTAATTACAGCTTAAAGAAACTGTGGCATCTCAATAAAAAAAACTCTAAATTTAAAGAAAAGTATTTTGGAATATTTTTGTGTTGAAATGGCAACATTTTAAAATATTAATTTACCTCCACAGCAGTAACCGATCCATATTTATAAATGTTTCAAACTTTATTCACATGCAACTTCAGAGACTTGTTATCCCAAAATGTCCTACATAGATAGCTTTCACAGGTTATTTTCCAGAACCCCTGAACATGTTTTAAGGTCATAAAAAATTAGACAATTTTAAGCTGCAGCCTAGTAATACTTATCTATAATTAAAGAGAGTTTAAAGCGGTGTCGTCTTAAATGGAGTATGGCATTTCCAGGCAAGTGCACAGTTTCTTCCCTCCATTTGTGTGTGTGGCACAAACTCTGGCACTTAGACAAAGGTGCTTGATCTGGCCACTGTTTTCATGTGGAGCCTGGGTTGAAACTTAACTAAACTGCACACTACAATAGCTTTCTCCTCCCACCGGTGGCTGGCATGGAGCCATGCAATACCAACGAGAAGGCAATTACAGTACATCCCACTGCTGACGTGCTTTAAAAATCTCCATCTCAGCTACAGGCCTACTGATGACATTATCTTTAATAACGGGCTGTGCTACACTAGCTGTAATTGCTATTCAATTAATTATCCTTGGACACCACTTTGGAGGGCAACAAGACTAATGACAAAAATCAATGTGGCTTTTTTTCCTTTCAATACTAAGGGCACATGGTTGATTGTGGTTTTCTCAACAGGCAGTTCCTCCAAACGAAGTGTGACATTAAAAACAGAAATTTCTCGCTGTGACCAAGCTACAGTGCAGGCTTGGCTGGGACCATATTGCAGAGATAAACAGTGCAACATACACCGGGTGATTTTCTAAAAGAAATACTACTCATTAAAACTCGCAGTGTTCCCCATTCTTAAACCCAGACGATGTCTTCATTAGATTATTTCATTACCAGAATGACAAAACGCCACAGATGTTGACACCTCTACCCCATTTCAACATCCTGAGACAGAATGAGAAATAGCTGCACACAGTCCAAACACACACAGCTCAAAATTCTCTTCACATCTCACTGCGAACACTCCGACTAACGCTGAGGCTGGAGTCGGCAAAAGGGAATCTCTGGACGACTGTTTATACATATATGGATGATTTGGAGGACTTCTAAGTGCTACTAGTCTGAAGAAAATGTAGAGATTGAGAAAAGGGTGGAGCAATGTGAGGGGAATTCAAAATAAATGAAGTTATCTGAATTATTTAGAGGTACAAACTGAGAATTCAATCTGGCTTCTGGTTGGAAGTAGAAACTGCCACAAAAAGCTATCTTTGGTCACTTAACCAGAACCGCCCCACTCCTATGTTATCCACACCTGAAAAAGTCTGTCCATTAGGCAGAAAAAGTGACAGAAGAGGTGCAAAAAGGCAAGGGTACTGTACCCCTCCGGTTTTCCTCTAGCTTTTAAGTGAGTCATGCAGGGCTTTGCAGTCTCCTCCACCATATTTCATCCGGTTTTTTTCTTCATACCGCCTTCCTCACCACACTAAATATATTTATTATCCCGCTGCGTGTTGCAGATGAGCTCCTTTGGCTGCATTTCCGTTATTGGACAGAGTGCAAGAGGCCAGACGGAGAACGCAGAGGAGAGAAAGAAATCACAGTAAGCATTTCTGTTCGCCAGCAGCAGGTTCACGGCTGCAAGAATGATGGCGGCAAAGCTGTGCACGGCTCTGATCAATACACATTTTTCCTGATCAAACAGGCCGGATGAATCAAGTACCTCTACTTTCCAGGCATGGTTTGTGGACCCACAAATAAGCTATTATGTGCTCAACTACGGGACTCAATCAGACTTGTTTCCAGAAACAAATAAGCAGTTTCTTTTTTTTTTTTCTTTTTTTTTATCAAAACTGAGTTATGAAGATTGTACATTTTAACCATTACATAACTTTCAGCAAAACCAAGATATCAAAATCATGACAGTCATGAGAAAAGGGCTTTTCCCCTTTACAGATTGTCACAGTTTATTGGTTCAAGTTATAACAGAGTAAGCAAGTAAATACAAAATGTGGGTTTCAAGTTTTCATATTCATTAATGAAAAACTAATTTCCTTAGAATAACAAAGAGCAGCCACACCAACCTGGCCGTGAGTGTTTTGCACAGCAGCTGCTATCAACCATTTGAGTCTTTCATATCACCGAAGAGAAATTTTATCCCACTTTTATTTGCAAATTTGCTTCATTTTAGACACAAAATTTAACCAGTTTTACCTTCTTATTTTCCAAAGCCACTTGTGGAGTTGCTTAATCTTAAGGTAAGTAACTGATCATCTAAAATTGTCTTCCAAGATTTTCTACAGAGCAGGACTCACGATTTCAGGCCCAGAGCATCATACTGCCACCACCAGGTTTGTCTGATGCCTGATGTCTTTTTTTTTCTGAAATGTGGGTAAAGTTTTACAATAGAAGTGACAGATCTTCCAAAAAGTTCTTCTTGGAATGTTAATATGGCCTTTATTTTATTTTTTTTTATTGTTTGGTGAAAAAGAAATACAATTTTCTGCTGTCTAGGTCTTCATACCGAATAATAAACACAAAGTAAGTGAGGCCTGAGACTTCTTAGAGTAATGTTAAGAGTGAAAAAGAGCAAGAAAGTCACATTTTCTCCATGTCTCGAAAATGGCACTCACTGTGGTTTGCTGGAGTCCCAAAGCCTTAAAAATGGCTTTGTAATCTTTTTCAGGTGATAGATCTCAGTTAGAGCTTTTCCACCAGAGCGGTTCAAGTGTTTAACCAGAGTTTATTATTTAACAACCCAAGAACCCACTTGGAGTCGCGTCATTGCGTCATAAACACCTCATCCAGTAAATGTTTGTACCAAATCAAAATAACAGACGCATACAAACGATAAGATTAAAACTTTATTGTTCATAAAATGGAAATTTGGTTTAGATCATTTGTCAGATGCCTCCCATAAAAACATCATAGACATTAATTTTAAAAAAAACTATGAAATAATAATGTCTTATAATGAATAGGTTTGTTATATTATTTTTGCAGTAATAGTAATGTGTTAAAATAAAGCAATCAGATCATGTTTTACATTTGTTTAGTGAAAATATACTGTGAAATGGTGGAAACAGAAAACTCTCCTGTGTAGTCAATGGAATGAGCCAGCAGTCTTTTATTAAACACAACCATCACAGGCTTATTTGAGTTTGGCTGTTTACACAAAAACTGATCACTCTGAGAAAGTTTGTTCACGTGTGCAGCTCACAGCGCGGCACCACTCAGCAGGCCAGATGGTAAGAAATGCAAACAGTCGTACCCCTACAGCTTTTCTGGCAACTGAGGTTACAAGACAGTGGCTAAGATTTGTCCAAAGAAACCCCCAAAAACAACTTCCTTTTGGATGCGGTAGATGTGAACGATCCTGCAGCTTGCTGGGGTTTCCTGATGATGATGAGAAACTGAACTCTATTGAGAGGAGAAGGATAGGCTGCAGGGAGACAGTGAGGGCTGAGAACTTTAGTGCAAGCAAAGTGGTTACCCATTGGCAAGCTTTGTTGTCATATTGCAACTACAACATTAAGCAGCATTAAACGTTGTGACTGTTATGTTAATTGTAGTATACCTAAACTGCAAAAACCAGTATGTCAGCAAACATGCACGCGTGTGGCGTTACTCTTCAAAATGTAACTGGGTGCAAGTGTGTATGTCAGGCCTGAGGTGTCGTCCTTCCTGACCTGAAACACAGCTCGAGACGACGCAGAAGCTTTAAAATACGGGCAATTCTTCACACCTTTCCCGCATACCAACACCTTGTGGTAAATAAGGGCCTCAGGCAAGCAGAGGTATTGTAAATGCCTCTGCTTGCATTTAAATAATAAATGTAGCTTTATTGAAGCTACATTTATTGAAGCTTCAATAAATGTAGCTTCAAGATGATGGAAAACTTAACACGACAAGAAGAGGTGGACCTAAAACTGAAATAAAACTAGAATAAAAACTGTCATGATTTAAATGTCAAACTCCTCAGCATGCATTTCAATCAAAGTACAAACCATTCTTGAAACAAATAGTCTCTTTCCAAACAGATCTACCATTTTATACCTGTAGTGCTATAAAGTAACATAATTATCAGAATAAACAAACTCCATCAGCTGCAAATGTATGATGTGACCAAGACGTGGCAGAATGCATCAAAATGTGGACATGGATGATTCTGACTAACAAACTTAATTACCTTAACATTCATTTATGACCCAATAATGAGAAAAAACTAAGAAGAGATAAGTGCGGTACCCAGGCATGCACAGAAAAACCACTCAGATAAGATGTGTAAACCAAACCACAATCTTTAAATTGCTACACTATTACATGTCTGAACCCGGACGTGCAAAACAGAGTGAACTTCACACCTTCATCATAATTAATAAAAATATTCTTCACAAAAATAAAAGTAATTCTTCCTAAAAAAAAAAAAAAAAAAAAAAGAAAGTGTTAACAAAAATGCAGTTTCTCTTCATAATTTTTCCTTTCCTTTCCTAATTCAGATAATAAAACGGTGTAAATTTCAAACGGCCGAAGAGAAATTTGTTCTGTCTGAAAGCCTCAAATTGTGCGCTTGTGAACATTATTTTATGCTTTACTTTTCATGAGCAAACACCACTTTTCATTTCTTCAGTTTAGAGTTGCAGGTGCTGCATGTCACATTGATTTTAGACACACAAGTTATCTTACAAGTTATAACTGTGGGTAGTTGGAGTTTTTCACACTTTTCCATTGGGAAATGCGCCTTCGGATGGCGTTCCAGTTGATTTTTCTGACTGGAACGCAGCACATGTCTTCTCCTCTTGTGTGCCCAAAGTAGCCTCATTTCCAGCATATCCACACAGATCATTTTCTTTTCTTTGTGACAAATAACATAGACCAGAAGTTGAGCAATGTCTGATCCGAGCAGCAGCAGTCGAATGCTCTTTCACCACCATCAAGCAAAATGATGTTTTTATGCGGCCCTAAAACCCGTGTGATCTGCAGGAGAAGGCTCATACCCACACTGCTGTGCGGTGAAAGAATGTGTGTGTTGGGTGGATCACTTGCACTGGGCTCTTAGCTTGTTTATTTTTAAGTTTCTTCAAAGAACTTGTGTTTGGTTTCGTAGTGATGTTTAATATTCCCGTTTTTTATCAACTCCACAGCTTCACAGCGTATGAGACAAAGGCTTGGAAAATGAACCCAAACTGGTGAGATTGGCTTCTCTAACCAACTATAAACACTACAGATACCATAATGACTAGTTTATCTCCACAGTTTTACAATAAAACAAGGTGACGAAGCTAACCTCCCTCTGCTCTAAAGCCAGTTTTACAATGGAACTGGGAAGAGTTTAGGAGTCATATAAGGACTCCTAAACTTATATGAGTTTAGGAGTCCTTATATGACTCCTAAACTCCAGGACAATTTCTGTGGGGAATTTTTCTGCATTTCCCGTTGTTCTCACATGAGCTTTATAACAGCAATTTTACTGTGAAGATAAAAAAGAGCTTGCAAGTCAAGAATAAAAGAGTGTTTCTGCCTATAGCACACAAGAGGAAGGACATGATGCATGAACATACTGTACAGAGCAAAAGTAAACAATTGGTGGAAACAGCAGCTAAGATTTGTTGTGTTGGTTAAAACTATAGCTTATTATAAGGTAAATGAGCAGATTAGTTTTACAACAATTAGATACAAGTTAGGGGCATGTGCTTCAAAATGTATACATTTCTCCAATCCCTTTCTTTTCTATTAAATACAAAACTGCCTCCATCATGTAACTTGTAGCACATTGTCTTGTTGTTGAGGCTGTTTCTTACAGCTAAAGGCATGTATTGGTAGTAATACTTGCCAACCAACAACAGTACTTAAAATAATCTGGAGGGCAAATGTTAAGATCCAACATGATGATACAATTTACTCCTGAACACAGAATTAGGCAAGAATCAGTCAGATTTTACAAATAACTATTAGGTGGATTCTTTTTTTTATAGCACAATGTTCTTTTTTTTTTACTGAAAACAAACATCAATTGTGTTTATGTCTGACAATTTCCTACCATTGTGCACAAGATGAAAGCATCTGGAGAGAGTTTCTCTTCTTCTCCAAAAAAGCCTAGCAAACTTCAGCACTTATTCTTATTCACTAAAAGTTGAAATATAAAGTAGAAACTTGATGCGTAATTTCACCGAGCTAGTGAGTAGGAGGAGATTTAATAGTTACCATGGTGCAAAACGAAATTATTTTTTTTTTTTTTAGGTGAATGTTCTACAATCCTATGACTGAAGGCAGGGGCTCCCACAAAGAATACTATCACATTTCCACCAGGCTCCACCTCTCACAGATCACACTGCTGCCTTCAAGGCCTTGAACGAACATCAAAGGAAGCTGTGTTTTTTTTTTTTTTGCATTCCTGTCGAGAGCATTACAACCGCTGGAGCCTCCCTTCTTCTCAAGGAGCCCTGCACCACACATTCCCTCAGCCATGTTTCATGAAAAGCGTCAAGCAGGTCACAAAAAGCTTCCTCTGTTTCGTTCGATTTGAGCAGTTGCTCTCGATCTTTCTGCCTCTTCGTGAAGCTTGCGCACCTCCCGTGGGCAAGGGGAGGGTGCTGTGAATCAAGACGAAGAGAGCCAGAGTCTGAGATAACGGCACGGTGCGCATCAGTGACAGTGTTGCTGGCTGCTCTGCACAAAATATTATTTACAGCTCACACTGAGGAGAAATTACAGGAGCAATCCTCTTCAGAAGCCGGAAAATCAGCTGACCTGGCAACACTTAGAGTGGGGCTAGGAGGAGGGTCAGGCACTATAATTATTATATTGCCTCTCCTTCTTCACTGTCAGTATCTATACTGCTCACACAGCGTGCTGGGGATTCAGCCCACCGGTGACAACAAGTAACTGGTGCATTAGTGAATGATAAAGTGGCTGTAAAGGGGCTTTAGCATTCATAAACCCTGCAGATAGTTACCCACTTTCAGGAAGCATTCTAACGATTACCACAGGAGATAGAAACGGCTTTATGTTAATTAAATCTTTGTGTACATGATCTTGTTGGCTTAAACAGAAAAAAGTAATTAGGCGCCTATAATAAACCATTAAACGCAAACATAAAGTCATAATGGCAATAGCCTCTTTTTTCACTAAACCACTATCAGCTTTTAAAGTAGAGTTATGATGTATTTTAAATGGTAGTCTAGTTTAAATGGCAATGCAGTTGTTTTTGGAACTGCCACTGACTCTATGATCTGTATGTCATTATTATCAAGTCCATATATGAAATATGAGGGTCCTTAAATGTCACTGAACTACAGCAGAGAAAGATCTGCAAGAAGTCAAAGGAATGTAGAAATAGTGTTAAAAACACAATGCTTTGTTTGAGTCTCCCAGCTGTTGATGACTGGTTCAATTACAGACATTTCATAAGTTTAAGTAATTTACTTAAGTCTCTGTAGCCTAAAATGGAGTGGATGGTTTTGCTATTGCTTGTTGTTTATTTTATGAAAAGTTATGATGAAAAAGAGAAAAAAAACACCCTCTGGTGGGGATGTGCAGTTGATCAACTTTGTATTCCAATTTTGATTTTGACTCCAAATGATCACAAACCCTTAGAAAATCAAATTTAACAAAAAAACAAACAGTTATTCAAATGTTCTGTTTATCAGTGTGTAGAAAACACAGATGGAAAAATCCACTGTAAAACTATAATATTGTGATTTTCTTTTAAATTGGATGTAATCTTACAAACGAGTTTTCCAAACAAATAAATTGTTTATCCATATAGTGTCTAAGACATTAATCTGCAAAGTGTTTTCCAGATTGTAAAACATTTAAATTTACCAACAAGTGAAAACTAAACAAAACCCCAAATACATGCAACATCTGTAAACTGCATTTAAAAAAGAGGTATACTTTCTTTTCATTATGAGTTTGCACACACAGATTATGACAGTTCTGGATGAAAGAGCACATAAAGGAAACTTATAAGTAGTGGGTGAGAAGCCCTGCGGAGTACCATAAAACCTGTGCTGCCATCTAGACACAGATGAGGAGTTTTTAAAACAAAATGCAAAACACAACATGTGAGGGTACAATCATGTCTCCACAGGTTTCTACATCAGGCCATGTGACATTCGAATTCAGCACGTTTCCACAAAGTGAGCTCCCAGTCAGACACTGACAACTCCCTGATAACCCTCCACTCTCCCCACGTGGTTCTGTGGAAATCATGCTAGGTGTGGCAGCCTTTTGCAAGTCATCACTTTACATCACTGTGCAGCAAACTACACGCATAACAAATCCCCCTTTTATGTCCTTAGCCTACTTTGCAAATAAATATATGAAGTTATTATTTGTTATAAAAAATGTAACATTTGGAAGGAAATTATATGTTAAGGTCTGGGTGAATGGACCCCCATATGCTCTAATAACATAAATATTAAGACTTAGGCAGAGTGGTGCAGGAAACATGATCATGGAAAAAAGAACAAAGAAAAATATGGGTTCATATGTACTGATAACAATGTTGTAATATTGAACCATATCACAGGTCAATGCTTTCTTAAAATCTGCAGCCCAGACATAAATACACAGATATGGTCCTCTCAATTTCCAAAACAAACTTTTTATTAAAACTAATGAAAACCAATTTATATCAAAGTCTAACCTTCACTCTTTAAAATGGGGGAGATTCCCCCTTACATGCTTCACTTTGGGGGACTGATTTTCTTTGGGAGCGCGTTTGTCTGCAGGTCTTATATTATCTAATACACAGTATTAATTTGTTGTCTCCTTCTGCCTTCCTGTTTGTCATTTTAGCTGCTCTCTCCCGTCTCTTTGCCTGCTTTGTTTTCTCTGCTTCATCTCTCTGACTTCATAACACTTATGGGTTTAAGGAAAATTATATTTGCTAGCATGAAAACTATTGAGGAACAAATGGTACTACAGTTTTACTTTAGTTGAAGACATTCATTTATGTTCCTTCTTTCTCTACTTTTCTTGTAATCGTCCTTCACAGCTGTGTCTCCTCTCCATAGAAACAACTTTGTTGGAAAAGAAATATTTTAACAACGTAGGCAAATTGTTCACGACACATGTGATAAATAAGTTAAAGTTCACATTGCTATAATTTGTTGCCTTTTTCATCAACTCTTGTGGTTGCCTTTATCTGTTTTTCTCACTCCCCTGCTTCATTTCGTTCCAAAAATAATTGTTCCTGAATTAATTAGCCAGATGTTTCATCGTTTCTATGGAGGACTGATCCTGCCAAAATTGGCAATAAAACTAGGAATAAGTAAATGGCTTGATAATGCAATTAAAGTAGCAAATATTGCATCCAAAAATTAAAAACTTTCCCAACTTAGAAGCTGACTGAATTTCCACCCATCAAGTTTCCTTTCCCAACATTCCCCCCTTTATGACTTTACCTGCTACAAAGAAAGAGGTCAGAAGGAAAAAGAAGAGAGAAAAAGGAAACAAAAACTATAAATCAATAAATAAACGGACAGAGAAAGTAGGAGGGGAAAAAATTCACAGTGGAAATACTACAGGTGGAAATAAATCAATATATAAATGAAATAAGTGACAGTAAATTAAAAATACAGACTATAAAATAGAGGACCTTAGCTCAGGTAAGAAACTTCTGATATCTGTAGCCTATCAGTCGTAGCCTGTCACCTGGATGTGTGTGTGTGTGTGTGTGTGTGTGTGTGTGTGTGTGTGTGTGTGTGTTTTGCATCCTGAAGAAATGACGCCATGAAAATCACCCCCAAACTAGCTGCCATTTTTCCTGTAACTTATTCACCTGTTTTGCTACACTTTTTCCTTCCACTAAACTTTTCTTTTATGTGTTTAGATGCACTGTGATCACCTATTTTATTGAGCAATGTCCTATTGTGGCTTATATTCTTGTGGATTGACTGTCGGCTAACTCACTGTCAAGTCAGGCGTTTTCTTTGTGATTCCGTTGGCCATACAATTACATTTCTGGAACATTAAAAATATAACCAACCTAGAGTTAAATTTACCAGAAATACATATCCTTCTGGTAGTAAGAACTTAACTTGCTACAAGTTTCACATTTTTTAATTCAATTACTGAAATAAATTAACTTGTTTAAGTTGGTTGTAGATGCACATTTTTAGGTGAAGAAGCTGCCGAGAGCAAAATAAATTAAAGCGCCATCTTGCGTCACCTGCTACCTGCATTAAATGGTCCTTAACTTTAGTATGTGCACTGTTAATGGAAAGCCTCCGGGGAGGACTAAAATCGCTGAAATAAAAGTAAATCTAAGTTCTTGAGAGAGAAACTTTTCAGAGCTGGGACCCCAGCCTGATGAGCCCCTTCAGGAGGTCAAAACGAAACTAAAGCACATGGCGCCGGAGTGAATGTCCACTAGTGACCTGAGTGGACGGACTTCACTTTACATCCGCATAGTTGTGTAGTAAAATTCCTGGTAGATAAAAGGGAAACTGCATAAAAGCTGCCTGGTTACCCAGTGAGAGCTGGGAAGTGCCTGCAAACAGTGTTTTGTTGTAAAAGCAAACAGGACGTGTTGTGCCATTCTGGCGCTTTTTAACGATCATAAACAGCCTCAAGTCCAGTCTTGGCTTCCTGTCCACATTCTATCCATGGAGTTCAAGACAGCTGTGAGTCATAAGCTAATAATGTGTGCGTAATAATGATGCCAATCACACATACCAATCGGTTCAGTCTCCTCCGAAGCATCCTCTTGTTTCTTCCTCCTGTCCGCACTGATGAACTCCTCTGATTCAACAGACACCTCCTGCCTGGGCTCCGCTTCACCTCCTCCGGGGAATAACTTTACATGTATATATGTTAGTTACTGCGCTAGCTCCTTGGCTATCTACTCTCTACTCTAACGTTAGTTCTAGCTATATGGAAGGCTGGAGCGATGCTACATGGTTTCCATTTTGTTTGGTTTCGGTATCTTCGCACCATTCGCATTCTCTCCGCCGCCTTGAATGTTTTCCGCGTTGCGGTGTACTAGTCGCGCTCTCCGCGGCTCAGGGCTGAAACAGTCGCTGACATTTCGCTCCGTGCCCTGTTGCTGGTTTGACTCCAACAAATCATTTGTCGCTCCCGGGTTGGCCTCGCTGCTGACCGAAAAGCTGCCCGCCGATGCGGTGTTGCAACAACTAACTTATCGTGTCAGTCCCTGAGCACTCCTCCTGTCAAACAATTTTCACTCGGCAGCAACCCACGGACGTTCCCTCGTTTGCAAGCTCCACCCGGCGAAGGTGCGGTGACTAAAGCTCGCACTGCATTCTGGGTGATGTAGTCCACACTCAGGATTTCCACACGTTCTTGAGAAGCAACTTTTGGCTCCTGTGGCTCTCAGAACACCAAATAAGAAATATGTTTCATTAACAGCAATATTTCTGCATAAAATATCTTAAACAGAAAGGCTACAAAGTGCAAGGCTTCAAACTATGTGTTTTATAGTGTAAAGTGGGCGTGTATCTTTATTTTCTTTGCCATAGTGACTGAAATGCATCACTCACCTGGTCTCATTTTTACAAAATATTTTTTCCCCTTTAAAAAGATTAGATGATTTGTTTTCTAAAGTTTGAAAATAGAAATCAATTTTAGTTTAGCTTCCTCAACTTTAAAAATAAATATTTTATTTTGTAGAGGTTGGCAAAATCTTTTACGGCTCTAGCCAGTTTTTATTTTATTGCATTTGCAACAAAAGTGGCTCTGAAATTAAATGTTTGCTGACAAATAAAAAAAAGCAATAAAAATTTATCAAAAAGGACTATAAACACGCAATAAAGAGCTCACATACTATTGCTCACATACTATTTGGAAAAAAATATATATAAGGGCTGAAATTCTCAATTTGATCAATAAAAGTCAAACTCTAAATGTTGAACGTTTTATTGGTATTTCCCACGTCCCTAAAACAGTGGGAAGAATTTTAATACAGCTTATTTGTTTAATTAGTATTGTACATTGCACCACAAATTATTTACACCCTTAGCAAATTTATAGGATTAAATTAATCTTTTAATTTTACAAACATGTTTCCTCTAACTGGAAGCAATATTAAAGTTTCTGGATGGCCCAGCCACAGTCCTGACTTTTCAACCTAAAATACTTGGAGCTCATTACCAAAGATAAAAAGCAAAAAGCTGGTCAGCAATCGAAGGGTTTGCTGTCACGCCAATAAAGATTTTTTTCACTGATTATTAAGAAGGATAAATTTTGATATACCATTTAAATGTAGTAGATCAAATTAGAGAAATTTATTTATTTTTATTTATAAGTTATTTACACTGTTTTATTTATTTATTTATTTATTTATTTTTTGACTGCCTCATTCCAAATTAAAATAAACTTCCTAGAGGTTTGGAAATCATTTCAAAACTAGATCAGTGAGGTGGTGTAAATAACTTTAGGCTTAATTGTCAGACTTTTTGAACAGTTGCATTTTTCTACATTGCAGAAAATAAGACCACTCCACAGAAGCCATCTGGTTAAAGAAATCACTTCCCTCAGGAAATGAGCTTTTTATTGAGCGCTGAGTTACTTTTGTAAAGCTCAAAGCTTGAAAAATGAACGGTCTAACCTCACAGAGCAGCAGGAGAAGGATCAACAAAGATATCACAGCATTTCAGAGTCAACAAACGGAGTGAGACGCATCAAGACATTCAAAGAGAACCACATGGCACAGAACGAGCCTGACAGGGGAAGGAAGTGAAAAATTTCAAAACCCTGGAAAGAAAACTAGCGAGAGATGTCCCTAAAGACCTCTGAACAACAATTTAATGTAAGGCATTAAATTCACACTCCAGAGTTTAGAAAACATAAGTTAGGACTTAAAACTTAAGTTATCAGCTGCATTATTCATGTAATAATCTAGAGAGGTGTGGTGTAAAAGAAATCAAGACCAATTTAAATCTAATTGCATACTTTCATGTATGTAAATCCAATTTAATTCAATATAATCCATTCCCTCCCATCCAGTCCAGTACACGTATTTCCAGTTACAAATTGCATAATTGTCTTTTCTAAGAAAAGATAACAAAAGTAGTGTTACCAGCTCTGACAACAATGTTGATCTGCTTCAGTTTTAATTTTCAGGGGCATCCAGTAAAAATGCATATGATTCCTCAGTGGAAATATGATTTGCTTACTGCTTATTTGCATCATGTGCAATGAGCTGTGTGACCAGAGCTGCTTTGCTTGTGAGTTTGCATTTTTCCTTTGGTAAATCCAAGCATTTAGAAAAAAAAAACAAAAAAAAAACAAGGATGAAAGGTCAGATGATTGCAAAAGAGAAAAAGGATTATTAGAAGAGTATATACAACTGAAACAAGAAAGACAATTTTATTCTCACTGTTTTACATTAAATCACTCTCAACCTTTAGGATAATAAAGCATTTGCTAAATGATGAAAGAATTGATTTTTCAACACATTTTTCTTTCTTAATATTCAAACAGTTTAAATGTATTTCCTGATAGAAGTGCTTTGAAAACTGCAAACATTTTGGGTTTCCTTTTACAAACTTCTTACAGTATCTCACTGCAATGCTGGCCCATTTCTCTGGACAGAACTGGTTTTACTGGTTCAGATTTTTAGGCTCACAACTTTTCTGTTCTGATGACAAACCTTTCATGGTCCTCCTGCAGCAAAGCACCCATGCAAATGGTGCAGCAGCAGAGCACCCTCTCTAATTCACAGTTGGATTAATGTTGTTAGGACTGCAAACTTCCCCTTTTTCCTCTAAATTTAAAAATTATAAGGATGGTCAAACATTTCAAAATCACCTCCAAAACAAAAGAGAAAACTGTTGTTGTTTTTTTGTTTGTTTGTTTTGTTTTTTGCTTTTAGTCTGTGGTTGATTCACACATTTGGCCCAAAATACACTCATATCTAGGACAAAAAGTATGACGACTCAACATTGCCATTGCCATATACTGTTTACGACTGTATATCCAGTAATTGTTTGAAAAGATGAATAAGGCATCTTCAAGCGTCTGGAAACAGTATCCACGCCTGAACTTAACTTGTGTCCCTAATTTGCATCCACAGGTGCCAGAGAACTCAGATGATCTGAAAGAACCTATTAGAAGCTTAGAAAGCTATGACATCATCCGCTGGACTTTCCCAAATAGCTTAAAGGTACAGTAATCTTCAGTGTTGACATGTGAGTTTGAAGAAAATCTTACATACAGCATAGCTGACGTAAAACAGAAAACTTTTAGTCTGATTTAATGTCAGACTGTAAGAAACAAAGTGGATACCAATATCTGTTTTTTCAATTGTATGTCTCAAATTCATTGTATGTATTTTAAGTAATTGGACATTTCATTCAAGCAACAAACTAAAGGAAAATCACTGAAGCAGTTCCAAATTAAAAACATTTATTCTAAAACAGTTTTTGAACCTGGTGAACAATATTTAAAATACTTAAACTCCTTTTTCATATGGTACTCCTTTTTCATATGGTACTCCTTTTTTATATGGTACTCCTTTTTCATATGGTACTCCTTTTTTCATATGGTACTCCTTTTTCATATGGTACTCCTTTTTCATATGGTACTCCTTTTTCATATGGTACTCCTTTTTTTACCTTTTTTACCTTATCAATAATTTGAGGCCATTCTTACAGGAAATTACATAAAATACCACATAATAATGCTTCTGCATTAAATATTAATATAAAGTTAAGTTTTTTTCTACACCAAGTTTTGTTCTTTCCATTTAATTGCTCCTCTTGTACTATGGTATCCCTGAAAATTACTTAAATATATATATTTTTAATACTTTAAGTGCTGAAAATAAATACGTAGGGGAAGCAGCTACAAATATGGACTTATTACATAACGAGGAAGTGTTACATCAGCCCTGAAATATCCACACGCTAAAGTTAAACTATATCCCCATCTAGTGGATAGATAAAGCATTGCACTCACCTGTTGGTAGATTCAATATAAAATTCCTGTTTTAGGAGACTGGCAGACTGTCACAATGTTACTACAGGGTGGACAGCCAACTATTGATAAACAGAAGCTTGCAGTCAATCAGTTTCTAATCATCAATTTATCTATAAATGAGCACAATTTTACACAGAATGGCCATTGTTTCATCCTAAACTACTTACTAAACCCTGAGAAAAGCAGTCTTGTTTTGTTTTTGATCTGCTTACTTCAACAAGCGGTTAGCTAAACCAGCTGGGTTATTTTTTATAGTTCTAGACTTTTAAGTTTCGCACAAATATTCTCGTAGTTACAATGTGATGTTTGGCCAGCAGGTGTCAGAAAATCCTTTACATCACTCCTTTAACCCTACCTGTCTAAATTTATTAACAGCTACATAAAAAATAGACTATAATAGTTTTGTGTTTTCTTTCTAAGAGGTTTTCTAAGTTGACTAAAGATTAATATTAATTGGGATGTAGAACAAAATAGACATAAATATATGCTTTTAGAATAGAAATTAATTGTGAAAGTGAAAAGCGAAAACGTGATCTCAGGTTAACGTTGCTCCATATTAAAAGTTAGATCTATTTTCTTTTCTCCCAGGGAGGATGTCATAAAATGTTTTAAATGTATGAAGCATTGTATAACCTGATCTTCTAAAGCACATAGCAATTCTACACACATGCTCCTGAAGAGTTATCCAACTATTAATTCAGTCTCTTTAAACAGATGATAGTTTGTTTCATTGCACATAACAAAATGCCGAGTTTCAAACTGGTGATGAGAAATCCCGCTAAGTCCTGTGTCAAAGAGTTTGAAGTAACTTTTCCATAGCCAAAACTGAAATAATAATTATAAATCTAACACGACAATTTAAAAAAGTAAAGCAAAAACTATGTAAATTATTTTATTTTAAACTTTTTTCATAACAGGAGACCTAAAAGGTCGTTTCCACTTAAAAAAATTGGTAATACATTAATTAAAAAAAAGAAAAACAGAAATATTTTTGCTTTATGTAAGTGTATATTTTTTTTCTTCTGTGCAGATAAATTATGTGAAATGCTTGTAGCCCAGGATGTCCACATGGTGGCGCCCCTGGAACATCTATGAGACGTCACACACTTGTTGCACTGAGAGTAAGACCAAAAGAAAAGTGCTGATTATACTTTGTCCATACTTAGTATTATTATTATTTACATCTAAATATAACTGTGGAATTTGGAGTAAATGGAAGATTTGCCTGAACAGAGTGTAGCAAAATAAATTATAAAGTTTACAACAACAACGAATTAGTGAGTTTGTAGATACATCTCTGCGGTCCAGTTTGGTTCATTTTTGCATGGAAAATGATTGAATGTGATCTGTTGTAATGAAAGATTGGGCAGTTTGTTTTTACCTGGTCACATTGAACTTTGTGTTAGAAATTTTGCTGAATAGTTCAGATTTTATTTTAAAAAGACACCGTGTTACAATGAATTAAATGAAAGGCAAAAACTAGTTTTTCATGAACAGTTTGATTCATTTGATCATTTTTATCCCGGGACAATGGAGAAAATAAGGTTTTATCTCACTGTGATTTTAAATGAGGCTAAATTTATTTTCATTTGTTAAATGAAATTTAAAAATGTATTTATTTTTTTAGTTTCTTTGGAAATTCAAACCTTCACATAGACAAAGATAATCCATCCTTTAAACTTCTTCAAGGTTAATTAGCAGCATTTGAGTTAATTGGAGACAGACATGTGGATAAATCCAGTAAGGTATCAGGAACTGTGGATTTCTGGAAGTCTGGGTCAACCTTGGTTACAATTTCCATATGTTTGAAGATGTTGCATTCATTTGATGAATTTTTAATACAAGTAAAAACACAACTGTATTGTCATGTCATCAAATGGATCAGGAAGGAATCTGTATGTATGTCACTTTCTGCATCTGAGAGATTAACATGTGAATAAAACACAAAACAAAAGCAAAAGACTTTGCGGAGATGTCGAATGAATCGAATGCATTCAAAGCCGAAAGAGAAAAACAGTTTGCATATCCACTTAGAAACCAAAACTATAAATGTTTAGAGAAGAGATGTACCAGAATTTGGCTATGAAGGTGATTGTTGCATTTGAAAGGAAGACATTTGCCATCCTGAGAATATCCTCCTGACTGAAATAAGAGCAGTAGAATAAATTTGTGTGTTTCTTTTTTTTTTTTTAACTGCAGGAGGTACTGGTGCACTTTACAAACTATACGGCATCATGACGAAAAAACATTATTCATAATTGTTAAAAGAAACATCTGAAGACGTCAACCAGAAAGTTACGGCTTGAGAGCGTCTTCCTAATAGATAGTGACTGCAAACATACTGCCAGATTTGTTAAAAACTCGCTTCTGGATCATTAGATCAAAGTTTAAGAGTAGACATCGCAAAATCTTTGATCTCACTTCCATAATAAATAAATAAATAAAGTGAAATGTTCAGAAAAGATCTGTTCTCTCTGGAGAAAATGGGTCAAAACTCAAGTTTGTCTGAAGGCCAAAACTCAAAGCCACTGTGAGAATATTGATGAAAAGTTCCTCAAAATGTTTTAGCCATACAGTTTTAAATGCAATTCTAACAAATACTAAGAAAATTTAAATTTTACAAAACATATCTATTCTATCTCTTGTTATTCTGAGGTTTGGCAGTAACGTGGAAAAATGCAATTTATTTAAGTCTAGAGAACAAAAGTTACAGTTTTTACAGAGTGTCAGTAAATATCTGGAAAGTAAGGGCGTTTCAAACAGCTGATTTCAGACAGCTGCAGATTTACCGCTCTAACGTTCAGAACAGCGCAGAATCTGCTACTGGTTGCTCATTTTCTGTGTGTTTCATCACCAAACCACAAATCTTTTCTCCAGGTTTGATGATGATTCTGTTGAAGCAATAATCTAAAACAAGGGCAGACAAACAGAATGATGTCCCACCAACAATATGACACACAGGAGGTGAGAATCAGCTTCTTGAACATACTTCAAAAACTTACTGCTGTATTGGAACACTTTACATTTAAATTTTATTATCAGACTCTGAACATAAATATAGAAAGCACACATTAATTTCTTGAAGATGATAAAAAAATGTACCATTTCTCAGCAGGTCCAACTTGCCAGGCCCACAAGGCAGCTTAGAACCAGCAATCAAGTAACAACAGCTATATTTAAACATGTAGAAAATGTGTATTTATTTAATCCTTGTTGCTCTATTTCATTGCGTGGCCTTTTCATGTTTTCTTGGGAAATTTCCAAATAGCTCCTATTTTTATCGTCACGCCTTGCAGCAACAAATTAGCCTTTCAAATCAAGATGTAAATTTTTTTTCTTCATCCTATGAAATAATTCTAGAAACTATGAGCTTCGGTCAGTATCCCCTTCTCAACATATGTCCTTATACAAAGTTCAGGGTCAGCAGCAGGTTGTGTTTTCTTCTTGGCGAGGACTTCTGGACGTAACGTACAGTAGTTGTTGGACATTCCTCTAGTGGTTCTAGCCCTGGTCGTCTCATTGGTAGATCTGAATTCAAACTGACAGCCCCTGCAGAGGAGTCGGGAGACTTCCCCAGCCATCTGTCTTAAAGCGGCCCCCCTCTTCTCACCCTCCACACATCCCTCATTCCCACACTGGGTCTTTGTCAGCAGTTCCTGTCCCTGGACTAGGCGTGGCGTGCGCTGAGGCCAGGGCGACCGTGGGTGCTTTCAGAGGCACCTGCAGATGGGACAAAGGGCCAAGGGTGCTGGGGCTGAAGACAGATTGATGCTTTGTGCACTGAGGATGGAGAGAGCCCGAGTGGGAGAGAGGGGGGATAGTTAGCTGAGAAGTTTTCAGGGAGAGGATTTTAGGGGGAACAGGGGCGAAGGAGGGGGGAGGTCTGTCACTCCGGTCTGTGTGAGTCCAAGCTTTGGAGGACCCGGGAGAGATTGACAGCTTTTGTGGCCTGCATCCCCGCACAATGGTTGCGCTTTAATGGGCGGTAAAGCAGGAGCAGGGCTATGGGGAAGGTCCGGAGGGGAGGCGGTTTTCGGTCGTGGTTGTGATGGTGGCGGTGCGGGGAGGCTCAGAGATGGGGGGCAAAGGCTTTACTGCTTTGCTTGGTGGGGACCAATTCATGGGTATTCAGTCCAAGGCTCGTTATTCACTGAATGCATCCAGTGGAGGAATGCAGTAGCATCAATTAGAATGTGTTAGCAGATAGCAAAGCAGAGAAGAAAAACCTTTCTTTCCCTTTTGCTTGCAGGACAACACGGTCCCACTATAGGAGGTGTCAGAGCCACAAAGCCTTTTTTTGGGTCTCTCTCCATTACACTACCACCGCAATATGTAAGGTGGGGACTCTTTTGATTTAAATTAAGTGGAAAAAACACTAAATCCCATTTTTATTCAGCAAGGATAATGGTGTTATACTCTATAAAGGTCTTTAACTACTTATGTGTGGCTTAAAATCTTCCCCAGCTCCCTTTTCACTCCACCTCAGTGTCTTATTCTCATTGGGGGCATTATATTTATTCAGTGGTGGAGGGTCAAAGACAGACTGTTAAACAAAGTTGCTTGTAGCCTTAACTGCCGCATCACTTCTAATTGTGTATCAGTGGGTCAGCGGTTTGTTGTGTTGTCCCGCGGTAAGAAAGGAAGAGCGGATATGAATTTAAACAGTGTCTTGTAAGGTATTGTCTGAAGTGGGCACAGGCTGCCACTTCAGACGCAGAGGGCCTTTTAGAGGAGAATTTTCTTTAACTTTTAGGACAGTGATATAAAAGAAGAGGATGGAGAGGAAAACTGTTTGATGGTGATCACATGTTGGGGCTGACGCATCGTTTGGTTTTACAAATGGAGTTAGGGCCATCGCACATGCAGCTCAAACTCATGACAGTGCATTTAGATTCATATTTTTTAAAAGAGGACTTGAAAGCCATTCAAAACATTGTGTTTTTTATTACATTGGGTCACATTATACTTACGCAATTTAAAGTATTTAATGTATTTTGCATCAAACGAGTTTTGGTAGATCCTTCCTGTCTGCAGCTTGTAGACTCTACGACCCTCACTGCTCCCAAAAAATTCAATAAGTGTTAACACACATGCTGTGTCTGCACAGCCTTACTGCTGCACTGTTTTTATTGTCACTAATTATAAATAGACTGTCTTTTACTGCTCAATCAGACATGCATATTTTGAACATTTTTCATTTAACCATCTCGGTTGCACATTCCTCTGGACAGGAGGATTTTTTATAACTGCACAGCTTTTGTGCTGAAATCTTGTTCTTACTGTACATTGTGTTATTTTTAATTCTGTTTATATATGAGTGTAACTCTGTTTGCTCGTATTGCCTGTCACTTTGCCGTTGCACAGAAATCTTTCCCCATTGTGAGGCAATAAAGGATATTTATTATTCTATTCTAAAGGGTTCAGATCAGTATAAAGTAGTACATAATTATGAAACAGTGGTAAATGGAAACATTTTAAGATGTTTGCAAACAAAAATCTGAAAAACTGTGGCATTCATCTTCATTAAGCCTCCTTTACTCTGATACCCTCAATTAAAAGTGTGCATAATTCAATCATACTATGAAATATTTCTCTCTTCTGCCTTCTGGAAGATGTTATGGAAGTAGGAAAGCAAGAACTGACAGAACTGACATCTGACAAACACATCTGTCACGTCAGGGGAAAAGTTTTATGTTGGAAAACAATGTCCACAGATTTGACCATCTCACAGAGCACTGAATTCATCATAAATAAAATCTATAGAGGATTGCACAACTGCAAACTTGTTAAGACATGTGTGTCCATAAAAAACTAGCAGGCTGGACAAGGAGAAGAGGGCCAAGGTAATTATGGAGGAACATGCTCTGGTCAGATAAAAACTAAATGTAGCTACATGTGATGAAAAGGTTGAATATGACCCTATTTTCCATGTTTACTATTGTGGTGACAGCATCATACTGTGGGCAGGAAAACTGGTCAGAGTGCAGATGACTAGAGCCAAATGCAAATCAATCTTCTGTTAGAGGCTGCAGAAGATTGATCTCCTTCTGATCTCCTTAAGGAGAAACTGGAGCTGAGTTTCTCCTTGCAGCAGGACAACAACACAAAACATAGAGAAACACAAATTAATGATTTAAATCAAAAGGACTCCATCAAATGGAATTTGATCTATTTTGCAAAGAAGAATTGGCAAAAATGTCCAAAGCTGCTGGAGACACACCCTGAATTACTTCATGAGACATTAATTAATATGGAATGAGAATCTAAATAAAATACATTGAAGTTCGTGGTTTTAACATGGCAACATGTGAAGAAGTTGCAAAGATATAAATACTGATGTGCGGCACTCAGTAGTATTTGTCTCTAAGTTTAATTGTGAGAAATTTCCACGACCAGCATCGCTTTGGAGAAGGTTTCTCTTCTCTGACAAACTTGCACAAACTGATTTTCACATTTTCCATCCATGCACTCTGCGTCCATTTAGACTCGGATTTCCTAGCTTTCACCACAAGAAGATACAGATGGCACGCGCGCTGAAATGAAATTGTGAATTTTTGTTCTCCTTCGGTTTAATGAGAACTAACTGGAAGGAACCTCTCATAGAAAGGTGTGGATTTCAATGTGAGCAATTATGGTTCATTTGAAGCCAAATGAGCCAAATTTGCATCCCCTGAAAAGACAACCAGAGTTAAACTGTATGAAAAGTGCAGTAAATTGGGGCAAACATCGCAACATGCAGAAATGCATCTCCGCTGTAATTGTGTAATTGTAGAAGAGCTCTAAATGCACGGCCCAATTAAACTTGCTTCTTCTGCAAGGCAAAGAATTGGCAGGTTATTATGCAGGAAAGTATCAGCACGGTTAAATAGCTGCCTCCTTCGTGGGTGGGGATGGAGGGTGAGATCATTTGCAGCAAAATGGAATATCTGATCAAATATGGACAGATGTCTTCATACATGTCGAGCGGCAGTGAATTGGATTGGAAGAGGCAAGATGGATGGATGGCCTCCTCTAAGAGATAGAGCTTCCTGCCCTGAGTGCTGAGGGGGCACAAGAGGAAGAGGGTGAGAGAGGGGGAAGGTTAGGCTCTCAATGGGGGGAGACATTTCCCTGAAACACCAGTTGATGGGTTTCTCCCACAAAGGGTGGAGTGACGCAGTCTGCACTGCTGCATAACAGCCTGGTCTCTGTCTGGATTAGGCCCTGCATCGCACAAAAGAGAGCTCAAGTAAACGGTTCATGAATGTTGATTAATTGATGCCATTTTTTTGCAGCGTGCCATGGAGATTCAGAGTGCAGGGAGCGCAAACGCTCGAAATGTAAACTGTACTCTATAAATATGCAAATCCAAAATGGTTACTAAAGATCGTGAACTGGCATGAGTTTGATTCATAACTTTGGTGGAAATTCCTCAAGCTTTTTCCCCCACTTTGATAAGAATGATGCTTTGTGGATAAAAAGTTCAAAAAGCTTCAGCTTTCTTTAGCGGCTTTGACTCCCAGCAGTGCCTGTCAGATGTGCCCAGCTGGCATGGAGAGCAGCTCAGGTGGCGGAGGCAGCAAGGAGGTTCCCACGATGAGGTTTAGGGGTACAGGTGTCCTGGGAGAGTGAGGGTGGCCCACGGCGCGGAGGGGGGAAGCACTGGCCCATAGCCCACCTCAATGGAAGGATCCCAGGGGCCAGCTCAATAGCCTGGGTTCCACTTGATGGAGAGAGAAAGGAGCGTTTCAGCCGCTGCCCAGCAGGAAAGATCTGGTTGTGGGAGACCTCTTTCAGGACTTACTGTTTGTCTGAAGGCTGTCACAGCAGATGAGTACTCAGCAAACAGCGTGAACAAGGATTTGAACCAGAAAACCAACAGAGCCTTGACAATATTGTGATTGGGCCTTGTCTCTTTAGAGGGGGCTGAAAGCCGAATTGAGAGCGGTAACAAGTGCACATTCAGCTCTGGACGGGGATGCCGTTGGGTTGTGTTTTATGGTTTTGTGGCCTGTATGTGGTGGATAAAGCAAAATCATGTTAATCTCTCTTTTCAGCAGCTTAAAAGCAAAAGGGGTGAACCTGTGGCACTTTAATGGTCCAACCAAAGTCTTACAAAGTCATTCTTCAGTCAAACTTGAATAAGACCTCTGTAATCTCTCGTCCCAAAACAATGGTGCTTTTTAATTACGTAAATATGACACAGGAGAATAAAACAGGGTTGTTTTAAACTTTTTTTCATCCCAATATTTATGTGAGCTGTGCAGCTCATGATGCAGCTGATAGGGGACATAAAACTTAGGGGGATTTCATGCACATTTTGGAGATGTGCAAACAATTGCTTTCTCCAACCAACTTTGTAAATTATTGCAACTTTCATAGCTACTATTGCTCCTTATTTTCTCCAAAAGGAGTTTGAAATTCAAGGAAATTGCCCTGATGAAAACAACCATTCAGATTTTGACTAACTTTCTTCCTTCATTCAAGCACCTGTTTATTCTCACTTGTTTGACTTTGGAAGCTGTTTTTCAAGATGTCTTCTCTGTTAATATCCATCAATCTCCTCTCGAGGAACTGGCGAAATCCAACCAAACTTAAAACAAACCAATTATATGCTTCGGTTTTGTTTCCCATCTGACTTTGTATACTTTTATTGACCTATTTATCCGTCCGATGGTGAGTGAAAAGGGGGCACAACAAAGAGCGATGTTGTCTTTTGGAGGAGTTTGGGATAACTCGCGAGGTTTCTGAAGAGAGAGGGGCTTGTGATGGAATGGGCCGGGAAGGACTGTGACTTCTCCATTGAGAGCAGAGGGGCACGCTGGATTAGCTTGATTTGCCTGTGAATGGGCACTTTCCATTATTCTTGTTAGGGAGCTGTCACATCGAATTGAGAAAGTGAAAACCTCCCTTTATCAACCTTTTCCAAGTGAAACTGAGCAGGCAATCAATAACTGAATTCAGACCCAGGAGAAAGTCAAGCAGAATGATATGGGACTGCTATAAAGGGGGGATTTGTCATATTGCTAATGTGGAAAATGGATAACTGATGTAAATTTGGCTCCAAATGCCTTTGAGTATAAAAGAGGGGGAAAAAAAAGGAAAATATAGTATTTAGGGCACAACGGGACAAAAATAGTTTGGTTCTGAGCAACAGTTTAACAACATTTATCAAAATAACTTCTGCAAATGTCACAACTGGCAGAAAAACAGATAAAAGTATTAATATTTAATATTTTCATACAGCATTGTAGTCAGAATTTAACTTTAAAGTAAAAAAAGGTATTTCAGACACTTAGGTTTCACCCCTAAATGTTTTTATTTGAATAAAATCATCAGTAATAGTTTTACATTCTGTCCTGCATAACCCAAACAACACTACAAGGCTAAACAAATCAAGAGAGGCTTGTGTTTTATTGTATAAATGGCACCATATTGTTTTGGAGTTTCATTATATTGACCTTATTGTGCCATTGTGCTTGTTCTGACACCATGATAATGCCTGAATACAGAGGGAATTATGCCCTGTATAAATAGATCCCATAGTCAAAGATCGCCTCAATTATCCCTCTACACATTGACAACACGGACAGAATAAAAACTAAAGCCTCAGACCAAGCTGGTCTCAAGGCGCTCTTCAAACATTGTTCGGCCCATTGTTGGAGGGGCAGAGGAACATCATCAGCATCAATAGCAGGAGAGAAAAGACTTATATTCATCTGATATATTAACCTGTTTCATGCAATGCAATGAATTGATGGAGGAAAACACATACATGCAACTAAAAATATTTATTTCACTCCACTTTAGCAACATTGCCTTCTCTTTACAGACATGCATAATGATTCATTTCTGCATAAACCTATTCGTGGTGTAGGTGAGCCTGGACATGGGAGGAATGGATGTGCCTATTAAAAAACAGTTTAACTGCGTTCTTTCGCATAGTAAAGAACATATTTTATTCTGAAACTCGTTCGGCACATTCACACTATCAATCAACAAATTGCCTCATATTGCAGCTCCCCGTTTTTTCCGCTGGATGAAGAAAATTAATCGGATCATTTGCCCTCATCAATCAAGCCGGTAAATGATGACTTAATCATTATACACTTAAGTGAGCACCTTCGCTCAAAGCACACAGACAGACTTCCGAGCAAGGAGCATGAAACATTAAGGAAGATTTCAAATTAATTTTATTGTTTTATTATTATTATTATTAAAGTGTTAAATATGTCGACTTTCTCTCATTTAAAAAAAAATACCGAGAGAACATTTTAAATGGAACAGATTTTGCTTCTTGTGGACAGAAAACTTGCTCTGAAATGATGACATAATGATTTTGTTGAGTGTGCGAACCCCAGCTATGCGAGGTTGTTATCGTCATAATTGTCATCCATCCATCTTCTGCGCACAGTGAGTTGATAACAGCCAATGAAAAATGACTCATGGCTGTAATGAGTGTCTCACCTCTTAGCTTTACGCAGGTTCACAGCCCTCCATGGAGCACCAATTCTCCATTTATTCCACTTCACTGTCTATACTTCACCTCATATATATTCCTGCCCTTAATTTTTCATATAAGAAAAAAAAAAAAGAAAACGTCTCTTTTTCATTCCTAATATTAGTAAAACACTGAAGGCCTGGGTGATTTAAGAGTCAGCTTTCACACAAACATACTCTGTATGTTACAGATCGAAGCAGAATCCTTAATTGATTCACAGAATACTTTAATTACGACTGTTTCCAACCTTCTTGCGTTGCGACACAATATGAGCCAGCAAGGAAGGAAGAAAAAAAAAATCCTCCCCAGTATAAGCCCTGGAGTGCAGCTGCGACGTAATTATCATCAAGCACCCCTGCATCTGTGTACAAACAATCTCACAGCTGCTGCCATTGATACTGTACATGCAAAAGAGAACAGGTTGACCCCCCAGTCTCCAGCGCCGCCTCGGAGAGCCGTGACCCGCTCATTTGGGAGGAATTTGTGACACCTACAAACCACTCAACCTGCATGCAGTTTTAAAAGAGCTGGCACCTGTGATTTACCACAATATTTGCTGCTCTTTGTTGCTACAGAACAAGAACATTAGCAGGTTTATGTTTGGAAGAATGACGGTAATTACACGGTACCAACCGAGGAGCAGGTCTAAGGTGCCAAAACCTGTCCGTGCAACATGCTACCCTCACACAGGACTAATTTAGAAAATATCTTTGAAATGTGGAGAGGCGAGAGAAACGGTAGGTGCAAATAGAAACACGTTTGAAACTTAGTGTTGATTTCCTTCATAGGGACAGTTCAGACCTTTTTACAGGAAGATCTGGGAAGTTGTTTGTTTCCCAACTTGTTAGAGATAGATGTCATTTGCTCTGTGTTTGACAAAAAAAGGTGAAAAGAACTTCAAATGCCAGTCAGGATGGTCCCCCGTTTTAGATAATACTTAGCTTAGTTAAGTAGAGATTTAAACAAGTTAAACTAAAACATATCCTCCATAAAAAAAACATCTTTATTTATCTCTGTTCACAAATTACACTGAATTCTTTGATATATATATTTTTAATTTCTTAAAATCAGGGTTTTGTGGTGTCCAATCCACTTTGTTGTCCACAAACCATCATTTTTAGCTAATGTGGTGGAATGATGAAGCTAATTTGAAGACCCATTTATTCCAAAGCTCTAACTATGGAATAAAGTTATTTCCACATGATTTATTTTTCCTTGAAGCCATTTATTTTGTGATGTACACAAAATCATTTGCAGTAAAACACACACAAACACACAAGAGGCTACCCAGTGTTTTGCCTCCAAATGCACCAATGCAGCAGTTATTATGGCCTAATATTTTAATTTCAGTTTTGTCAAACTACAAATTATAAATGGACTTGCGCACAAAGACCTTGATTTTTTGGCGATACCTCTTCTAGTCTGCCTTTCTTGTTCTATACCTGGAACGGCTTCTTCTTCTCTGAGCGATGTTTTAACATGCGGGGCTTTTTCACTGTGGATAAATGACACTCTGAGCATCACCAAGCATCTTTACAAGGTCATTTGCTTTTGTTCTGAGGTTGATTTGCACATTTTGCACTAAATCTCTCTTTTTCTCTGGGACACAGAAACTGTCTCGTCTTTGGATGGTGTGATGGCTGGAGATTCATGGTGTTCACACATCGATACAACAGTTTGAATGGATGAATGTGGCGTCGGTGGACTGCTGATATTTTCGTTAATTTCCTGTAATTTTACTTCATGGTGTTTCTTTAAAACATGTCCACAGGTGAGCCCCTAATCTTGTGAATTAGTTTGAGTGAGATTGATTTTTTTTTATTTTTTTTTCAAAAGTCAGAGCTAAAAAAGAAATCATGGTAGAAGTTTACAAAAGCATGAGATTAAACATTCTTCAATGGAGGTTTTGCCTCTTTGGTGGTTTGAGTGAAAGTCAGTTAGTTTACTTGAAATAGACCATTTGTTGCTTTGTCCATTGTAGTAGAAAATTATTTACCTTTACAATCAAAATGACGAAAAAAAAGAAAAACTCAGGCTTGAAACAAAAATACACCAATCTTGAATTATTCCTGCATTTTTCAAATAATGAGTTGTAGTGAACGTTAAATGCAAGATTCAATGTTATTTTTCATTTTTGATGGAATCTGAATTCTGAGCGCGTGTTTATGTCTTCAAGTTGATAAAGTTGATTTTTGGAGGACAGTCACTTGAGACCCACAACATAAAATCTGGTTGAAATAAACTTTTCTGCTTAACTTCAGCAGCTAATAAAACCAGTTTTGGTGGAATGAGGCAGCTTGTGGCAACCCAACAAATGTGACTGGAGCAGAAATGGCAGCCAATGACTGCTGCTAGTAATAGACATAGTTTTTATTTGAGGTCATTGCATGTTTACACTTTTACAACAAACAAACAAACAAACAAAAAAGTTTTTCCAGCTAAACAACTCCTGCTACTACACTAACTTTTCAATGGCCAATGTTCCTGACTGTATCAATCTTATTTTTATTTATTTATTGGTTTGTTTCATTAATTTACAGTTAAATACGAACATGCCACATGTTGACATGAACAAATGTTTTAAATGAAGAAAACAAATCTTGTACAGTTTACCTCTTCTATGAAAAGAAACATTAACCATTCATCTTTAAACGCAAAACAGACAACATTTATATATAAAAATAATAATAACAAATAAGAAAAAAACATTATCTTGATATGGTACTCTACTGAATCAATGTGCTTCCTTACACCTAGTTTTCTTTGTGCATGTCAGTGCAGTCAGTTAATACCCACAAATAAATCACATTATTTAAACACATTTCAAACTGTTAAAAAGTTTCCACAGTCTGACAATGTTTCAATTTACACTTCCGGGCATTTCTTTATTTTCTCCCCAGGTTCACAGGCGTATTAAAAAACATTTAATCATTGCTGCGGGATTCTTTGTTCGCCGCCAGGGTGGGCAAATGTGTGTCCAAGATGGATGAATGTGTGTGACCAAGAATGCGAGTGGGCCAGTGAGAGTGCTTGAGCTGCGAGGGGAGCGCTGTGGGACAGAAGAGAGACGGTGGATGACTTTATGACACGGAGGGGACACGATCAGGGGCAGCAACACAGAGCGGAGAGGGTCTGCCCAAGCTGTCAGCTCTGAGGGGCTGCTGGAAGGCTCAGCGGGAGCCCAGCGTGGCCCCCAGGATGCCTTGTCACCACGGCGAGGCCCTGGAATGCGCCGGCACACAATGAGCTCCCGGGGCTTAGAGGGCACTCCGATTTGATAACCACATTAAAGTCCTAGCAACATCTGTTGGGGCGCAGGAGAAAGGACTACTGGCAAGCTTTAACCCCCGAAACTGGAATCATTAACCCTCACCCCTGTGAGAGAAGGGGGACAACAGCCCCCTATTTGTCAGCAGCTCTGCACAAGGGCCATGGGGGCTAATATTTTACCAAAAAACAGCGTGAGAAGAGAAGCAGCCCTGGGCACCAGGAGGAGTGCTTCCAAAACACACATTACCAGGAAAACACTGTCTTATTTCTTTAAAGTTCTGTTTAAAATACTTTTGTATACTTCTGTTGGTGTGTAAGTCTCTGAACGGCTTAAAGACCTTCTGTTGATCAACTGCCTAGTTGCTGACATACAAAGAATTTCCTGGACTTATTTCATCCAATTAATAAAATATTTGCCTCATCTCCTGAAATAAGGTCTTCAGAAAATGTTGCTCATTTATAAGGTGGATAAAAAAAATACGTTTTTCATGCTGTCATCATGTTTTTTCTTTAAAATGTTATCATAATTCAAATGCACTGCAAAAAACAGAAAATCTTACTAAGTATTTTTGTCTAGTTTCTATTGTCAATATCTTAGGACACTTGAAATAAGACCAAACTAATTTACAAGTAACTTTTCATCAAAATGTAGGACCTGGTTTTAAGTAAATTATTTCTTAACATTAATAAAAATGAGCTAGTTCCACTGGTAGATTATTTCACCTATAAAATGGAAGAAAATGTCATTTTGTAAGTGAAACGAACTTTTTCATCAACATAAGGCGTTATTTACTTAAAACAAACTCTGAAATATTCCTGAAAGTTACTTGTAAAATAACTTTGTCTTATTTAAAGTGTATGAAGATATTTGGTCTAGAAACAGGACAAAAATACGTGGAAAGATTATATGTTTTTCCGTATATAATTTAAGGGCTTAAGGGGAGAAAGGGCAAAGTTGATGGAGGATGGAGAAATAACAGGTGTCCTGTCACAAAGAGACGTCTCAGGCTGCAGGATGCTGCGCGTTTCATGGGTCAGCCCCAAGCCCATCCACCTCCACAGGTTTCAAAGCAAAGGCCACCTCTCAGTAATGAATAATTAAGAAAACAAAAGCCTCCCCCCGGCCCTTTCCGAAGGGGTGAGAGCTCAGGAGAGGAGATGGAAGCATCGGAGGGCCTAATGCAACCAGACCAGATGTGACGAGGAGAGCTGAGGTTTTTGGCCCCTGCGCTTCATAAAAAACATCAACCTAAATGTGTTCCCTGGAGATGAGGGTCTGCAGGAGGTGCCCCGGCGTGCGGGGTCTTCAAGTACCTCCACACAAGTAATTCCATTCACTGCAGCTCATTACATGGGCAATTAAGTGCTGGGGTGGAGGAGGGAGGCTGGGTGCAGGGGCGATGGCAGGGAGTATGTATGTGCGCATGTTTCAATGTAAGTGTATGAGGGGGATGCTTACTGGCCCATCGTCGGGTTTAAGGATCGAAACCCCCTACCGATCTCATTCCCCATCATCTGGCGTCGGCGTCGCCCGCACGCCGGCCCCCTCCCCTCTCCTTCACCTGGGCGGAATCTCTGTGGACACCTGCCTCTCCTAATGAAGATCCATGTCTTCATTTCCATTTCTGGAGTCATATCAGAGGCTGCCAAGCACAAAACAGGCCTGTTTCCTCAGAGGCCTGGAGAGCCGGATAGAATGACACCGCTAAGTGCTCTGGCAGAGCAGGGCAGCTGCAGAGCCTGAAAATGGGATTTGGTTGAGGGTTCTGAAGTGGGGGGCTCGGATGGAGAGAATCCGATGTTTGGATTGGCCACAATGGCAGCCGTGTGCTACCTCAGCAGCTCCTTGGTACTAATGAGGCTTACTGCAGGGATGGGAAGAGGGGAGGAGAGGGTGCGAGGAGGTGGAGATAAGGAGAAAACAGGAGTGTACCACGCATCTACCTCCCACACCTCCTTCATGTCCTTATATATGCTAACTCTTGAGGACAAACACCAAAGATCCTCTCTTTGACACAGAAACGTATTCACTCGCTCATAAACACTTAAAGGTGTCAAGACTCATGTATTCTCCGCAGCACCTGGTTTGCTCTGAGGCGATAAAAGCTCGTTTGCAGGGCAGCTGACAGAACTTCAAAAGTTTACGATTTGTAGTCTAATTATATGAAAACAACTAAAGAAAGGAATCAAATATTACAGATGTATGTAGTATAAATAGTAGGATAAGCTAACTTTACCCCTTCCACATTTTCACTTGTGTGACCACAAACCTATAGGCTTTACTATAGACCAGCACAATGTAACTTTGGCTGCATGTTTAGAGTTATTGTCCTGCTGGAAGGTGAACCTCAGTCTCGGCCTCAACAGGTTTTGTTCAAGGTTTCTTTACATTCAGCTGCTTCCATCTTCCCCACCATTGACCTTGCTGAAGAAAACTGTCGCCATTGCAAGATGCATGGAATGGGATGGGTTGGTGTGAGGACGGCTCATAGGGAAGACGTGCTGATAAAAGCCTGGGAGAAAGAGACTCGACTAAATGGTGCATTTCCCTTTAGGAAATGGACTTTTTCCCCCAAGACGACTTTGTGTCCCCAAAATGGAAGCGTGGGTAGAGAGAAAGAGACTAGAAAGTGGGAAAAGAGATGAAGAGGAGGAAGAGAGATGAGTTGAGATCTGGATGAGGGTAAGGAAGAGTGGGGTTGAAAGAACAAGACGAAGAGTGAATTTTGTTAAGGTAGACTGTTGGATGATTAGAGGTGTGGTTGAGGTGTTGCTTTGCTCCCAAACCTATTGTTTTATAACCTAATCCACTTTAAACTTCTCCACAACCTTATCTGCTGCATTTGTTTACAAAACTGCTCAGAAAATGTTCTATTCGTAAGGACAATCAAGTTCTTGTTTTTCTTCGATTTAATATTTTTCCCTGACTTTGCATTATAGATTGATATATTGAAGCTTGAAATAGTACCGACAAAAAGGTCCAGAAGCCCAAATAACCACTTTTCTGAGGTTCACTATATATTCCAGTTCAGACCTACAACAATGTCTCTGAGAACAAAAACACAATTTTTCTGCAAAAAAAAAAAACAGAAATCCATATAAAAGTCACCTAAACAATTTATGAACTAAACATTTTCATAATTTAAAACATGATTTTAAGCCTTTCGCTCTTCCACTGCCACCATGTGTTCCCCCTCCCTCGTACAGAGACCATGTGTGTCTTTCAATGCAGTGGTTAAGGCTAGCCTTGTTAACATGTTCTAGCTCACTGACTCCTCTCAGCACCCCGGGGTAAGGACGCAGAGCCGGGCCAGGTGAGGAAGAGCAAGAAAGGAAAAACAAACACGGCGACACCTTAGTCAGATCACAGCTGCCTGCTTCAGCAACACACCAGAACATACAGCAACATTTAACACAAAATGTTTATTTAAAAGAAGAACAAAGGCAATAGTTTAACAGAAAAGCAAGTTTCATAATAATAATAATAATAATAATAATAATAATAATAATAATAATAATAGTTCTTTTGAATAGACCCTTTTTAAACAAGTGTTACAAAGTCGTTAACATTCAAAAAAATCTATTAAAACAGAATGATAGATGATGCAAAATGAATCACAAAGTGTACATCAAATCAATTAAAATACATAAAAACTGAATACAAAATGAAATAATAAAAATACAAAAGAACTTCAAATATTAAAGGCCTTATTATAAAGGTTAATTTTAACCAATGATCTAAAAGAAGACAATGAATGGGCCTTCTCTACAAACTGGAGCTCTGACCTTATGCATTTAATCACAGATTCTACTGACTGGCCAAATGCTAATCAAATGTAAAAGGAAACTTACATCTCTGGAGAAAAGCCCACTGCACTGAACCCCACTGAAAACCTCCTGGTTTTTCCACCAAATACTGATTTCTGAACCCTTCCTGAGTTAAAACGTCAGTATGGTTGTTTCTAAATGAATATGAACTTGTTTTCTTTGCATTATTTGAGGTCTGAAAGCGCTGCATCTTCTTCTCTATTTTGACCATTTCTCATTTTCTGCATTTCATTTCAGAGACACATTGTCAGTAGTTCATAGAATGAAAGAACAATGTTCATTTTACTCAAACATATACCTAATCAGAGAAACCGATCGTTTTATGCGGTCTCACAATTTTTTCCCCGAGCTGTATATATGTAAATATAAATGTGTATTTTAAAACCCTAAGTGCACACATACACTCAGAGCCACAAATGTGAAGAAGCAGGTCATTCATGAAGCATAAAGGTTACCTGTTTGTGGGTACGTGGGGCGGAGCCTAAAATGGAGGGAAGGGGTTTTAGGTAAAGATTGTGTTTGGTGTCATTTTTCAGGCCCCTCTGCACTCACCTGGAACAGAGCACTTCCCCTCCCCGAGTCTTATCAGTTCCCAGAGGAAATACCTGCTGCAGGTAAACACGACCCTTCGACCCCGCTTCCATCCGCTCTGAGCGTACCGACCTCCACGTCTGGGAGCACTTCAGAGTCCAAATGCAGGGATTAGCTCTGCGACAACCTCCAACACCCAGCTTAGAGACTTATGTCTGTGTTCAGACCAGGTCTGGTGACATCCTCTTGGCCCCCTGCCCCAACCACCTTAGATGTTGTTCTTCATGCACGAGTGAGGAAACCTTTACACCGGCTCCACCCCAACCCGTCCTCCAGCCCCTCATCCCTCTGTCTCAAATTTAATCTTATCTACATATCAGCAGGTGTAACCGAATATCCCTGTTATCAACCGTGGTCTGCTCAGCTCTGTTTAGCATTGTCAGAGGAGTGATTTATTCAGGAGGAAACCAAATTAAATACTACATCATGTGTCAAACGAATGGCTGTGTTTGTGATGGAAGTTGGCGTCATTAGAGTGTGAGGAATATGATAAACTTTCAAAGTGAACACATTAAAGAATGGTTGTAATTAAAGCAGAGACGTACTCTACTTTTAATGACTTTAGAGTATAATTAATTCTCCTCCAGTATCTCGAACAGATTTTTCTAATAAATGTGTGGGTGGGGATTTATATTTAATTACTTCCCTATGAATTTTGAAATAAGGGTTGATCTATGAAATTTGACAGTTGCGATGGGACAAACGCCTCTCCCTCATCATTTTATGGATGACAAGCATGCAGAACGTGCAGACAGGCGTTTGCACCGTTGTGATTCAACATAGTTTAATGCAGTGACCATAAAGGCTGGCAGAAATAGGATTGATAAAAGTACAAATACAAATACTTTCAATTCTATGTTTTGACATAACTAAAATGATCTGGACATTGCAAGGTTCAGAAAGCACTAAATATTTTACAAAATCAGTATTTATGAAACAAAAATGATGATGCAAATGTTAAAGTGGAGAAAATGATTCTGTAAACTGAATAACCCTTTGCTGTTTCTATAGAGTTGGGAAGGGAGAGTCTGGACCATAGAGATGTGTGTTAATTTCTAAAGCTAGAAATTATTGATCAGACTTGAAATCTGGGTGTAATGAGGGATTCAGACTAAAACCTTCAGAAACATATAAAGACAATTACAAAATCAGCCTTCTATCATCGGAGGAACATTTCCAGGACTGAAGTTGTAAAGTCATAGCAGAATCAAGAGAAACTCATCTAAGTGTTTATTTTTAGTCACATTGATTATTGCATTGATTACTTCTTCTTCCAAGAAAAATCCTCCAGCTGATTCACAACACTTCAGCTGGCGTTCTCACTACAACCAGGAAGAGAGAGCACATCGCCTCAGTTCTAAAGTCCTAACACTGGTTCACTGTAGCTCAGAAAACAGACTCTAAATTACTTGTGTTAGTTTATAAATCACTGAACAGCTTAGCACCAAAATACATTAAAGGTCTGTTTTAATTGCAGGTCTTTGACAGCTAAAATCTGGTCCAAATTTAGTCATCAACAGGACAGCGATTCCATGCGCTGATACAACTTCACAACAAAAATGGCTAAAAAGAAAAAAAAATGAATGAGTTGAAAGAATTCAGTCAAAATTCAGACTCAACTTGATGGAAATGCTGTGGATGGTAAAAAAAAAAATATATATGTTGGTGGAGCTGATGTGCTAATATATTTCACTTAGTAAAATGATTCATATCAACAAACACACATTCATTCATGAATGGTTGGAAAAGGATGATAACAATCTTCATTCACAAAAATAATGAATGGCTAAATTATCTACAAGTGAAAAATCGTTTTAGTAACTTGCAAAATGTAAAGTATTAATTGTTTCAACTCTCAAAACTGTAAAAAAAAAAAAAAAAAAAAAAAAAGCTAATGTATGATTTCCTAGCAGGCTAAGTTCTATCAAAACTGAAAGTTTGAGAATCAACTACTTTGTACCTAAAAGAATGAAAATATACTTTAATAGGATTAATTAATCACAGCTACAAACACAAAATAAACCCAGAAATCCTGAGGATTTAACCAGATTCTGCTGAAACCAAACCACAAGCAATCCCCCTGGATTTAACTAACAATCAACAAACTAATAGATATGAATGCTTAGAGATCTGCGTCAGCAAATATAGTCATTTAAGACAGAGATTTGAGATTTGCTCCAAGTTTTCTTTCAGCTGTAGTCGTCACCATAATCAACTTTATCACCAAAACAATGAAAAACCTTCCTTCATTTTCTGTAGCGGGGGGGGCATTAAAGTCAGCGAAGCTGATTAACCAAATATTTACTAATTTTCCTGAGCAACCCCATGTGATTTATCTGCACTTTCTGGTCTATCATCCCAAAGCAGAAATAGAAGTTAGTTGGGTAAATTCACAGTTAAATGAGAATCAGTTTGAGGAGTTTTGAGTAAATAATTCAGATTGCCATTGAACCACAGCCACCTGGATATGACAGCGGTGGCCTCCACCTTCAGAATATAACTCCTAATTGCTTATTCAAACATTATTTTGTATATGTAAAATATTTTAAAAACATTAGAAGCTAAAATACCAAACTCCAATGCTAGCAATTGGCTGGCATTTGCAAAGCAGCATTTATTTATTTATTGCATTTGTTTTCCTTGCTGTTGGCTGACTGTGGATGTTAGCTGCTGCAGTAGCGCCAAGACAGTTTTCACTATGCATAGTAATGCATACCAACGTATAGTTCATGTTTAAACTATTAAAATAAGGAACTATGATATATTTTTGAGTATATGGGTCATAATAATTTAATTCTGTGATGTTGTCAGCAAGGAAAGGGGAAGAAGATGACTTTGGGACTTTTGTTGATGCCACCAAGAAAAGGTTTGTGGACCTGTTAACAGGTCAAATTTTAACCGTCTCCCCTTTAACCAGCCAACTATGACTGGTGACTCACCAGCACTACTGTAACATGGGGTTAGGGTTACTTTCTCACCACTGGCTCTCCAACATAACCCACCAGTCCGGTCCCCGGCCCCTCCTCCATCGTCACCTGAGCCACACAGGTAAATGCTTGACTTTATTTGATGGATGTGGTTTCCCACGGTGACAGTGATGTATGCAGGCACATCGCCCCTCTCCCCCTGTGTAGTGGAGGCTCGTACTGGAGTGGTGATTTCAAGATGATAACCTCCTTGGCGCACCTATTTGCCAGCAGAGGCGAGGGAAACCGGAGAGGACAAGACATCCTGTGTGAAGCACCTGAGTGAACGCCTCATCAGGCTGAAACAAAGGGACCTCCTATCTGAAAGACACAAACAAACCTGTTAAAATAATACATTTAGGTCATGAACGGCTCTTAATTAGTCTCTGATTTCTTCATATTTTGGTTCCTAGAAAGGAGCTGATGACCAGAGGAAGAAAGGATTTCCTGTGGCGTTCTGCAGTGAGGTGGGCAGAGTCCCCAAAACGTTTACTCAATTAAGAGTAGCACGACTTCAATTAAAAAAAAGAAAAAGGTGTTTGGTAAAAAGTCTACTCAAGTACTGAGTAACTGATCAAATGATCAATTATTTAATATTTAAAAATTACATAATCAGATGGACCTAAATATAAAGTGGAAATTTTTGTATTGGACAAAAATTACAATAATTCATGTAAAAACAAAGACAAAAATCTTGCAAAAGAATACTTTTCCAAATCAGTTTCTGTCAAAATGAAACTTCTGAAACGTTAAAAACTTCAGGTGTGTGTCTGTGTTTTTGGATAAAACATGTTTGTTTTTCATTCAGTGGGTAGAAAATCCAGAAATTTTACTCAAGTAAGAGGAGTAATACTTCATAATAAAATTACTCAAGTAATAGTATAAAATACAGCGTAGTACAAATAGACCTAAAAGTACATTTTAAAAAAGTTACTTAAGTAAATGTCAAGTTCCACCTCAAAACGTTACCTACTTTTAGGGCTACTTTATTCAGCCTGTCAGCCTGTTGATGGGACAGTCTCAACAAAAGTCAAGAATTGAAAAGGAAAAAGAAAGAAGTCATAAAGATGCTTAAATTGATTTGAAAAGTTGTTTGAGTTCAGAAAAAATGGGCTGAACAAGCTGCACTTTTAAATTCATTTTCAGACCAAATTTGGTTACGTATAGTTTAAAAAAAGACAATTCTCACTGTACTTTTCTGAGCTAAATAATATAAGATCTGGCCAATCTGAAAAAAAAAAAGAAACTGCAAGAAAAATCTCCATGGATGTCTGGTGTGGGAAGAGAAGTGAAAGATAATGAATCACATTCAGTATGTGGCAGCTCTTCGCTGGATTGTTTCCTTTTTCTCTCTAAAATACACAATTAACAAACATTTGTTTTTCCATTTTTTTCTAAAAGGAACTAAATTAAATTATGATTATATATCGTCCTCTGGAATATATGTTATGTTTTTATAGGCATTATCTTTAGATACTGTTTGTGTCTTTTCTTAAAAGCCTGACACTTGTTCTTTTCTATTTAATTTGTCTAGTTTACAAACTCTTTGAACAAATATGAGTCCAAAGAAAAACTCAGAAAGGCAAGAGCTTTGGGTATTTCTGAAATATTCCAAGAAAGACTTGGCTGTTGGAAGAAAATTTAAAAGAAACTCTTTGCACAGAACTGAATACAACATGTGCAGATATAAAGAGTTTTAGTTCAGTTTTCTAATAGCTACACCATTTCTTTGGTGCTTGCAGTCCCCAAACTACAGCTTAATTAACAAAAACACAACAACACGGTTCTGGTTCCTACTTGAGACAAACTCTCCCTGTATCTCCGCCTCTCTCCTCCTCATCATTAGCAGAAAGCCTCACATTAGAGATAAGCAGCGACAATGGCTGGTGTGAAGGCCTGGATCTCCGATGTTTTTATCTCTCACTTCATCTGCAGCCTGTGGCGTCTCTGTCAGAGGATGTTGTTTAACCAAGTCAAACACTCAAACATCCTGTGGCATCGTCCTGCCTCAGTGTCTCACACACACTTAGACACAATCCACGTTTTATGGTACTTCACACTTTGCAGAGGTCTGGCCCTGTGGACCGTTCAGTGTTCAGGTGACATACAGCAGACGATTTATTACTGTTATTTTGAATAAATACATCTGTTTTATTTACACATATATGCTTTATTACCAACAAATTTTAAAACGGAAGCATGCATGATCTGTTGCTATTGCTCTATATCTGCGTATAATAATAATAATAATAATAAATAATAATAAATAATAATAATAATAATAATAATAATAATAATAATAAATTATGACCCCCTAGGCTTGGCGTGTCCAAAGTGAGGCATGAGGGCCATTTATGGTCCTTGGACAGATTTCTTTGGCCTCCAAATGCAGATCAAGTGTTACACTAATTTGTTCATTAAACTTAATATTTTTAATCAGGGTAGAAATAATAATTTTCCTGCAATGAAAAATTTTAAGTAAAACAAAGTATTTATGTAGAAACATTTACTGAACAGCCAACTTTGCTGCACCCTAAACAGCTTTTATTTCATTTATTAAACTCAGTCACGGCGTTTTGAAAGAAAGTGGCCCAAATCCTGCTTTAATAACTGAGATTAAATTTGCTTAGCCAGGCCTGAAAGACTTTGAAAACTAACTCCTTTTTAAGTTTTGGATCTACAATGGATACCTTGTCTACAAAAAAAAAATAAACATTTAAACAACTCAGATGACTATTTGGTTTATTTTATGATTTTTTTTTTTTTTTTTACATTTTCTTGGCCCATGAGTACAAAGATTTTGGCCCACATGTCAAAAAGTATGGACAACCCTCACTTAGGCAGATGAAAAGTCTAAATCTGAGAGCAAACAAATTATTTATGTTATCTATTAAGTTAAAATGCAAAGTCAGGACGGTTTCTGGCAACTTTCATTCGAGTTTCTCCAAAAATGCTTACACGACTGCACTCGCTCACACGTATCCACACACGCACATCTCCTGCGTGAAGGGAGGAAGCCCCAGAGCAAGCAGGTTAATATCAGGAGCACTTGACAACAATGGTGTGTTATGAGGTGCTGCAGTGGTAATAAGGTCTTTGTTGGGACTTTAAAGCACAGCCACATCACATCATTACTCATACTGGGCTACCAGTCGCTAGTAGGCATGGCAACCGGGACTTGGCTGAAACCAGAAGCAAGACCAGAATCTCAATGCAGACAGGGGAGCACACACACACCCACACACACACACATACAACAATGTTCTGCTGGGAGGAAAAAGTTCAGAATCAGACACACTGACCACAGACCCGAACCTTAAACATGGGACTATTTATTAAGTGAAAATAACATGTATTTTGCAGATAAAACATCTTAAGAGGTCAGTTTGAAAGAGTTGACATTTAAATTTTATGACATTAGAATATTTGAAATGGTAGCGTACATTCAGACTTTGGCAGCAACAATCTACATTTACTCAGTTACATTTGTGTAACTTTTTGGAAAAAAACAATTTTAGGAGTTTTTTTTTTTTTTACTATGCTGTACTTTTTACCTTTACTTGAATAATTTTGCTAAGAGTATTGCTACTCTTACTTGAGTCAAATTGCTGTATTCTCTACCCACTGTGAGGAACTTTTCTGACTAAAAAACAAGCCTGTTTTAACCAAAGATTCAACAGACACAGACACACACACCTGTTTTTTCTTAAAGTTCATATAAATTATTTTCATTTTGGTCTTTAAAATACCACAATTTTTACATAACTTTATATTTGGGCCTTCTGATTATGTAATTTTTAAATATGTTTCTCCAAACTCAATATTTAGAGAAACAAAACATACATGCTAAAAGCCATTTAGCATGTATGATGTAGCCATATATGCTAAATGTATGGCTAGGACATTTTGCATACCAGGTATGGCTAAGTGTATGCTAAACATTTAGCATACATTTAGCTGAATGTATGAGTAACTTGAGTAGCCTTTGTATCAAATACATTTACGCTCTTACTTGAGTCATTTCTTGGATAACTACCGTTTACTTTTACTTGAGCATAAATATGTCGAAGTCTACATATTGAGTACAGGTTTTGGGCAGCTACTCTACCCGCCTCTGCTTCACTTCAGTTTGGATGAATCAGGCTGAAGGGACGGTCCAGTCAGACAGTGTGAATAGACAGATTAGGAGTGGACAGTGCGGAGCGCAGAGCGCAGGTATGCAGCGGTGTGAGCGCTTCCTCCTGCGGGTTGCCGGGACTGTTGGGTCAGTGCGGAGCGGTCAGCAGCTGCTGCCTGGCCTAGGTCCCACAGTTCCCAGGCTGGGGGGATTGACAGGCCAGTAATAAAATCAGGCGCCCTGGTTGGGCTGTGTGCGGCCCATTGTTCCCCCAGCAAGGCCCACGGCTGCTGTTTACTTTCTCCCATATGCATTATTCAACGGCACAGGAGCTCCCGGAGAAAGGGGCCCTATTCAGGGATCCTCTTGCCCTTGTTTTGTTTTGCTAATTTTCAATTAAAATAAACCATCTCTTGCCAGTGCCATGGCTGAGTGGGGAAACAGAGTGGGACGCTGTCCCTGCCATTTGGGCCGTCCGAGAAGATTAGACAGAACGTGTAAACGGGAATAAAATGGAATGTATCATTTATTTTGTCAGCGATATGTTTGCTACGGAAGGATTTAAAAAGAGACAATGAATAAGGTTGCTGTTAGAGATTAGAGCGTATGCTTTCCCCTTATGTTGTCTTTTTTAACTTGCTGTCTGGTATGACCTAATTTTCTGTAAAAGACAAACAAAAACAAACATTTTGATTTTCAAACAGTAAACTAGTGGACGCGTCTAGTTGAACTAGTTGAAGCAGGTTGTAAATCTCATCCTCGAAGTGGCAACAGGAGGATTCCCATATGGTAAGAGAAAGTCTGAACTGATCACAAAGACAATGACTCCTCAATAATGACTCCCAGAGGTCATTAAATGAAGCCGGCCAGGGCAAGCTGGACTAATCAATAAGTCCAGTGATAGCTCCCTCTTTAGCTGGCTTATTATTCTCACAGGAGGGGGAAGAGCCTTCGTCGCGGAGAGCGGGGACAGATGCAGGGACAGTGGGGAGTTAAAGATTCACCACACATCTGTCACTTCATCCAGAGCGGCGGCTCAAAGGCGGCCTGCCTGCCTCATGCCAGGCCTACCTGTGGCTTAGGTCTGCCATATGTCTCTCCGCTGGCCTCAAATCCCCAACGGTCCCACTTATATTTTGCCTTAACAGCATAAATAGTTTTCTAAACCTCCAACCATGCACTTACACACAAATGCCTGCCACAGTTTTCTGCAAAAGCATTCACAAATTCACTTTTTTTCATAATTTGCAACCAAAAACTCCAGTATTAATTTTGAGGTTTTTATGCAATAGACCAACATAAACTAGCCCAAACTATTGATATATATGGTTTTCTAATATATTACATAAAAATATGAACAGTGTATATAATTAATTATTGCTCCAAAGCCAGTTTAAGTTCCTCAGATAGAAGAGTTTGACACAATAAACAGCACCTGACTGCTTTGTAACGTAACAAAGTGAATCTTTCTTGATTGGATTAGATTGACTGTAACATTCTGCACAGCTGGTGGAAACAGGACCGTCACTTCCAGATTCTCACATCTGCAAAATGAAATGTTCGCCAATAAAAAAAGCTTACAATTTGAATTTGGATTCAGAGCGTTTGTGGAGATTTATTTTCAAGACTTGTCTGTGATTTTTTAAGTAGATTATGTGGTTAGATTTGTGTAAACTTCGATCCAAGTTTTGCTGATGCAGATTTTGTTTCCTTGACTTAACGCCATTCATGAAAGATACATAATTCAAATGTTAAATTTGAAAGACACAGAATTTCTTAACTTTTAATTGTATGCCAACAAGAGAATTGCACAACACCCTTTTATGTTTATAGATTCGTTCCTATGAAAATCAGACTAATTTGATGCGTATATAGTCACAATGGCAATTATTGTTGTGTATTTAATGAAAAAAAATAAAATATGACCCTGAATAGTTGGATAATTGGATGATTTTGATCTTTGGGGTGCAGAGATGAAACCCCACTGATCTGAATCTCTCTTTTGCGTCTCTGGCTGTATGTTTGCAGTTGTTGTCCTGCCTGGTGGAAGGTAAACCTTCACCTAGTCTGATAGTTTTTGCAGACTGTTTGCAGACTGTTAACATGATTTCTAGTTAGATTGTTCAGCCATCCTGCCAACAATTATGCTCAGCTTCTCTATCCCTGAAACAGACATGCATCCCCACAGTATGATGACGACTCATGACGATTTCAAGGTTAGTGATAGAGTAGAACCAGATCCAAATGGAGACTGCAGACTAAATGAAAACAGGTGAGCCGATATGAGGACAGGTAAGCCGCATAGCAGACGACGGATTGCAGAAGGAAGCTATTTGTGAGAGAAACAAGCTGACTTGTAACTCAGTGGGAGGCGATTAGTGCATGGAAACCAGGTGAGCAGAATGCAGAGCAGATGGGTGAGGACCTGAGAGAAAATTGCCATGTTTCCATTACAAATGTGTGCAAATCTTTGTCTGCGTTCTGCTAAAACACAGTTTTGCAGTTGCAGCGTTTTTGTTAAATAAGAAATTAACTTAAAATCATATGTGAATAACCTTGTTCACGTGATAAGTCACAAAAAATAATGATAGGAACAGATGTAGTCAATGGCTTTAGATATATCCATAATTCAGCCATTTGCTCATGTCGGCGTCTTATTCAGGTGTTGGAACAACAAGCCTTTGTACTTGGGAGCGGCTACGTATGCAAGCATTTTGGGAAAATTGTATTTGTCAATTTTACAGAGTAACTATGGATTCAATGCATTCGAATGACAGACGCTGTTTTATAAATTGAGCGATGCTGTGAGAGCTCAGGTGGAGCCAAATGCACAGTGTCTGAAAAAATAAAAAAAATCATCCTTCTGCTACTTCTTGTCATCTTCTTTGTTGTTTCCGACAGTAGTAACATCCGGCTGTTGATCATGTGACTCCTGTGACGTGAAAAATATTTTCCATTGCAGTTTTGCAAAACACATTTATTTTGATACGGTTGAGAAGCCACCTCCTCCGAGTGCAAATACTTTCTACTGAAAATAATATGTTTTTTTCTAAATTGACATATTTCCATTAAGAAAATTTCACATTTATTTGGTTAATGGAAACAAAGGACAAAAGAAGAGCTACTGAAATAAAGACTAGAGAGTAACACTAAAATACAGTAACAGAATACAAGAAAAAAAAGGCAGTCTTTGAAATAAATGTATGCAATAGAAAAAATATTTTCCATCCACTTTCCAACTTTCTGCTTCCTTGTTTTGGCCTGGACACAAGATTCCAATCAAATATATTCTTTGAGGTCGCAATGTGATCAAATGTAAAATACTGCAGGGGTGTAAGGACTTCAGCAAGCCAGCAACACATCTTTCTATTTAAAATTCAAGTCAGTACAAAAAAATCTGAAAAGCAGATCCAAGAGTCAGCTCCCTCATACTCACTTCTGTTACCGATTAAACGTTGATGCCCAGTTAGCAGCATTCTGTCACGGCCTGCTTTAGATATTGCAGAAGCCAAGTTGGTTTGGACTGAACAGTGCATATGGTACATGTACTGTAATATTCAACACCATCAGCTGCTGATTTGCTTCAGCCTATAATAAAGAGAAATAATTTCTCTTTGGCTTGCCATCTTAGCCCATTAGTGCCTGGTGAGTGGGGATGTGAATGTGGAGGGCCTCTTGGCATGCCTGGACGCACTATATTCCCCTGCTGGGTGCAGGTGAGCACTCAATGCAGTCCTCAGCACCTGCCCTCTTTGTTCCCCTTGTTGATGGCTTTGCGGCGTGAAGGGGATCCGTTTGTCTGGCTCTCGTAAAGGCAGCAGCGCGAGGCCCAGGGAAAGCCATGCTGCTGCCATGGCATTGTGTGGGGCCTGCGTGGCTCCCAGAGTGACCCCACCAGTTCACTTCCTGTGAAGAACTGAAGGAATATTACAAAAAAACAGCAGAAACACAGATTTACACTGACATGGAGAAATGCAGGTTAAAAATGTACATAACAGATAACTGATTTTGAAAAATGTAATGAATGTAGACGTTTAAGATATTTCCCAGCAGGTGAGTAGAAGCAGCATTCAGCTTCTATGCACCACAAATCAGGAACAAACTTACAAATCAGGAAGTTTGTTCCTATTGTAAACCAGACAAAACACTAATTTCCTTTAAATCTAGACTAAAACTCACCTGTTTAGAGTTACTTTAGAACTATAATAAATTAAACACTGACCAAAATTTTGATGTATAATGCCACTTGGAAAAATGTAATGCTTGAATTGTTTATTTTTTGTGCGTGTTTTTATGATGTAAAGCACTTATTGCAGAAATATGCTATACAAAAAACTTGATTGATTGACATTTCAGCTGTAATGCCACCATAAATTACACATTAAAAACTTTATCACTCAGTAAAGCACATTATATAGATCAGTTACACAAAGATGGACGTTGGAAAGTCTTTATTTCTGTTATGATGATTTTCAAATTATAGGTACTGAAAGCATAACATTTACAATTAGAATATTATGTCATATACAAATTAAGTAATTTTAAAAACAGAAATGTGCGCTTAATGAAAAGCATGTTTAATACTTGCTTAAGGTATTTATAATCTGACAAACGAGACTCGTTGGGGCAACTGAGGAAATTAGTATTCTGAACAACATATATGATTTTTTCTTTCAAACTGAAAACATTTTTAGGCCCCAATTTATCTAAATTAGGTTATTTATGCATCATTAAACTTGGCTAAAATATCAGCATTTTGTTGACAGATAATTCAGAAACAATATAAAAATTGAAGTTAAGTAAAACAAAGAAGTAGTGATCTGATGTTTTCATATTTTTAACCACTTCCCCCAACTATATTTAAAGTATCCTTGATTGTTTGTTTTAGTCATAATGATCTCTTGTCTTTAGCTAATAGTATCCTAAATCTTCTGAATATAACTTATAGCTTGACAAATTATGCTAAATTTGTAATTTACACAAATTTAGCATCTGATATCTCTTTAATGAGTTTATTTACATTCTCAGTTCTTTCTAGACTGAAGAATGTGATAAAATAAATACTTTTCTTAAGCTTTGTGTAATGTGGCATAACTTGCACATTCTCTAGACTCTGATTGGTTGACCTGCACTCCATGACTACTCCTCCCCCCCCGAAGTTGTCATCCAAGACTCGGAGAAAGTTAACAGGAAGCCTGATCAACTTGTTGAGATTTGGCTTCTGCAGTAATGTTTCTGTTTGCATGCTATCCAATGTTTGTCTAAGTTGGTTTAACGTTCCTGCATAGCTTCTTATTTTGCTTTTCCTCCATATTTCCTGGTTCAAAATACAAAGTAAACTGACCAATAGCTGATCCGAGAACTTGTGTGATATGCTCTCTTGTCCTGGTGTTGTTCAGGACTCTAGCAGCTCAGTTTTGGATGAGACCAGTGAGGAATTTGTTACAATAATTCAACCTACTGAAAATAAAAGCATGCACCAGTTTCTCTGCACCTGAAGTCTTTGTCTCCTTCTGGATTAGCATGATGACTTGATATTTAATTTCTGCTCATAATTATAGCAAACACAGACAGATGAATGTTTAACATTCAGGCACTTGAAAATTATACACAAGCACAAATATTGTCCTGATATTTTTTCCTGATTTGTTTCTTATTTTTCAGCGATTACACACAAAAGACAGGGATAGGTTGTGCTACTCTTCAAGCACTAGAGCATTTTAAAAAGTCAAGTGATGTTCAACTTCGGTTTATGTTTTGTGCAGAGAGAAAAAAATGGAGAGAGTCATTAAAGTGGCTCTTAAAAGTAACCTCTGATGTGTATTCTTGGAGACAAATGAGATTGATATATCTTAAAAACTGCAAAGTGAAATTTATGCATCTGTAGCAGCTACTGTCAGGAGCAGCCCTGCTAAATTTCTGTGTCTAGTAATTATGTTTATTTTATATGATGATCAGCTGGACTCAGCAGGGTAGGTGGTTAAAGGTTCTGACTAGTTTATGTTTGAATTGTCAGTATTTATTAACATTTACTAGCTTTACTACTGGAGGAGTAATTGAGGAGCAGGCCTACTCATGGACCCGCCTGCTGCTGCATGTTTCAAAGATTCAAACCGTACCAGGGAGATGATGATGGATCGACTCAAATTAGGATCTTTTAAAGACTGATTGCTGAAATATGTTTCAGTAGTTAATAAGTATTTTGATAATCCTTCCTGTTTTTTCTTGTCTCAAGTTATCTCAGAAAAATATGTTGAAAATGTTTCAGTTTTTGGACCCATAGCTCCTGTTATAATGTAGGCTAGTGAAGACATGATAGTCAGGCTTGGTCCATCGGATTGACCAATCAAAGAACCTTTCAACCATTTAGACAATAGGGCTGTGTAATAATATCGATTTTGCGATATATATCGATATTTTCTTTCCTAGAAGAAAATCGATATCCATCCGCAAGTATCCTAACATCCAACTGTCACCTTGCTCACTCACTGCTTGCTTCGCCGGGAGAGTGATTAGGACTTCAGGCTTAGAGTGATTCCTTCAGATGTTAAGTGTCAAGGTTAAAAAGGTATCAAACTATTCAGAGCAGGGTACTTGGTGCACTTTATTTACTTTACAAATGCACATAAGCTACGGTTTGTACTGTTTCAATTAAAAGAAACATGTTTTCTCACCACTTCTTTGATTCATTTTGTCCAGCTGCCGACTTTAAGTCTGTGTCCATGTCCAACCAGAGCCAGGTATTGTGTAGTTGGTGCTTTTAATCAATTTTCAGTTAAATTAATTCAGTCCAACTTTATAACAGTCACAAAATGTCATCAAAATCACTCTGTGCCTCTAAAATCTTTCAGAAAATCGCAAAAGTGTATTGAACTGTATCGTTTGCTGAATATCGCAGTATATATCGTATTGTGAGCAGAATATTGTGTATCGTATCATATTGTGAGATTATTGTATCACTACAGCCCTAGTAGACAACAGAAGACATCTTTCTTTGGACATCTTTTCTCTTATTACCTTCCAACCCCAATCTCAGTACATCGAACAACAACAAAGGATTTTATTTCATTTTGGAAATAAAATATAAGCCCAAAGATAAGAAAAATTCATTTTTCTTTGGGCAAAACACAAAGAAAAAGGAGGCTAGTGAAGACATGATAGTCAGGCTTGGTCCATCGGATTGACCAATCAAAGAACCTTTCAACCATGTAGACAATAGGGCTGTGTAATAATATTTATTTTGCGATATATATCGATATCGAAAATATATATATATGTCAAATATCTGGCATCACCATATTTGGCATTTCCCAACACATAAATCTTATGTTCAACACAGGTTTTTTGCACATTTTCCATATCTGGTGTTCAAGTTGTGGCCTCAACCATCTTTAAATCATGCTAGGATACGTGCCTTTCCTTGTTTGAGTGCCAGTGTAAGAGTACTGCTAACATGTATACTCCAACCACAACAAGACATGAACACACACCTAAGATTAACGATACAGTAACGAATTAGCATAACAGTCATGTCTGGACTGTGGGAGGAAGCTGGAGTACCAGGTGAGAACCCACACATGCACAGGGAGAGCATGCAAACTCCAATCAGAAAGCCTCCAGAACTGGATTCAAATAGCTTTTTGCTACAAGGCAATAATGCTACCAACTGTGGCAGTGCGCCAAATTTAAATTTGCCTGGAATATTTTTCAGCCAAGAGTTTGTAGAGATCAAATAAATGCTTTTCAAAGCCCAGACCTAACTAGACAAATCAGGTGAATAAAATAAAGCAGCGATAGCAGTTTGGAAAGGAAACTCTAATTACTATTTCTTTTGTTTCCCGCTCTTTAAATTTTCTTGCTGGAACATTTGTGTGTGATTACTTTGAGCCCTGAATTACTCAGCATTTTTTCTTTTTCGCAAATGCTCAAAATTCAGTTGAAAAATTCATAAAAACAATTTACGATAACATATAACCAATTATGATTAGGTCACAGTTTTGCATTAAAGCCTTTACAAATACTGAGCACCAAATCCGATAAAGTGGGTCAATGCATAGTGGAGGTCAATGATCGCACTGAAATAAGCCTGACATTAATGTTTAATTTATATGATTCTCCAGGATATGAAATCTTACTGATAAGCTAAAGCAAATTAAGTGGCTGAAAGGAGGGTCATGAGCAGCTTGGTATTTAAGATCCAGGCTTTGAGTGGGAGCATCTTAGAAACCAATTACCAGACAAGAAATAGATCATTATTTTTTCTCAGAGGGTTGTGGGGTGTGTGGGGTGGGGGCAAAGGTGGTTGCTAAAAGGAAAGGAGGGCTTTCTAGATTGAGGAGAGAAACCACAATAAAGACATAATCATCTACCCTCAACTTTTCCTATCCAACTTTCAGATTTTAATTTGCCATCTGTGAAGTGGTACCTAATTTACTTTCGCCTCATCCCTTCAATGCACCATTGTTGCCGGAGCTGAGATTCAGAGCTTCCTCTCTTAGCTCACCTCGGCGTGAAATTGGTTTAATGAAGCTGAAAGGTATGGAGCTCTCACAACACTGTGGATTCCTGTGACACTGCTTGATCCACCCACCCCTCCTCTCCACGCCAGCCCCAGCTTCAACGCGGCTCTCCGCGCACTCGCTCATATTATGCTGCGATTCATAACACAGCCACAAAAGATCCCTATCTCGCGCATTACATCAGAGCATATTTCTGTCCCTCCGAGACTCCAGAAACTCGGGTAAATACTGATACGGGGGGGGGGAAAAAAAACAGTGGCTTATGTGGCGTGTTTCAGGCACTTCCTGCATTCGAAATGAATCTTTCACGTGGAATAATTTGTGTGTGTGTGTGTGTGTTAAAGTGAAAGAGAAAGAATAACTGAAATAAAACGCCAACAAATCAGAGAAACTAGAGATATTGGACAGAATATAATCAGAGAGTAACCTCACCCGTTTTTCCCACCTCTTCCAATCTGACCCTGTGAAAGGTGCTCTCGTGTTACCTGTCATCCTGGGTGTGTCTTCTAATGAGAATGGGAAGGAAGTCCTGTGGGATTATGGTGTGTGTTAGTTACATTAATATGATCCCCTCAACTCATATCGCTTACTTCTACTCGCCCTCCTTTAGGACAATCGAATGGAAATGCATCCGTAACCGAATATTCCAGCTTCTACCACTTCTTTCTGAACTGAGACCCAGTTTGGAGCTGATTTCTACCCAAAAAATGCATAAAGAGGGGGGAAAAGAAGGTCACATTCAAGTTTAAAGGGCATGAGGTGGATAGGATTTTAAAAGTGAACTTCAATGTAAGAGAAAGGGAAGGACAGCGCTCTCCAGTTACAAATGTGAGTTTTTCACATTCTGTCATCAATCACAAACAGACCAACACAAAGTAGAACATAAATATGAAGTGGAAGGAAAAAGATTCATCTCTCAGGTCTGGCCTTTATAAGAGACATAAAGAGAGGGAGACGTTTTGTCACATGCAGGAGAAAAAACAAAGTGGAAGAAAGTTACCTGGTCAGAAGAGACAGAGCTCTAACTACGTGCGTCATTCCCACAGTGAAGCATGATGGTGGCAGCATCATGCAGCAGAGAAAGGAAAGTGGATCAGAATTAGTTGGAGCTAAATTTAGCTCAATTGTGGGGAAAAAAAAAAACTTGTTACAGCGGCAACAGACGAACTATAGAGCAGAGTTTTACATCAGAACAACAGCCTGAAACAAACAGTCAGCGCTGTGATGTTATGTAAAATGAATCCATATGGTCCAGTCAAAGTTCAGGGCTAAATCCAGTAAAGAATCTGTAGCGAGACCTTACAGCTCATCAACTAATATGACTGATCTTTATCAAATTCATATTTCACAAAGAAAAATTAGCAAAAATGTCTTTGCATGTGTAAAACTGGTTTGGACAAAAAAGATGTGGAGCTGTAATTTAAGAAAAACGGTTCTCCCATCTTATTGCTTTGCAGGGACTGAAAATAAACACAAACCACACTTATTATTGCTTGGAAAAATATTTGCAAAATACTCTTACTTATTCTTCCACTTTACAATTATCTGCCCCTTTGTGTGGATCTCCTGCATAAAATTTCAATAAAGTGATAAGGTAACAACGACAAACCATGCAGGGAGCATGGATACTTTAGGAAGGTGCAGTATTTTCTTGCAGAACAGGTTCAGCAGATTTTAATTCTGTCCTTCAACAACAAACTACACTGGCTCTGAAATATTTTTAGAGGTTCTAATTATCTGCATGTTATGAAAGAGGAAATGAGTAAAATACCTTCCCAACATGATTGCTCCAGAATTTAGTACAAAAATATCCTTAGCAAGATAAAAAGGAATGTCATTCATTTCCTCAGCGGAAGACTGAAACCTGGGAATACATGTCCTCAATTTTAGTTTACGTCATTCATTTTGAGTGCAAATTGCACTGGAAGTAGGTTGGGATGATGAAATGCTCACTTTTTAATAAATAACTGAACAGTTCATTTAATTTACTCAAAACACCAACTGAGACTGACTGTTTTACACATATCTAAATCAACTTACAAACCAATTTAACATCTCATTTAATTGTATAACAATCTTAATATCTGAGATTGTGCGAAACAAAGAGATCACCTAAACTGATTGCACAATGCAGAGCAACACTTTTATAAGCAGCATTACACGAGGAGATGAGAGGAAAGAAAGAGGATGAGCAGATTTAAAGTCTTTCAGGAACGGAGGACAGGGACAGGTCTGCCGCACAAAGGTCCCTTTACACTGTAATGACACGGCTGTTAGGCTGAACTTTGGCCGGCGTATGTCAAAAAGAATGAGCACTTTCGCCTCTGTGGCACTCAGGCCACAGCTCTGCTGTTTGTCTTTGAAATGCCATTGTGGGTGAGGCCTCTAGTGTACGCACAATGTGCCTGTTACAACTTTCCATTCACCGTGGGATTCTGAAACCCACAAAGGAACGCCAAATTATCATCCTGCGATTTTGTGCAATTTTGAATGAGCAACCGTCATCTAGTCAGAGTTGGCAAATGATTTCTTCTAGACTCGCTCTTGTTTCCTGTGATTTCAGAGCCGGCAAGGCCCATTTAGAAACAACATGAAGGTGGTTATGCACAACAGCAGCCAAGTGAGAGATCTCTGTGCTTTTTCTTTTTTCCTTTGTTCTGAAGTAAAATATCTGGTCCGCAGGGGATTCAGATGAGAAAATGACAGCCACAGGGGTGCTATCTTTTACAGGTAATTACTCAATTATATGTAAACACTGTTGCAGGAGAAACAGTACAGTGGAGTGGGTCACACACACTGCTGAATAATCCACAAGAACCTGGAATCTCAAAGAAAAGAAGCATTTGAAAATGGAAAAACTAAGATAAATAGAAAATTTAATAATGCACATCCTGATCATTTTTAAAATAAAAGTATAAATTAATATTATTAAACCAAATCTGATCCCCTAACCTCACTTTTTTTTTTATGACAGACTGAGCACAGCCTCTTTAATCCCCTCACATTAACAGTACTGTTGTGCAGCCACTAGTGGGCGCTATCAAACAGAAAGGGACCCAAGGATTCCCCTGCAGGCTCCAATCCGAGGGGAGAAAAAAGTCTTGTTTGAACAGTGTTGGGAACCAACAGTGATTTTATAGGTTTGTTTAAAACACAGGTTAAGCCTTTGGACAGCCAGGTAGTTAAGCAGATGACTGTAAAGAGGCTGGGTGTTAGGTTACATTGATGCAGGCTAAAAGGATGAGTCTGCAAACATTTAGGCAGGCCTGACAGAGCAGATGAGATATAATACGTGTCCCGAAATACTGAGCTGTCACCCAACTGACTCAGGGAAGCAGAGGAGACAGATTAGAGGTTTTTAACCCCTCGGGTTTGAACTCTTTCTATTTTAGGTTTCTGCCTCCTACCTGCAGCATGAAACCACACACTTAAACGCACACTTAATCAGGGATGGAAGCTACACATGGTGAAGCACGCTTGTGGTCAGCGGCTCTCCCTGTGGTCCTGCTATGACCACAGTTACACACACGCCGAGTAAAACCCTTCTTCCCCACCGGAGCGGCCCCGCAGGCCTTCCAACCATCGCCTGAGACAGCCTGTCATGAGGAATTAGAGGGAAGGAAGGAGGTTTCCTGAAGATTTACAGGCTTTAAGTTCCTGATACCGTCACCCTGAAAGAGCGGCAGGCCCTGCGGCTATTAGCAACAACAGCAGCCGCCTCCAACCGAGACGACAACACAACGCCACCCAACCGATGGAATACATTTTAGGGTTTTTCACACCTGATAGTCCGGAAGACGCAATTTGTTTGCAACATTTGTTACATTTTCAGTTTGGTTTCACTGTGTCAAACAAACCGAACCCAAAGAAAACCCTGTTCCCTCCATCACCTGTGGTGGTGCTGATCCAAGAACCACTGAAGGAAACAACATAAAAATCTCTAAAGAACACATGAGAGCTTCTTCCTTCTTCATGAAATGTAAATAAAGATGGAGTAGAATCAGATTTTACTGGATATAGGAGTTCTTATTTGAGTCTTATCTCTCATTAGCGCTAGACTCTTGCATTTGTTTTGGTTGTATTTACCCAGAATGCCCTGAGCTAGAGCTTGGTTCCTGCTTTTGGAGCGGTCTCTAGTCCACTTTCATCCACATATTTATTTGAACCATACCAGAGTTCACTTCAATTGAAACGAGAACAAGGTTTCTAGGCGGGCCAGAGTTTCCATCAGATGTCAATTGCACATTCACACCTTCCCAAACTAACCAGACTTTCTAGACAAACGGATGAGAGCTTAAGCTGGGCTGTTGTGAATATATCCATGAAGAGTAAAAATCCAACTTATAATCAAATGTTTTTTTCAGTTTGCCTTAGCCTTTCAGTTTCTTCAGTTTTTTTCTGTCTGCAGTCATTGTGTAAACTAACATGTCACTTAAAGGGGTGACCTTCTCTGATATAATTGTGTACTGTAAAATGAATTTGTCATCTGCACGTTGCTTTCTAAACATTTGTCTGAATGTTCTTTGCATAGATTAGGTACACACTGCTTGAAAATGACTTGAATGCTGCTTTGCGTTTGTATTCAGAAATTTCAAGTTTCAAACTGGGGAAAAAAAAATCGAAGACCAACTGAAGTTACAATTCCAACATGGAAACTTAAAGACTCTCATGCAACTCAGAGTTTAGTAACCAATGTGGCTTCTGTGCGCATTAAAACACCAAAATATTCACTTATAATGCTATGTATAACACTAAAGCAGTGTTATACATAGCATAGCGACCTGGTCACTTTGAGCAAGAGTCAGAAAATCCTGTTGTCCTTATGTTAATAATACAACTGTCCTCCACAAATTAACTGTGAAGAGCCACACTTTCGGGTTCAAGGTGAAACCACTCCTGAACGCGGTCTGACCTGAAGAATCGAGAACTCCCTCAAACACAACTTGTCTGACAACTTGGAGTAGTTGTCACAGGAGAGTTTCAACGTTTAAACACAAAGGCCCATTTCATATTTGCCGACAAACATCTTAAAGATCTCTTGAGAAAAACTTTTGGGGAAATATTCTGTGCACTAATTACAGAGTATGGACCCTGTTACTTTGAAGTTAACGCAGCATTTCCGAAAGCTACTGTGACGGGGTTCTCTTATGCTTGGACAAACAAAAAAATGACTGCCCAAGGCCAGAGATCACTTTAGTGAAATTTATTCAGTTCTTCAAGTGAGCAAAAAGGTGGCAGATGAAGAATATATATACAGGGACATCCAGGCAGGTTAAAGCAGACAAAACAACAGAACCTTCAAGGTAAGAGTCCATCACCTTCGCTGTGATCTGGCAGGAGTCTAGCCACAGACTGCCTCCCTGTGGCGCAGAGCCCTGCTTTTAAAGCCACAGGCTCCGCCCACAGAAAGACCAATCAAGCAAACAAAACAATTAAACAATTACTTCTAACTCAAATGAACTCTTAAAGGATATAAAACAAATTATAATAATAAGGAAAATAAATAAACTTGTAATCAAAAATACAATAATCAATTTAATAGAGAACACTCAGCATGCTCCGATGACGTCATTACGTCATCACATGACTCCTGGTGCGCCACAACCGGAAATAACCCTGCTTGAAAACAAAAAACCGGGAAAATGTTTGGAAGTGAAAACGGGTTAGGATGGATGCAAACTGAAGCAGGAACACCGTGTGTGCACCCACGATGAACCGCATCAGTTTAACCTGTAACAGAGTTAGCGATTGTGTGTGGGCATGTTGACACAGACTCATAATTAAGTCCTGGCTCGTGACGGCTCCTCCGTCACAGCTACACACCACAGTGAAACATGGTGGTTGTTGTGTGATGGTCTGGGGTTAATTTGCTTCTTCGGTACCTGGACGACTTGCAAGTACTAATAGAACCAATAGAGTTGGACCATTAGTTTGTGACTTGGACCTAAAGCGCTCCGAGTCATTCAACAAGATGACAATCTGAGGCACACCTCTACCTCTAACTGGCTAAAAAAATAAAAATACAGGATTTGAAGAGGCCTATTCAAAGTCAAGTTATAAATCCGAAAGCCCTTCACAGTAAATAAAAAGAATTATTGCCAGTCTTTGCCAAACACTTGAAGACAGTTGTTGCCACCAAGACTAGAAAGGCTCATTACTAGCTTCAGGGGGCAGTTCATTTGGTTGGGATAAATTCATAATTTAAAAAAGATTTTAGTATTTTTACTCAAGTAATCTTTGAACATGTGAGTGTGACAAAAAAAAGTGAAAACAGGAAAAATTTGTAAGGGGCCAAAACTCAATTTGTAAGACTGTGTACTGTTGGTATTGATCATAATATTGTGATACCTGACAGAAGAAGTGAATTGCAGATTATATCTTCACCTGTTAAAAGGTGGCAAATTAGCAGCTAGTTACTAAGCTGTCTTCAAAGTTAATGGAAGAGAAAATCAGCTAAAGATATTTGTTTTACCCTCTTTGTGGATTTTTCTGTGTAACATAACTCCTAATTATTCTTGGAAAATCTGCCTATTTGTGGATTTTTTTTCTAAAATATTTGAAAGAAAATGCAGCTTGGAAAGCTGAAATGCCTAGGAGCAATGACACTTGACAAGCTACATGACATTTGAATGATTGGCTGCTCCCTCCAACACAGAGACTAATACAAGCTTGTGCATTTTCCACAGTGCACTGCAGTATGTTTGGTGTTTGAACTATTAAAACAAAACAGTTAGAAGCATTTTTATTGGAGTATTAGGTGTCCGTGGATGCCAACTATTTGTGGGCAGCTGTGGTCCCTAACCCCCGCGAATACCAGCAATCCACCGTACCCTATAAAAATGAAAGAAATGGTAGTGAACTGTTGACAGGGTCACTGGCAGCCAAGGCTCTTTGAAGCAGGTTAGAAGCAAATACTGTCCACTGCTCTTGTTCGGTTTCTGAAAGCACTAAAATGGACATCAGACTATCGGAACCGGACCACAGAGCAATGGAAGAAGGCAGAGCAATCTGCAGAACTAAAGCAGCAATGTTATGTAAAGTCCTTTTTGTTTTTTAGCTTTGCATCATGTCATAAAGCTATTCGGTCATCAAAAACATACTTGGAGTGTTGCCATGATTCTGTCACACATGTCTGAGAAATCCTTTAATCTCCATAACAACCATTCGGCTGTGCAAAACTCCTGGTTGGAACCTGGCTCTGCCTTCTAGGCACAGCTTCTCCTCAGAGTTGCAGTTTCCAAACTTCCAAACCTCCATCTTACAGACCATCTCACCCCCATGTCTGCCCCAGTCAGCTCCTTCAGACTAGCCAGCAACAATTAGCAAACACCAAGTGGAACTGTACAGCTGCTGATGATTATATGGGCTACTTCGCAGTCCAACGCTGATAAAAACGTTGTTAAAGGGGAGGAGTGATGTTGTGATGACTTCCTGAAGGCAGACTTTCAGAAAGAGCAGGATGTCACTTAGAGAAGCACATGGTACCAGGAAGCAGAGCGATGCTTTGGGCAATGTTCCAGCACTGTGTTGTTGCAAACTATCTGCATCCTTTCATAACAACTGATCACTTTGACCTCTTTCAAGAGGAAGATGCACCATAACACAAGACAAAAATGGTTTGAAGAGCAAAACATTGAGCCTGGGGTCTTGACTTGGCTTTCCTCTGGTTATGCTTAACAAATAAGTTTGATCAGTGGTTGCCCATTTAATAGCTTATGGGACTTTAGCAATCTGCTGCTAACATCCCACTTCTAGATACCAAAACACACCTTCAGGGCTATAAATGAGTCCATACCTAAGGAGGTCAGGAGAAGTTTTGGCAGTAAAAATCAAGCCCATAAACTTTTAGGTCATAATGTCATGCATGTCTAATGTATCTGCCATGCCGGTTTTATAAAAAGCTTATGCAAACTCTTAAAACCTGAACATTTTCATGATTAAAAACATGAAGATGTTTTTAAACTACTCACAAAGGTATGAGTTTTTCTACAAACAAGCATTTCTGCCAAGTACTTAAGTCATAATCTGCAGTGTGTAGTATTATGGCTGAATTTTCCGTGTTCTGCATTTTTTTTTTTTTTTTGACAGACCTTGTGTGACAACCTTCTGTGGCCACTCCTCATTCCAGTTAGCTTCTCCCCGGATCAACCAGGTAAATAGTAGGCGGCTTAATCTCCCTGTCAGCCTTCGTTTGCTTCCACTTTCTCCCACTGTCTACCACTTTTTTTTATATAAAGACTGATAAATATTTCTCCTTTTCTTCCACTTCCTCAAACCGATGAAATTAGCTGATATGACACAGCCATGAGTATTTTTGTGTGACGTTTGGACTGCTTTTAGCTGCACTGTGCCTTGATAAAAGGCATCATGGTTGGCCAAACACATGCACACAACCTGACTCATGCACATGTCATGAAAATAACCACAGGATTAAAATCTCTACTGAATTATATGGCAACTGACAGCTCAAAATCGTCAACACTTAACCTTTGATGGTCTGACTTTGTTACTGAATGTTATTTTAAGCATTTAAGAACTAGTTTTTTGACATTTGGAGTTTTGATTTAAGAAAAAATAAACATCTGGATGTGAGCTAACATCTGGATCTATGGGACTCATTCACAGCACAATGAAGCTGCATAAAAAGACCGTCAGATACAAAAAAGCCAAATCCATCATTTTTACATATCTAGCAGAGGGGCCTCATGTTCCGTAGATGGGCTTACACCCTGAACAGGTATGTGCTATGCAATTACAAGACTAGCTCAGAGCATGCAATTATCAGTCGGTGCTGTAGCATTAAGTGCGGGGGCAGCGGTGAAAACAACTTTAAAGAGAGGCGGAGAGTTTCAGGTGTCGAGATTTACCTCACCTGACTAATTTTTCTCCCTTATAATCTAGCCAAATGTCCTCAGCAATGAGGGCAGACCCACTGCGTGGCCTGGGCTGCAGTGGGTGTGACCCTGCATGGGAGAATGTGTGTAGGTGTGTTTACCGTTTTAAAAATAGGGCATGCCTGACAGACAACCGACAAATCAAAAGTGTATGTTTATGTTGTCTCTCAAGAGGGACCGTGTGAATGCTGCTATGATCGTGACTGAGTCTGCACATGCGGTATGAGGCCGTGCGACAGCGTCGTCATCAGAGATAGACAGGGCGCAGAACTGATAAGCGCGTCAAAGACTGATTGCATATTTCTGAGGAGGTGCAAGTGAGTTCAGTGCTTTTCCAATATGAAAAAAAAAAACACCAATAGGAGATTCACGTTCATCCCGACTTGTACATATGGAAGTGTGTGTGTGAGTGTTTGCATATATGCGTGTGTGTACAGCCATGTCTGCAGGGTGAGGTGGAGGCCAAGGCTTTGGCAGCAGGTCTGGCACGTATTTCAGGCCCAAACCTGCATGGAAGAGAGGGGAAAAACTAAAGAGGCAGAAAGCAAATAGGTGTGAGACTATCTGCCTTCATATATGACAAGCTTCACTTATTCCTCACCATCATTATAAGCTCCTCACACTGTTGAAGCAGCTTAACACTGTCTCTGGATTTATTTTACAGTCATTACAGGAGCAAATCAGCAACGGACAAAACATGTATTAACTTCATGCAATCAGGATACACAAACTTTAATCTCCAGTTAAATCTTTGCACACCTTAATTTGTTGTTTGTATCTTGCTGGGTGGTCACAGTTTCCACTTGTTACACTTATATTATGTTCTCTCCCTCTTGTTTTGAGTTAAGATTCGTATCTGAACATCTCCTCCACCAGCTTGCAGGCAGCAGGCATGTGGGGCATACTTGTTTTTGCTTCACCATGTCAGCCAGGCGCATCGTGGCTGATGAATTCATTGTATTTCAGTAGTCACGCATTCCAGGAATGCGTTTAAAGTCTATTCGCGGTGCTCATATAGTTTGTCTCTCGTGCAGCTGTCCACACAGTTTGGCTTTTTTATTTTGATTTCGGCTTCCTGAGGTTTAGTTGGTTTGGGTGTCACTTTATTAAACATCATTGGAATAGGAAGTACTTAGATCCTTTGTTTAAGCAAAGGAAAGTTGCCTTTCTGTTGCAATTAAGATAGAGCCAAAAAAAACTGTTTGTGTGGAATTAAGCAGAAGTCCTCAGTGCATAAAATTATATCCCCTGGCTTTAATATGATAACATATTGCTTTTGCAGTACAAAGCTTTTGTAGTTGGGTTTTGACTGTAGCTAAATCTTAAAAATCAGGAAACCTCTGTCAGAATGTTTTGAAACAAATGAATTGCTGATTGAAAAGTTTGCATACTCTCACTATGTGCATAAATATATTCAGCAAATTAGTTCAAGAAGTAAAATTGTACAGATTTGACATAAATAAGGTGCTATATTTCAAGTGTTTATTTCCGCCACTTTTAATGATTATGGTTTACAGTTGATCAAAACCCTACATGCCTCTTAAGAACAGTGATATTACTGTCTTTAAAGCAGCTACTGATACTTTTGTATGCATGAGCAGGTACCAGCTGTAAACTGAAATGAGCATCTCAATAAAGCTTATCATTGTAAAGTAGAGCTGAATTAGAGTTGATTTTGATTAGAAGTAAATGGAATACCGATCATCATATTTCATCAACATCAAACACGTTGAACAAATTACAATTGTGTTGCTTTTACATGTTTGGCTAAGCTTTAGAAGCTGCTGGTGTTGTACTGGTGCAGCGCCAGCAGTTAAAGACATTTATGTTTGTGTTTTAGAAATTAAAAGTTTTAAGTCAATTCAGCACTATTTTTCTGTATTGGATCAGTATCGGCTGGTACTAAACCTCAGATATCGGTATCGGAAGTGAAAAAAGTGGATTGGTGCATCTCTACTACAAATAAAAGTAGTAGAGATGCTACTTTTATTTGTAGTAGATACAAATAAAAGTAGTTTAATATCCAACCAAAGGGTTGGATATTAAAATATCCAACCCTTTGGTTGGATATTTTAATCAGCAAGCAAATTAAAATACACTCTACCATATCTGGTCGACAAATATCCAACCAAAATGATACCAAAAGCTTGTTGATATCTGAAACTTGTGTCTCTCCAACTTGCTGTGGATATTTAGGGAAATATTCCTGAGGGTGTATGCATATTATTGAGACTATATGTATATTTCTGACCCTGTGTGGTTTCAGGAAACCTTTAAATAAAATTCAAACAATTTCACCCAATTCATGTTGCTTCAATCTGAAAAAAAAAGAACATTTCAAATAATTTACACAGCTTTACATAATGTAGACAGGTAAACTATTTCAAGAAATTACATTTAAAAAAGAAGGAAATGCTTAAATCACCCACTGTTTATAGATAAATGTGATGCAGGAAAACATAAGATTAATTAAGGAGCCCGAGAACGGAATAATAAAGACTGAATAAATGTATTCAGACTGACATGCCACCATCCTCACCAGCTGGACTTGTGGCTCCTCAATTTGGTTTATTTACAACAACAGCCATTATGAGTTGCATTTTAAATCTAGCTACGAATCCACTGAGGATACTGGCAGATAAAAGGATTTCCTTTCTAATATCCAGCTAATGCCTACACCTACACGGAAACGCTTCTGAAGAGAGGATGTGTCCCCCGAGGCAGAAAGTAAATCACTGTCCATTGTGACCACGGCATAAAAGTGGCATTACGGAGTGTATCAACTCCATAACCTCAAAGGAAATCTCTATTCAGCGGCTATAAAAGAACGCCTTTGCTCTCTATTGCTGTCGGGCCAGTTATGGAAAGAAAGGATGGATTAAGAGAGAAAACAGACAGAAGAAAAGTGGAGAGCACACAGGTGAAGTCCTATGGCGGTGGAGGTTTGCTCAGCTGTGCTGTATTCTTTTCTGCACCCCACCCTGCAACCAAAGACCGGGATATCTTTCCATTTCACTCTCCCCCACCCTCCCTCGCTCGCTGTGTCTTTCTCCCGCTTTCATATTTGCACAGGTGAGAGGACAGCCGTCCAATGAGTGTGGGTGGGAGACCTGAAAGTCAGGTTTTCCTGGCTGCCTGGTGGAAGGAGTTTACCTTCAGACTGGTGCAAAGACAGAGATTTGATCACAGGGGCCCAGCCAGTCTTTTGTCTGAGCAGACAGCAAATACACAAACATGAAAAAATAAGCAATTCAGAGCTCATTACTTGCGAAACACAGCGAAATATTAACATGTAGCAGGTGAGCTGCATGATGTTAATATAAGATTCAGAAAAGAGAGGCAGGTGGAGCAACACCGGAGTCATAATGGGTGGAGAGGTTTTGCCACCAGGGCCAAAAGTTCATAGCAAGGAAAGGTAACTCAAGCCACCACGTGCCAGAGTCTCACGTGTTTCCATCCCTGTCCTACCAGCTCGGGTTTCTGGCTCGTCCAGGCCTCTTAGGAGATGAGGACCCTACACGCAAACACCCTCCTACCCCCATCTTGATCGTCAACTTTTTGAGCCCTTTTGCCCCGCCTTCCAATACTAAACACACACTATAGGCAAACACATACATAATGCATCAACTCCATGAGTGAATTCAGCAAACACAGGAGTGCAGGTTTAATCCTGAGAAACTCCATGTTGCCTCACTATCGCAAGCAAACAAGGATTTGCACAAGTCCGAGAGGATGAGCCGATTGCGTAAATCAGAGCGGTGCCTTTCTTTTATCACGCTACAGTCTTGAAGGTTTACTCTGGGCCTTTCAAACATAAATAGCCAATGTAATGTAGCCAACGCAGCCAGAGGAACAAGTTGTAAATCATCATAATTATCATTACGCCCTAGTCAAGACAGTGTTGGTCAGATGCAAGCGGTGGGATTATCTGACATATGTACACCTGAGGGCATTCTCCCCCTTCCTCCCTCCCGTCTCCTCCTCTGCTTGTGAAATTCCACCGAGGGAAATTTATCTGATTCATATCTTCTTCAGTGAAACCTGAATCATCATTGAATAACAGAAAAAATACAGTTCAAGTTTCATTTCAACAGCCAATATGGTTGAGCTGACACCACATATTTATTTACAGTGTATAAACGACATATAAGCCTTTTTCTTCTCAATGTTTGATATTAAATCATAATAAAAAAAATCTATGCATCTATATTTGCTAAATGCTAGGATAATGAGAAAGTGAAGGTTTAAGTGTCTTCTTTATAATTTATGCATCTTTTTAGAAGCAGACCATTTTTTTAAACTCTTGGTTGTTTTTCTTTTTTTTTTTTAATAATAATTGCTATTCTTGTGTTACAAGTTCAAGCTTCCCAGCGATCCTCTGAATAAAAAGCATCAAATAAAAGTTACGCAAATGATGTTCCTTTTGTGTTGTTGAATAAACACACCTGTGCTAGCACTGTTTCTGTGAGGGCAATTCGGTTTGACTAACTGTAAACGCTGAACATGCAAAGGCATTATATTTGCATTAAAAAAGGTTTTAAAAGACTAAAAAAAGGGTCTCAGATGTTTGGGGCTTGTATCAAGTGTCTGGAAGTAATCCAAAAGTTTAAACTAAGGGATATCATTATACTCAGAACAAAGAACAAAACAATAAAAAAAATACTTTTTCATCCAGTTTGATGTGTTGCTGTCAGACCAGACATTTAAAATACCAATCTACTAAAGACTGATTCATTCAGTCTGCTACCAAGATATCACTGATTAAATGAGTTAAAGTTTAAAGTTACAGTTTAGTGTGATTTAGTGACAAATTTTTATGTTTTTGTCATTTAAAGCGTTTTGAAGTGCGTTGTTGCTGAAATGTGGGATACAGATAAACTTGACCTGACTTGACTAATAGTCAAAAAAAGATTAAAATTAATGCTGTATAAACAGCCTGAAATTAATTGAAGTTTAAGAAATGACTGTGTTTTTCAAAAAAAACTGCAGAATTTAAAACTTTTGGTATCTTTCTGCAATGAGAGAATAAAGTCAACTTCAATAAAGTTGACTTTAGTTTTATTATGCTTCTGATTACTGAAGGTGCAGAGCCTGAAATACACATGATGTCATCAGGATAAGATGACGCATGGACGATGAATATCCTTATAATGACAGGATAAGCATTTTAGTAACCCAGAATTTCCTCATTCTTTGAAAAGTGGTCTGGAGTCACCTGTTTGGCGCCGCAATAAACTTTCAAACAATAACTTTAAATATTTCTTCCAATTAACATAACCACCATGTTGTGTTTGACATAGTTTTTTACAATGTACAACTTGTAAGAATAGAATAGAATAAAATAGTTCATCATTGGCCCACAGTGGGGAAATTCTGGTGTAGCAACCTACAAGTTGGGAAGCTTGTATGTTTACACAAAAAGTGTTATTATATATATATATATATATATAAAGATTAAGAAAAAATAGCAATATTATCACCTAGAAATAATGTGAAGTTATCAGAAATATTCAAGGGATGTGCACCTGAGTAGGATTACTGTTTTATCTAAGTGTTCATAATATACTTTTAAGTTTGTGCATTAAAACAGCTCAGCAATAAACCAAAAACAGACAATTCTGTTACAGCAATAACACTTTACAACTTATGTAGAGTCACTAGATGTGCCATGAAAGTGTAACACATTTTAGAGAGTTTTTCCTGATGTGGACTTTTAGGTTATTCCTGAATTCTGGATTCAACGTGACGTTTTAGTGATAACTGTAGCTAATTTTACAGCATTTACTTTGCATTTTAAACTCTAAAATATTACTTTCACAGGAGTTATTCTTCTTACTCCACATACACAAAACACTTCAAAAACACCTCAATGATTTATAATCTCATACAATTAATGCTGACAGATAATATGACTTGCACAGTAGAAGAGTTATACATGATTTATAATTCTGAAAATATTCTGTCAATTTAAAACACTTGTCATTGTCCCTCCACAAAACAACATCAAAACACTCCTGGTAAGTAAAAAAGTTAGTTCTACCTACCCAAGAGTGGCTGTTTCTGTCCTAAGTTTCTACCCGAACTTGTTTTGGTTAAAGTGGTATTAATATGAGAATAAAGTCATAACTTTATAAGAATAAAGTTGTAATATTATGATTTTAGACACCATCCTCATACGACTTTATTCTCGTGATATAACAACTTTATTCTCACACGACTTCATTCTTTTAATTTTATATTCCTCCATAATTTCAAGGTTGCATTTTTCTTGTTTTTAGTGTGAGATCAGACTACAGCATAAAAAGACAAAACAACTACAAGGCTTTTTACACATCTTCACTAGAGATGCAATGTCCAAAGTGCAGGCTCTGTCCCTAGGTTATTGGACTGGACAAAAAAAGAAAACAACAAAAGTATTTTAATAAAATACCTAAAAATACATTTGAAAGCAAATCTACACAGAACTGGACTGACGAGTCTCACATGCTCTTCTTTCAAATGGAAAAGTGTTGAAAAGCTCTCCCTTTTATATGTTTTTTTTTTATTTTTGTCCATTATCAGACAATAAAAAATCTGTGTTACAAAAGTTAATATTTGCAGTTCCTATGCTTCTCTGAAAGTAAAAATCATCCACCAAGTCTAGTTTTCCTCTGCATTTTTGAGCCTCCCAGGAGCTTTGGATGTGGAGGTGTGAATGCTAACAAGGCCCAATCTGTGTGCCACATAAGAAAAAACAATTCATGCTAATCTGCCGCCACAGACAGGAGTCCAGTTAGGCCAATCAGGAGAAGAATCATCTGGAGTGGAGAGGTCTCACAGAAGCCCAGATCAGGACCCTGATTGCAGTGGGGTGAATTACAGCTCGAGAACGATGATGGCTGCCTGGGTCAGCGCTGATGGAGAGATTCTAACTGCACCAGCACAGACAGCTTCAACTCACCTGATGCACTGATGTGCATAAATGCATGACTTTAAATCACAAATGGGGGCATATTCACCAACAACGTCGGCAAACCTAAAAAAAAAAAAAGTTGTATTAGTCAAAAATGTGGATCCTTGCCTAGTTCACTTGGTCTTCAAAGCCTGCCCTCAGGCTGACATTTGACCCTTCGCACAACAAGTAAATCAAAACAATTCACCAAGCTACTTCCCATAAACTCAGCGCAGATAAAACGGGAAACTATCTTTGCCCTGCAGCAATGCATGTAAATGCATCAGGGGAAGGCTGATCTCTGCATGAGTGAAGGGAGGCAGAGTGGAGGAGACTTTACTAAGAGTGATTTATACGTCTTTGTGCCACAGAAACAAAAAACTTTAACAAAATGTAAAGGACCATCTGATCATCCTTTATTGTTCTTGCTCCCCATTAGCTGTGTTTAGGGCACATGAAAGAAAAAAATGAATAAAGTGGCATGAAAGCAAATAATAAAGTACTCTGATTAGACTTCACATTGTTATTTGAAGGGAATAACAAGTTATTTTCTCATCGTCTGGTCATTCTTGGTTCAGTGGTTCTAATGGCAAAGAATCTCAATGGTGGTGTGTACAAATGACCCAAGCTTCTCCAGTCTGAGCCATTATTAGTAGGGATGAATATAGAATTTGAAGTTGATGTTAATCATTTCGGTGGGGATGAACTGAGCATCTCCAGCCCGGGTTCTTGGTTCTTAGTGAGGATGAAACAAACTTCTAGATTTATGAACTGAGCATCAGGATTCTTTATAAAATTAAAAACATCACAGACAACCCTGTGCATCCACTTTATCAGACTGGAATACAACAATAGAGCGTCTTCAGTCAGAGGCTTCTTTATCTCACTGTGACACTGACTGCTACAGGAGATCCTTCTAGCCCAGCATCACCAGCGTCAGCCTGTCACAATAAGCAAATAATCACATGACAAGTCATTGGAATAATTTGTTAAATTTGATTATAAAACGTTTATTTGGCAAAACTATGACTGTTTAATAAGCAGGCCTGAAGTCTTTATTAATGAAGATGAAGAAATTGTTTTTAGTGAGATCTGAATAATAACGTAAACATTTATGTAATACTTTTGTAATTACTAAGCTGGCTTTTCACCATGCCACAACCTGTTAAGTCATATTTAATTATGTCAACCTGTCCAGGGACTGCAGGTGAAAATTAGCATTTTTGCTATAACCTGGTAACAGGCATCTCTTCTTTTAAATGGTTAAAAATGCTGTGCATTGTGGCTGTATAAATAAATAAGTATTATAAATCAAGATAAGCTTAATAATTTCCATTCTGATGATTACTGTTTAAAGAGACATCATTGTGGTCCATAATCGGTTGTGTGGTTTTAAGTCCCATTTCACTTATTGTTTTTGGTTGCTGTGTTTTATTTTGGATATTTAAAATATCTTCCACTCAAGAGTTGTGTGTTTGTCACAAAATTAAAGTAAATTAACATGCATTCATGTGCCATTACCAATATATTAGTTGAAAATGATCTCTAAAAAAACAATATTATTATTTAACGCAATAATTTTGGGGACAATTTATCATCCAGCAAACTTTGTTACTGCAACAGGCTCTAAAATTCTTTGAACTCTTGGATGAAAAAAGTTACAACAGCAGCATTTTCCTTTGCGATTAATAAAGTATTTTTGAATTTGATTAAACTGTATTGAATCTCAACCCTAAAGAACGTCAAAAGAACATATGAAGCCTGACCGGTGTAGAGAGACTGAAGATAAATCCTTTCATAAACTGGGGGGGGTGAAAAGGTGAGTTTGTGAGATAATTTAAAGAATTAGGAACACAGTAATACACATTTAAGTTAATCATACTGGCAGTAAAAGCACTGCAGCAGCAAATCATCAGATTAGATGTGCTTCTACTTGCAGTGGAATTAATAGTTAATTCAAGCTTAGTTTCCCTCATTTTAAGGTGACTGCCCTGTTGCCCCAGGTTGTTTATGGGAGCTGAGAGCCTCACAGTGACGTGCGATAGTACACAGGCGAGACTGCTCCCAGCTTCTGGAATAGACAGGCGAGTACAAGCACACGCGTGTGCCCCCTGCTCTGTCATGCTGACACGCTAAAAACATAGACACAAAGCCACATGGATGGTCCGGGTCATGTAACCGTGAAGGGATCCGTGCCAAACGAATGCTGGACATCACTGAGGAGAGATTTGCCTGTTTAAAGGGAAAAGTTTGCAGTGTTTTTCAGGACACATCACACAATCCTGGCAGTGACACATTTCAGGACAACCCTGACTAACGAGGGCCTGGAAACCATGACTACGGTTTCCAAATGGATCCTGTTTTGGTTCTTCAGGGCATGACTCATAACACCTAACCCAACACTTAATAGTTTGAAGGTTTCGTTGTTGTCGGTTCTCCTTTTCTTTTCCACGCTACTGGGAATATAAGAGCTGCTATCAGTAAGAGTGTGTACTGTACACCCAGGAGCTAATGGAGGCAACGGGGGAGGTGAGGGAAGATTTTTAGGGTGCCTCGAGTTTTGGGGGCAGAGTGGGTCTATTTAGCCCCCAGCAGATTGCCCCCTCTCTTCTTCCACCCCCCTCTCCCTCTCCTCCTCCCCTCTCCTCCCCCTGGCTTTGTGTGCCTTGAGCCCACTCCTCCCCCTTTTGTCACCCGGGCATTCCGCTTTGGTTAGCACACACAATGGGCGCTCAGTGCTCACCCTCCTGACACTGCATTCTGCCTGTGCACTAGGGAGTGGGCACGGGAGGGAGAGGAAGAGGGGTCCAGGGGGGAAGGTTAAAGGATGACAGCAACTCACCCCATGTGACCAAAATGCCATCAAGTACCAACCACCGCCCCCTGCTCTACGCCTCTTTCAAAGACCGGCGTCCAACTTCACCCATCCGTACAGATGGGCAGTAAAAGTAGAGCCAGTGGGCCTGTTGGCACGGCGAAAAACAAAAACCTCGACCTCACCAGCCAGACAAACGAACAGGTGTCTCTTATGGCTGACTGGCAATTCATTGGCTCGCTTTTCCTGCCCGAGCAGCTACATGTGTGTTCCCTTCTTTTCGCTGCTGCTGGGCACACATCCTAAGAGGAATTTTAAGACCTGGCTTCAGATCATTTTTGTCTGAGAAATAATCCCCCCTACATCGTCAACGGTAAGAGTGAATCTGGCATACTTACAGAGCCAGGCATTGCTGCTTTGTTTACCAGAGATTAGGTACTTTTCCTGGCCTGCAGCAGTTTGCCCTGCCTTTATAATGACTCCTTTTATTTTGACATGTAATGGAATAAAGTGTTTTCCAAACAGATGCACGTACAAAACCTGATAAAGGGAAGCCTCTACATATCTGGAGTGATTAAAGGAGAAATGCCCAAAGCAAATAAGCAGTAATGTTCTGCGACTGAAGCTGCAGATCTTGTATGACTTTGCACAGACTTAAAATTTAAATCCAGTATAAGGAAGCAACTAGTTGTGTGTGCGTGTGTGTGTGTGTGTGTATGCATGTGTGCATGCGTGCGTGTGTGTGTGTGTGTGTGCCAGAAGCTTAGAGGCAGGTGGGGGGTTAGTTTGGGTTTCAAAGACCCTGCTTGTTCGCCCATATTTCACACCACGGTGACATCTTAAAGCCTAGACAGGCCTGGTTGCTTCACCCTCTCTTTCACTTTCTGAGAAATAAAAGGGGGGAATTGGGATGTGAGGGAGGGGGCACTGAAATATATGCAAATGGTTCCCCAGAGGGGATACGAATTTTATGGGTTTAGAATGTAGTTCAGCCAACCTGAATAATCAAATGTGGGAACAAAAAAACAAGCCCCCATCATCCCACCATCACAGCTCCATATACCTCCAGATTAAACACATACCACCTCCCTGCAACTTTAAGGCCTCATCTCCGTTCCCTCCTGCCAGGCCTTCACATAAGAAGAGCACAGCGCATCCAAACTCTTATTAGGATCTCCTCACGGGGCAAGGCTCAGGGAGGAAAAAATTACAGGGGCTTGGGGGTGAGGACGAAGAGGAAGAAGAAGAAGAGGAGGAGGAAGAGGGGAGTGAGGAAACGAGAAGAGGGGCTAGTGTACCTGATCAGGCAGAACTGCCGGCTTCTGATTACGACACCATTTTCTCAGCGGGCTTCTCAGCCTCATCCTGCTTCTGTGAATATGGAGCACAGGGCCAGCCAATCCCCACAGCGCTCGCTCTCGTCTAATGGCAGAATTAAGACCGTTTAGAGTGATTTCCTCTGCCTTCATGGCCGCTCCCTGAAAGAGCTGAATCTTTTTTCCCTTTGCGAACATTTACAATGTGGGGGGTCTGGCATGCAACTGGTGAGAGAAAAGTTCTACATGACTGAACATAACATTACAACAGGTGGGGAAATGAAAAGAAACTCTGCAGAACATTTTAACTACATCGATGCATCCTTAAAAAAACAACTATTTATGTTTGCTTCTTGTTTTTCTTTTGTTTTCTAGCAGACTTAGCGGATTTTATGACTAGCGTCATATGGAGCGCTTTGCAAAATTGTTCGCAACTCTTGAACGTTTCCATATTTTGTCATGCTAGAATCTCCAACCTCGATGTGACACAAAATTGAGAAGAGGAAAGAAAAAGACAGTGTTGCTTTTTTTGTGTAAGGAATAAAAATATAAATCGTGGTATATATTTGCATTTAGCCCGTCTGAGTCAATGCTTTGCACAACCACCTTCGCTGCAGTTAGATGTGCAGGACTTTTGAGGTATATAGTAATCGGCAGGAAAAACTGCCAATTACTCTACAAAACAGCTCAAGCTTAGTCAGAGACAAGTCTTTGGATTATATTTGGAAAGTTGTAACGAATGCAATAAGGCAGAGGTATAACTAAATATGAGAAATAGTATAAATAATCCATAATATGGAGAATCAAAAGTTTTTGCCATCCTTTCCTGCAAAATGACTCAAGATGAGTCAGATTGGAGAAAATAATTACACACCCAAAAGGTTTGATTTGGCTCTGGCTGCATGTTTAGAGTCGCTGACCTGCTGGAAGGAGAAGCTCTGCCCCAGTTTCAACTCTTTGAAAACATCCACCAGGTTTTCTTCCTTGTCTTTAGCTCCTTCCATCATTTTATCAACTCTGACCAATAAAGTCAAATTTAAGAAAAGCAGTAATAAAGTTCTTCATTCAATAGATTCTTCCTGCTGACATGTGGGTCTCTGCGGCTACTCCAGAGTTGCTACTTATCTATGGTTTGCAGTTGTGCCAAACTGTTTCCATGTTTGGATGAAGATTTCCAAGAACTGCACTCTAGGAAATGTTCCGAGTTTGGAAGATTGTTTGATAACCAAACTCTACGTTGAACTTCTCCACAAATTTCTGGGGAAAGGAGGTAACTACAAATCCATGCCACAACTTTCAGAGACTTACTTGAAAAGAAGGATGCAAATGTGAAGTTCCACTATTTTACTTTGGTTTATTATGCAAAATCTCAATAAAATTTAATGACATTTAATACATTTAATTGGATATGAATATTTTACTAAGTAATGACAATATTGAATATCCTATCAAAAGTTATCAACAAAAACTTTTCAATCTCTTGATTCACTCATCGTTTTGATTTTCAGATTTTTTAAATAAATATTTGCTCCTCAGCACTTTCAGTTTTGTTTGGCAATGGGTGTAAAACATCCAAGGAAGCAATGGAGAAACTGAAACCAACCTAACTGGGAACAGTAAACAAAACATTTTAGTAGTGGTAGAACCAGCTACAGCAGTTCCACAGAAGTTGCAGAAACATAAATGGTTTAAAGCTAGACACTTATTTGATTTTGAGTGCCATACACATTTTTCTTGTTTCCCCATTTTGAAGTGTTTCTTAAACTTGAGAAAACAAAAATGTAGCAACTTGTGTTCTGAAAAATTTGCAGAAATGACATTTAATCGATTCTAAGTGAAAATGTCAGAGGGGAGGTTTCATCTCAAATTTCACCCCTCACCCGCACCTCCAGACCACAGGCTGGTGAAACTACCTGGTGAAACTCTGAGTCTGCTGAGCTTTATCATGCAAACTACTTCTCAGTGCATCGCCCCTAAGAACGTCTGTAAATGCCATGATGGACAAACATTGTGATGACCTGCTGAAGGAGGCACATCGGAAAGAGCAGGAGCTCCTTAAAGAGACAAAGGCCACTTACACTGCAAAGTAAAATTTCTTTTATGTTAAGTTTGACATATAAAACATTTTTATAACAACTGAAAGTAACAGTTACTTGATTATGCTATAAAATTGCACTATGTGCCTGGGAAATACATAACACCGTCCTTTAACATATAGCAGACATGAAGCCTTCACAGAATAGAATCAATTTGCTCATTTTACATATATGAGGCCCCTCTAATAGTCTGAAAGCATGAGCCATTATTATCAGACTGATTCATTATGACACAACCCCAAACAAAGTGTAAATCTGCTTAAATATGCTCTTACTATGTCAAACGGCATCACGTCAAGACCATCACTCTGAATATTAAATGGCACCATATTAAACAGCCACAGTTTGAACCTGTTGCTTTTGTGTTTCCCTTGCTGTCTAATGATCCCCCCCCCTCCGCTACTTTTCCTTCCAACCTCCAGTAGACAAATCCTTCAGCTTTATTGCCCAGACTCAAGGGCTGCAGGTGCACAGGCCACAAAAGGGAATACAGGGGAGCAGTGGAGGAGGAGGGGGTGGGATGGGAAAGAGAATGGTCAGTCGGAAGATAAGAGGGAAAAGAACAGAGCCCCCTACCCCGGTTTAACCTCTACCACCATCCATCCTTCCCTCTGACCCCAACAAAGTACTCTATTTCCCCTGTGACACCTCTGTTTTGCTCTGCCAAATTTAAGACGAGAGCAAAGTGTGAGTGCTGCTGCCTGGTGCTGCCAGGCCTGCAGGAGAGTGTGTGGCTGGACACAGGAGAGGCAAGCTGGCCATGTGGCGGGAGCGGCACTTTTCTTCTGAGGCACCAGAGGAGCAGTAATGACTTAGCACTACAGCTGTGCCTACCGAGGCTTACCCTAGAGTGGCCCCACAACCAAATCTGAACATGTTTGTCTTCTGGTCGCTGCTTCTGCTGAGAAAATAAGAAACCATGGGGGACAAAAGTTTTAACAAACTCTGAAACTTTCACAAAAAAGAAATAAACTCCTAGTAAAATGGTCAAACAGCAGGTATATATTTTAGGATCAAATGGGAGTTAATATAAATTCCTTCTTTTTGTTCTGTTTCTAAACAGGTTACTATGACATACCAAGAAGATCTACAGCAAAGTTATGAGTGTGTGAATTTGTTCACAAACATCACAAGGTGACTATGAAACCATTCAAGAGCTGAGCAGACGCATGGAAAAAAATCATTATGTGGATGTGTGATAACTTTCTAGATCTGAACAGAAACAAAAATGTGGTAATTATTTTTGTACTTAAAGAGGAATGATCAAGAGTCAGCACACAACTTAAGACATTACAACTAAAAACTAATAATCAGGCCAGAAATCTGGGTGAAGTGACTTGAACGTTCAGAGACACACAAAGACGATTACAAAGTCAGCCTTCTGTCACTTAAAAAACATTTCCAGGATTAAATGACTAATTTATAGATATAGATATTTAAGATATAGAGAAACTCACTCATGTGTTTATCTTGCTTTAGTTGCATTGATTACTGCAACAGTGTCTTCACAGGTCTGCCTAAAAAATCAATCAGCTAATTCAAAAATCAATCAGCTGCAGCTGATCCAGAATATTGCTGCTCGTATTTTCACTAAAACCAGGAAGATGGAGAACATCTCCTCAGTTCTGAAGTCTGGCTCGCTGTAGCTCATGGAATAAACTTTAAAATACTGTTGTTAGTTTATAAATTACTGAATGGTTTAGCACCAAAACACATTAAAGACCTGTTGCTGTTGTATCAACTTTTAAAACTTTTCAGGTCTTCTGAATTAATCACACATGGGACATCACAAATTGCAGTCCGTTTTTTCAACTTGTCATCGTTTTCCTTTGATTTGCCACTGCAGTGTAATGTTTTTGTTTTATTTTCCTTGTTACTGAAAATGTGCTAACTAAATAAAATTGCCCTGCCTTCCTAGTAGTTTTTAAATGTTGCAGCAGGATTTTTAGAGAACTGTGTATAAGTAAATGTGCTGGAGGTTTCTTTCTATTAAACGGGAGTTTTACGTTCTGATGTCACTATATGCACACTCATAATACAGGATATATGACATAAACAATTCCTCCTCTGATTTTTAACATTTAAAAAACCTGTCCTCTTATTATGGGTGTGTACACACTGAAGAGATACTTTACACTCATTACACTGAGCTCGCAGAGAAGTGTATCCAAAGCAAATCAAAACAAAAGAGAGTGACACATAGCAGGGCAATGTGGGACTGAATCTCAAACCCAGGAACAGTTTGAAATTAAGACTCAGGAAGATGGAATCTGAAAGAGCAATTTTAACTCCTCAACAATCAAAGTTACCCTGACATTCAAGTAAATAATTGTTAGTTAGCGTTGTACTATGGGCTGCGGTTGGGTTTGGGTTCCACCTAATTCTAAACACGTGGAGAAAAAAAAACCTGCAAGAAATAAAATATGAGATCAAAAGGAATACAAAGGTTATATTCTGTCATAAAATGCCATAATGACTCTGAAGAGCCAATCAAAATCAACAAATGATGTCATTAATAAGAAAATGTTTTGATCATTATGTATTATGAATAGCTATGTGACATGAATCAGGGTTCTACATACCAATCAATATGTGTCTCCAGCATTAAACTGCTTGTTTACAAATTTGTTTGCTATCTATCCATTTACTTGGTTATGTTTGAGTTGATGAAGTATATCTTTACTGTTGCTAATGTTTTGGGGTGTTATATTTTGCTCTCAGAAAGGATGTTTTTTATGTTAATTTCAGTTGTGGTTTTTAATACTTTTGCTTGACTTTTTTATTTGTTGCTGCTGTTGTTTGATTTCTGAAATATGAAGATACTTTGTACATGCACACTTGTGTATTAAGTAATGTATAATTTGGTTGCAGGTGATTTTGCACCTTTGCCATACTAGAGTTTTCTGGGTACAAAAAGGTGCTGTCTCTATAATTTATAATCTTCTATAAGAAAATAATTTTGTTTTTTTTTTCTCTAGTCAATAATATCTACAAATCTGACATGTCTTAAAGTTATTTTGGCTTCATAACCAAAATAAATGGCAATACTGTGTTATACAGTTTTCAGGTAGAAATTACTTGTGGGATTTGAGCATTTTTGTGGCCATATGTAAAAATTTGCAAATAGAAACTAACTGATGGGACATTATTTAGGGACATGGATGTGAAATGATTTGTCAACATAAAAGTAACAAACAAAAATAAACTTGCTTATAATGCATAACACAGCTATGTTATGCACATACAGAATAAAGTCATAGTATTACAATTTTATTCCCATAACTTTATTCGTGAAATAATATGACTTTATTCTCATATTATTACAACTTTATTCTTGTGTTATTTCCACTTTATTCTCATAAGATTTTACTCTGATGATATGACTTTATTCTCATCCAAGTTTATTCTTGTAATGTTATTTTGTTTTATTTTATTTTTTTCTTAGTGAGGCCCTAATACTCCATTGCAGATTTAGAAAAACCTAGTTTTAAATGTTTTATTTTAGCAACATATTTCTTCAGACTGGAAGTGATATTTCCAGTTTAGTGTGAGGCAGTTAGTGTCCTGAATTGTAAAAGAGAATCTGTGGAGTGATTTAAATATTAGGGTGATGGCAAGGAGGCCTTCCAACGTCACGTGGGTGGACATCATCACCAGACATAAATTCTCAAAATACCAGTGAAAATTCTTGTTCTGCACTTAAAAAGAAGTAAAGATGCTTCATTGAGTACTGATAAAAGAATAAATAATTTTACATAGATGTCTATCCAAGTAGATTTTATTTATTTTTTTTCAAAATTGGCACACCTTTGGATTGTTTCATTATCTTTTGAGAGTTGGCCGTCACATTTCTTATCAGAGACAGACATCTGTGTTGCACAAAAATAATTTTGACACCTGCCAGTGGTATGAATCATTATGTGATTAACGTTGGAGCACGAAACGTCCTTGTTGAAAATTCCCACAGCCACAGCACTGCTGCTGACCTCTTGGCAGCCTCCCTGATTCGAGTCTATCTTGTCTTTTCAATGGTTTGGGTGAGCCGTTGTCCCTTCTGTCCCACAGCTTCCTCAGTTATTGATGGCAGTTTTCATTGTGCCAACGGTTTATAAATAATGTGACCCTTCTGCTGATAGACAACCCTTGCACAATTACACCCTTCTGATCCTTTGTTTTCTCTTTGCAAACTTTAGCAGAAGAATGCAGATGGACGAAAGTCAGGAAAGTCCAACTAGCATAATTAAGCTTCTTTTCAGGTTAATTAGATTGAATTAACTTAATGTTAGATGCGAGCTCAAAAAGACTAAAATGAATAAATCAGAAGGTTAATAATCAATCTATGTTTGTAAGTTTGAGCTGACCTAGTAAGCTTTTGCACCTTTGTGTATTTTAAATATTAATATTAGAATGCATAGCACTATATCAGAATAAATCATCTATCATAGTCTTTTTTTAATCCTAAAAATGTTGTGTTTTCTGTACAGATTTCAGAGCTATAGATTCGACTCTTAATCAAACCAGAACGACTGAGCAACATCTTGCTCATAGTGATATTTAGTGGAGTAGCTTAATCACATTTACTCACAGCAGAAATAAGAAAATGTTAAGAAATTACTTTTAATTATCACTTGTCAAAGCAAGTAAGAAATGACTTGTTAAAAAAAAACATTGGATCTCAAAACTGTAATAAAAGTTTGAAAAGGTAGACGGACAAAAACACTGGCACATTGCTATTCCTACATTTTGTTTTATATAATTTTTGACCATATTTTCATGTTTTCTAAGTTCATTGTGCATTTTCCACACTATTTATTCTGTTTTTGCTGTACCTTGTTTCTCTTTAAGAAAATAAATAGCAGCAACTTTGTAGTAAAACTTCTTCTGCTCTGATAAAATTAAGTTTGTTTTTGTTCAGCTAAGTCAGGACAAGGGTTAGGTCGGCCTAAATCATTATTTACCAAAAGCTTTTTTTTTTTTTTTTGCCTAAATCAGTTTGACAAGAAAAAAATGACTTCGGCCTTTAGCTTAGGACAGCGATGATATTGCATGGTACATCTTCGTGCATCTCAATTTTCTCCTCACCTGTTGACTAAAAAAAATCCCTCTCTTTGCACGAATAGTACAGCAGCGCACATCCAACCCAGTTGGTTCTCTGTCATACATACACAAACACTCAAACCTGCCTATGTTACTCGAGCTGCAGAGCTGGGAACACACCCTCGGGGACAGGAATAACAGGCCACTCCAGAGTATGAGGACATCTGAGACACAGTGGCACCATACTAACATGATGGCTCTTTAACGTCTCCTTTATCTCCATCCTAAGGCTCGTCCGACTCCCCAGCAGCTACTGTTTACACCAACCACAAGTCAAGAGCGAAAGCAGAAAATGGACTTTCTTAATTCTGAGTGGCTAACGTCCACTAGAGGAAGGTCTCTTGTGTGGCGAGAGCCTCATATTGAATAAGGATTGAAATTTACATGACAACTTAGGAAAAATGCTTTTTCATTACTCATTCATCCCCTAAATCAGTTTGCTCCCCCACTCTTTACCTCTGCCTGAGCTATTAAATCACCATCTTGACCCTGCGACCTGGAGCCGCAACCATAAAGAGCCCCCTGTGGGTCAGAGGCCTGATTGTAACATTTGAATATGAAATAAGACTTGGTCGGGCCTGGAAACAGCCCCATGCACTGAGGCACAGGCTGACCCCCAAGAGGGAGAGGCCTTCCTCAGCAGCCTCAGGCCCGGAGACTCCCTCTCGTCTCTCCGAGAGGATTTACTTGGACTTGAGAAGAAGAGCGAGAGCGAGCGAGAGAGAGAGAGAGAGAGGGGCTGAAGTTGGGAGAGGTGGAGGGGATGAGAGGCCGACAGAGAGGAGAAAAAGAGAGGGCAGACATTTGAATAAGACAAGAAGCGAGTAGTGTTTGCATGACAAAGGAGCCCGCCATCTCCCCTGATTGGTGTCACAGTGCGGCACTAAAGCCATGCAGGCCCCCCGGGGAGGGGTGATGTGTGGACCGCAGGCATGTTTATGCACCCAAGGTGTGATATCGAGGAGGGATGGGGGGGCGTCGCCAAGTTTCGGGCGTAAGAAGTTTGTGCGCATATCCTTGAAAAGGGGGAGAAGGTTTAAAGAACTGTGAGCTCTTGAAACTTTGACTTACTGAGAAGAAGTTATGCTATATTGTCATCGTAATGGGATATTTTGTTTAAGTATGAGGTAGATTGGAACAATCCTTACTCAACGTGTAAGGAATTAACCATTTCATCACACAATTTCATTACTCTGAATTGCAGGAGAATCTTTGTACCTGGAAATAGGTTTTGCACTTTTGCATTCATTTAAAAACTTAAATTGGGAACGTTAACTGTTCCAGTTGTTTGTCTTTACATAACACCAAAAGTTGTCAAACTTCCTGTTCAAAGGTCCAAATCAGGTTTCTGGGTAAGATTAAAGGTTTAGAAAAACATTAATGAGGAAATCTCTCATCAGTCTGTAAAGCTCACAAAGCAAAAGAAATAAGACTTTATGCATACAATTAATTCATTGTGATGATAACCTTCTCTTTTTTTGTTACACAAAAGCTTAATGAGGGATAATTTTACAGGAATCCAAGCCAGCCAATTCAAAGTCTAATACAGGGAACAATACTGCAATAAAAACTTAATGCCAAAACCGTTTCATGGATGCTTTTAGCACAATCATCACCTGGATTTCTGTTATATTTTTTTTATCCTAAGCATTACCATGTTTATGGACATGCATTTGTCGTCTTTTCTCAACCAACAGGGTATCAACTGCATGCTTTGTTAAAAAATTTGCATGGCAGAAATTCTCTAAAAGAAGCTCTGACCCACAAAAAATATCCACATACGTTAAGTGTCGCAACTGAGAGAGATTTTCACTAGAGCTTTCTGCAGGGCATTTAATGTAATGATTTCTAGACAGAATAATGAGTGTTACATTTTGTTTCCTGTTACAAGCAAATTAGTTTTTAGTCCATTAAAACTATTCTCTGAGGATGTGTGTGTGGCCTTCTTCCACCATCAGAGAAGATACAGCAGGTCTTTTAACAAAACACAGATTTCCTAAAGAATTATAGATGTCAGAATCAAACATGACAAGTTAGGTGTTAAACAGTATCAACTCAATTCATGTGGTTTTTGACTCACAAGAAAAAGAACGACAATAACACTGAAACAACTGAGGCACAAATTACTTTTGTACAGAGTAAACCGAGTGTAAAAATGCCCTCTCTGCCTTCAGTGAGGTGCCTTTTTATATTTTGACATTTCAGAACTCTATGTTTTATAAATTAAGCATTCTTTAACGTAAAAAGTATCCGATCCTGCGGTTAATGCATAAAAGTTCAACAGGTATTTCAGTGGCATCAATTTAATCTTTTTATAAAGCGTGTTTTTGTTGTTTTTATATTTGTTAAAAATGCCACAACAAAGTACTTATTAATGCATTTTAATTTCCATTAATGAAATACTGTAATAACTAATGGAGAGTCCTTTTTACCATCATTAAAGAAAGAGAATGTTAAAATCTTTCTACTCTGTTGCCATTTCTGTGATTTTCCATTACAAATTAAGTGATTTTGATTTTAAAAATCTGAGCTGAAGTTATAAGAAATGATACAGGCAGAGAAAGATTACAATTATCCATTCATAACACTGTCTTACTTGGGCCTCCATATCCTTAACAGTTCAATTTGTCTTCTAACTTGTTCTCTACCTGTTTTGTTTTCAATCTGAATGTTAGGTGTGAAGTTCAGCACCGTCACCGTCTCCTCCTGCTGTGCAGTCAGAGTCGTAAGCTACTGCAGGTGGATCGCTGGCTCCAAGACGTCCTCTCCGTCCATCTCCACCTCCTTCTTCCTTCGTAAACCTTGGAAGGGAAAAGCACAAAAACAGAGATGACTGGGGATCACAGGAACAGGCAAATCCAGGGGATATGAGGTGGATTTCACAGCTCAATAAGTTTGGACAATTTGTTTACAATCCTCTTTATTGCAGATCCCCTGGGAGGAGGTGTGTGTGTGTGTGTGTGTGTGGGGGTGTGTGTGCGTGTGTGTGTGTGTGTGCGTGTGCAGAAACACTTTTTCTCTCTGAGATTTTGCAACATGGAACGGTAGAGACGGGATGCAAAATCAGTGTATTAATAAAAATATGAGGTCACACTATGGAGGAAGATGAAGGAGCTGTTAGTGAGAATTAGTGAGGGCTATAATAAACACACATACACACACACGCACACTGAACCCCCTGTGTACAAAGCCTCCACAGGCTCATCTGGACGCCGCCGCTGGCCCTGGGGGACACACCTCCAAGAGAGATGGCCTGACTAACTCTCCATGGCAACTAATCAATAAGTGACAGAGTCAGTCACGACTGACCCGTAGCCGAGCGTCTTCCACCTCCCCCCACGTTCCCAGGGATACGATCCCCAAAAACCACCCACACACACACACACACACGCACACAGGCAAAAGTTCAAAAAAGTGCCCCAAACTTGGCCAAAAACATCAATCTTCTCTCAGATTCAAATGAGGACTCTACTTTTTTTTCTCAAGTCACAAAGCATATTTTCATCGAGTTGGAGTCAGATGTGGGTACATGTTGCAGAATGAACAGTTAGATGTGATCAGAGGGTTTCTGATGGACTACAGTCACCTCACATGGCCATTGTTTATCTGTCAATCCGTGTTCCCTTTCACTGTCCTCAGCATACACTGATCAATATCTGTGGCCTAGATGAGAGGCCTAATCTTCCCCCTTGCCACCCCCTAAGTCCTTGCCCCCCTCAGCTCTGCATTGTCCAATAGAGGTCCCATACACTCCTCGTAATGCCTAAAGAACAGCACATACACCAGCTCACATACACTTGGCCCAATTTTTACAGCACACCCTGGAAGGGTAGAAAAAAATCTATATCTTAGCAAATTTCAAGTAGCTCTACATGCTCCAGTGTTCATAGACAAACGTGGTGCAGAAAAAGACCATCTGCAGAGGATCGATGTTTCACACCAGAGTGAGTCAATCAGTTTCACATCAAAACCAAATGTTTCCATCCATTTGTCATCACGACTTACTCGCAACGAAGTCGCTTAATCCTGCTGCGAACTACCAGTGCGTGCGCTTTTGTGGTTTTCTGCAACCACAATTACAAGCAAAAACAAGTTCAAGAAAAGCTCGATGATCTCTAACCGAAGAAAATGTCAGAGGAACCAGAGAAAGAAAGAAAAAATAAATCAGATTCGTCCCGTTTCAAGTCGTTCGTGCGATTTGTATTTGCTCTATTTGGGACAAAAGCCACGGTAATCCTGACTCATATTTGACAAGTCTCATATTCACACACACCTGCTGCGGCAAAGTAAACACGCCTTCAGAGTCAAACACCTTAATGGATGACCTTTGCATTAAAAGCTGAGCTGGGATAAACCCGAAGGCAGGCACCGCTGACACGGTATAAAACAGAGACGTGCCCATTCTGGGCGTGATTGATGAGGAGAAGCCACATCATAGCTAAGTTGTGTGTTCAGTCTGTACATGGGTCAAACAACAAAATAGCCATCAGACTCCTCCATCAAACCAAATGTTACATTAAAAAAAAGATTCTTTCATACTTCCTTGAAAGCGTTTAGTTTATGTCATTGTTCGAGGGTTAATTTGAAGTTTCAATGAAATTGAAAATGTGGCTTCATCATTTTTCTAACCAGAGTGTAACATTTGATAGAAATCTGAAATAACTTCCAAAAGGATTCATATCCATTGGACTTGTTGACATTTTGTTACTCTGCAGCCAAGAACTTTAACCTGCTTTAATTTGGATTTTTAAGAGCAGCACAAATTATAACTTTAACAGCTTTTCCCAAAAGAAACCTAAAAAGCGTGGAATATAAACGCATGCCACATTTTTTAGAATATGTGTTCCAATAAATCTCATTTGTCAAAGTACCCTTTGAAAACTGACAATCTCTAAGCAGGAATTAAACATACTTTCCATTAAAGCTAAATTTTTGTACTGAAAATGTTTTTTAATAGTCTGATGTAATATTTAATTTTACATTTCATGTGGAAAATAATTAACATAATTAACAGAAATACAGGCTTTCAAATATCCATCTGTGAGTAATTAATAATGTGTTTTACTTAGTGATACACTCCAGAAATAAAATAACGTTTAAATAATATTTTAATTTATTGAATGGTTACATAAATATCAGTACATATTCAGTTTATTAATCCCAAAAGGAAATTAAATGTTGCTGTAATTTATGTCTCTTCAAACAGTCTGCATTGTAACGAATCTGAAGTTTTTGACTGAAGACACTTTGCTGTTGTGTAGCTGTTTGATGGAGTAACAGTCGATACCGATATGACGCAGGAAAAAAGTGCAGAACTGACTCAAAGGATTTCTTTTTAAAAGATAAAAATAAAAATACAGACATAAATGTTCTGAATTGTAAATCTATTTGATATTTCTGCACCAGTACAGCAAATTTAAATACACCAACAGCTTCCCCAAATGTTTAAGAAACTTCAATTAGGAATATGAAATAAATATAGCATGACGTAGATCTGCCCTTATAGATTGTGCGTTGTAACCAATACCTGATGTGGAATTTTTTCAATATCGGCACCAATATAGACATTAATATCGGATCTCTACACATTAAAACATCTGGGAAAATATTTTTATTTTAGTAGTTGTTTGATACGTTAGCAAGTTATTTTAATAATAAACTGTTTTCAATGTAAGAAATAAAAACTTCTCTTCCGTTTATTAGGTTTATCAAACATTATCCTTGAGAAACAGTTTAGTATTATATTAAAGCTCATCAAATATGAGTCCTACATGTTTGTGCCTTTCTTTCTGAGCCTTCAGTAGCTGTCGTCCTTGATCTTTGCCCACTGAAGCCTGCTGGTTTCAGAGGGAATTGTGAGGCTCAGCCTGAAACCACCACTCCACATTGCTCCAGGTCAGCCTGCAGCTCTTCAGATGGTTTTTCTTGCTTTTGTTCAATCAGTTCCAACCAAAACTTTAAGGTTTTAACTCGAGAGTTTTGAATGTTTTGATGACTTTTAAACTTTTTAGCATTGCAAAGCTTGAAAAAATAAGTTTAAGAAACATTTTTGAGATTTTTGTCTCCCACATTCTTGCTATCGTAAATGTGTGGAAAAGTGAATCAATTGTTAACTAGAACACCGAGTGTGAATAGCCTGTTGCTTTATTTCAACAAATTATGAAAGAAATTCACAGTTAATTCTATTTATCTTTCTGCATATGTTAACTTTAGTTTAGTCTTCGGCGCCTGCAAGGCGTTTATGCAACTATTTCACTTTCTACTGAGACAAGAACAAGTAGCTTGCAGCTGGGTGGATGCGTTTTCTTGAACAGCGGCATGCTTGTCTTTGAAGCATTTCCCACTCAGCATTCTTTGTGGTTGTGTCAGTGACTCTGATCCATCCACAGTTATCATTAATGAGACATTAACATCACGCAACAAGCCTCATCGGTGCCTACATGGGTTCAGGCAAGGACCTGAAGCTCAGATGTACTTAGAGCTACAAAGATGGTCAGATGTGATTTTTCTAGTGTCTCTGCTGAGTGCTGGCAGTGAATGAAGAGCGATGGAGAGGACGGTGCAGTGAAGAGGGATGGCTCTCAGTGGGTCAGCCCAAAAGCCCTGACCCCAGGAGGATTTGATGCCATTTTCCCACGCAGGGAGTCGACCTGAGAGGAGCTCGTTAACAACATCTGCCCCATTTCAGGGAGATTAACCCCCGTCCCCAACCCCCCGCACCTCAACAGCCTCGTCCACTCACACACCACTCTGCTGTCAATCCAAGAACCTCAAACAGGTTAGGGACAGGCCCTCCCATATTCAAGGATACCAGCCAAAAAACAACCCCACTGCAATCTGAAGCTATCACAGGAATCCTGACCCGCAGTGAGGCGTTCATCCGTTACACCCAAACCACGCCAATTTCTGATCTGCACATCAGGGGAGTTGCTAGATCGCAGACTGCGATTAAGTCGAAGGTTTGAGGGTGGAAGGCGTGCTCCGGCTACAGAGTTGCCCAGCCGGTCGGTGCAGGTGAATTAGTGATGTCACAAACGTCCTCCTGTCAGCCAGATTTGTGTAATGAGTTTTTCCACTCATCACACTGACGTAAACGGGGACACTTGGCACACACTTCTTGTGCTTTTACCACCGTTCCTCTCCCCCCCTTTCTTTTTTCTTGGCCAAGATGTGCAACTGGCGGGACATGTTCTGACATAATTTGAGGAGAGAGTGTGAAAACCAGGGCTTACTGATCAACGTGGCCCATGGCGAGAGCCCTCCGTGTGACAGGTATACGCATAGTGGTGAAATCCGCTGGGAATCTCCTGAATCGGTGTACTACAGGGCTATAATTAGGTTAGTTTTTGGAGAGGGGGTTAAACAAACAGGGGCTGTGAGGTCATAGCCAGATGGAAGTGGGATATGCCTGCACTTGCTGAGTGGGCACAGAGCTCCACAGGACAGGGGAGAGAGGCCCTCTGGGCACTCAGCATGTGGGGGAGCGGGAGGTGGGGTGCTTTTAAGCCAAATTCAGATTAACTAACTGCCAGAATATTCAAACACAATCCATATACATTCACACTTTACCCCTAAACATCATCTTTAACTCCTAATCTAGTGTCGGAGGGAAACAAACAGGATTTCTCTGCACATTTCAAACAGAAACTTCAACTTTTTATCCTAAATTTATCCCCAGTATCCCAGTGTAGGGTGGATACTTTCCTGGAGTTTGATAACTGACCACTAACCTTTGCTCTGTCCACACACTTCTGAGGAGCAGCGGCAGAAAAGCTGCTTAATTTCAACAACAAAAAAAGGGAGTTTGAGAGTGCGATTAGGTGACGGGTGGCTGCTGGCACGCTAGAGTGACTTAAACCCTGTCAGTGAATGCAGGGAGGTCTGGATAATCTTTCCCTCCACAAAGGTACGTGGGGTCTAATCCGGGCTGCTGCACTGAGCTATCTGGATCCAGTTCTGCAGGGAGTGTGGGAAGGCCGGCAGGGCCATGCTGTTTCGGCCCTCTTTGTGACGGCAGATTATTTATCCTTAGGTACACTCCAACAGCAGGCTGGCCCATTCTTCCATGCACCTGTGTATAATAGTAACACAGCAGCACAGAGTGTGGCTATAGTTATAGATGCTGTGCAAGCTTAGTGGACTCTGATAATTAAACTAAATTAAGCATAGATTACAGGACGTTACAGTCATAACCAGTTTTATGGGATGTTTCTCTTATTCACATCTGAAACATAATTAATAATTCTGCATGATAGTTAACTTTTTTAATCAAGATATTTTATGCTGTACAAATACCTAAAAGATGTCTTCGGTGTAGTGTAGCTGAGATAAAATGCAGAAACAGAACTTTTCAAAATTATTTCTACTTCAATGCTTTTTATTTTAAAACTCAAGAGACTTGTTTTTTTTTTCTTTATCTGAAATGATTATATATAATACTCTTAAAATATTAAAATAACTTTCTAATAGCTCCAGAGAGCCAAGGAATGCACAGTGCACAAAAACACACTAAAAGTCAGCTTTCGTGTCTGATAAATGCTTCATTTTGATTGCAAAACGGCTAAATTTGAAGAGAAGCGAAAGTTGTTAACAGCAGCAACTTTTTGGAAATTCAAATGTTAATAAAGCTGAAGGATCTGTAGCTTGTAAATGAAGTAGTGTGAATAAATTACTTTTTTCATTTTTTAGAAATAGCAGAAAAAAAAACAAAAAGCAACAAAGAGTTAAATTAATATTTTCCTTAAAAATGTTATAGAACTTCCTCATTTTGGAAAACCAAATTATTTGCTCCACTTTTAATGTCATATTTGTTAAAATTTTAACAATTTGTGTGAGATTACCCTTTAAGATGTTAAATAAAAACACTTGTTCAGTTCATGTACATTTTAAAAGATATATTTAAATACAGCAGCATTTATATATAAATATTTATATTTTATAGCCACTTAATTCAATTTTAACCTTCTCCTTATTTTGCACACAAAACACTGAGTCACAAAATTACGTTTCGTAAAAATTTATTCAGCTTTTAAGAATAGAGGATGGTCTTAAAATATGTAGAAACGTCAGTTTAAATAAACCTTTTTTTCGTTCAGGATAAATGGTAAACATGAAACTGTCAAAAAAACATCACAAAACAAAACAAATTTACAAAAAAAAAAAAATACAACCAAAAATAAAATAAAAAAAGGTCTTGAATAGTTCACAGGTTGCACAAGCTAGAGAAGGAAAAACAGAAATCTTGCTATAAATAAAACTTGCGTTTGCGACCGGCACAGTCTTAACATTTCATTTAAACCTAGTTCATGTTGGGAAGGAAATAAAAATAGAAAACAGAAAGGGACTACAAAGGCTGTGAACACAGTGGAGACGACTGACATTCTACAAATTAAGTGTAAACATTTATGAACAGACTGTCCATCCAACTTTTTTTCTGAAATACGCCAGCCCCTACACGAGGCCACATGCCTTTTCAAAGAGAGAAAATATGGCATTTGTTTAAAATATAGAAGTCCAATTCTTCTACACAGGTTGATTGCTTCTACTTGAGATGAAAAGCCTCGGCGGAGCTGGGCTCAGCGTTCCGTTTGGGTCCATTTAAAGTTCATCAAACGGACGAGTCAGGATTTTCAGATAAAACTGTTCTTGAACGATTCTGCTGAACGTTCTTTCTGCAGCAACCAAAAGAAGTTCAAGTATCCGAAGAACATTTTTTTTAAAGTCTTTCGTTATTATTATTATTACTATTTATTATTCAAATGTGGGTGAGAGGTAGCGTCCCGTTGACGCCAGTCCCTGCGGTCTGATAGTGTGGATGGACGCTGTGTAACCGGCTGCTCTGCAGGGAGGAATGCTCCGCGCTGTCCCCGCCGGGGGGCAGGTACATGCTGATCATATCCCTCAGGTCCCCCAAGCACGCCCGCTGAGAGTGGGACGTGATGGCCGGCGGCGGCGAGCTCGGCTCCGTCTTACACACGGACGCCATGGAGCTCAGCCCCATGGCGCTGGTGGTCTGTTGCGTGTACGCCGGGGACATGCTGTAGGTGGACGCCGCGTTCATGTAGGTCTGCGCCGAGGACATCATCGGGTACTGCAGGCCGGCCATCTCGTACCGGTGCATCTGCTGGATCTGCGGGCTGTTCATGCTGTGGTGCTGAGGGTAGGCCAGCTGGTCCTGCATCAGGGAGTACGCGCTGTTTGTCCAGCCGTTCATGTGCGCATAACCGTCCATCCGCTGGCCCACCGACACCGAGTTGTTGACGGCGTTGGATCCCGGCGCCAGCAGCCCTCCAGGCAGAGAATACTTGTCTTTCTTGAGCAAGGTCTTGGTCTTTCTGCGGGGCCGGTATTTATAATCCGGGTGCTCCTTCATGTGCATCGCCCGTAGACGCTTGGCCTCGTCAATGAACGGCCTTTTTTCGGCGTCGGTCAGAAGTTTCCAGTCAGCACCGAGCCGCTTGCTTATTTCAGAGTTGTGCATTTTGGGATTTTCTTGAGCCATCTTCCTCCGCTGGCCCCTGGACCAGACCATGAAGGCGTTCATCGGCCGCTTCACCCGCTCCTGGTCGCTGGCGCTGTTGTTCTTTGCGCCCGGCGCCGAGCCCGAGTTGGACTGCGGGAGCGGGGTCTTGATCTCGGTTTCCATCATGTTATACATTCAGGCGACTTTTAACGATCACTCACACGCACATGGAAAAAAAATGGATTAAAAGTTCACAAACCCTCGCCAAAAAAGTCAAAGAGAACGCCAAAAGAGTTCTGCCTGAAGCGACGAATGTGTGTTGCAGGTGCCCCTCTGGTTTGTGTCCGCTCAGAGCAGCTCCGTTCCTCTCGGCTCTCAAACACAAGTCTGTAAACTTGTTCGCCAAGCTCATGCGTTAATAGGCCCATGAGGCCGGACCATGTGATGTGGCTTGACAGGCTGACAATGAGAGGCAGGGGACCAATCAGCGCGCAGCTCCAACCGGAGAGCGCATCCGTGGGTTTCGGGTTGGAGGAGGGGGGAAGGAGGAGAAGATTTAAAACTGGAGCGCACTTCAGCAACAAGAGCGCAGAAATTTCAACATTAAGAAGCTGAGGATGGAAAATACTGAGGGGAAAATGAAAAGATTTGTTTTCGTATTCATTTTGGTTTTATTCTAGAGAAAATAATTATGTGGAAATTTTTATTTAGGGCGGCATTATTAGTAGTTGTGTTATTAACTAGACTTTTTATTTATTAAGATTAGTGTTAGGAAACCAAGAGTAGATTTGTGGTGATTTAAATATAAATAAAGTTTGGAATTGGAAAATTTAGACCCAGGGGGCTAAATTTGTTTAAGGTTTGAATGATACATAAATCAAAAGAAAAGTAAGACAATTAAATTAAGTCTATAATCTGAATTGAAAGGAATATTTTAAATGTTTAATCCAATTTAAAATGTATTTGTAAAATTCAATCAGACCAATTTATTTATTTATTTCAACAATAGTTTCAGTAGATTCATCAATGTAATTATTTTTTGTTTTAGACTACTTTATACCGACTTGATTAATTTATTCATTAAATTTTAGACACCATGTTGAGACGATCTGGAACTTTTTGAATTAGCCTTTCAACGTTTTAAAACAGAGTTGTGCTATTTTTTGTTTTGTTTGTTTTGTTTTTTGTTGATTTTGCATTGGATCATGTCAACATATTCAAGCTTTGTGAGGATAACATTACCTAACTTTTTCTAAAGCATGTAAAACGATTTTAAAGTTTCATTCATGAAAGTCACTACCTATCTTGATTTTTATTCAGTTCCACTATTTAAGTAGATAATCCTTTCATGAAATATATATTGAATGAATGTTAAATCGTACTGGAACGGACCTTTTATTTGGAACTTTAATACATTAACGACCTCTTGTGGATGAGAAGGGCTCTTTCTTTTTTGGTCCCATGAGGAAAAGTTTAGTTGAGCACTTTTAAACCCTGTCAGCTGCTGTTTGCAGTCCACAGAACAATCAGCGTGGAGAGCTCCCCCTTTGCTTTTTTTATTTGCATGTGTCGCCTTTACAAACGACCCTCAGCCACTGAAACCAAAACCAAGGGCGTGAAACATCTCACACCTGCTAATGAATCCGACGCGAATCGACCATCGAGAATGAGCCATTAACACCTGAGAATCTGCGGGAGCTCTTGTAGGTTGCGTTTTAGGGCGAAACCTCCTCCTGGGGGGTTTACAAGATAAAAATGCAGCTACTGTTGGGCCCTCCGCGGACCGGCGGCACGGGAAACGCGCATAAAGCAAATTAAACGCACGGTTTTGTTTTCTCATTTTTTTAATTGTGATAAGACAAAGAATAAAGCCAAGACGCCTTCCTGATTCAAACTGAAATTGATTGAATTTTATTTAACAAACAAAAACACGCAAAAGTTAATTTTCTGTCTTGCCAAATTTTTAAAGTTAAATCTCGTAAAACAGTTTTGCAAAATCTACTGGCAGCTGAAATCAGACAAAACTCAATCAGAATCATGCACGAATGGTTTAGCAAAAAAAAAAAAAAAAAAAAGGGGGGGGTGGGAATGATTCTGTAGCCAAATTGTGGGGAGAGATCCCACTTTATTCGTCTTGAGCCATAGTCGTTATAAATCCGCTCAAAAAGAGACATACCGCACGGAATCCATTTTCCCGTTCAATGGGGCGTGACAAACAGCGCCGGAGCAATAAAACTAACGTCCAATTAGTAGTCATCTAATTCTCAGGGACCGGTTATTTGTTTATCTGCGCAAATCTCAATACTGATCCGCTTGTAATCTCCTTATGGAAATTGACCGGTAGCAGAGAGAGAGAGAGAGAGAGAGAGAGAGAGAGAGAGAGAGAGAGAGAGAGAGAGAGAGAGACCCAGTCAGGAGTAACCCGGAGTTTGATAATGAGGCCCTCTGTGCAGCTAATTTCCTAATTAAGGGACGGAGGGACCACCAGCACAGTCTGCTCCGATTCAGGCTCAACAAGCCCCGACAGTCCTGAGGGGTCTCTCAGGGCGCTGTGCTGCTCAGTGTTGGGAAATATGTCGAAGTCTTGACTTAAACCTCAGTCCTGGTTAAAACTTGTATTTCCTCTTTCTTTCACATTCAAAATCGAGCGCACAAAGCGTAAAATCAACGCTTTACCCTATGTAAATCAGTCGCAACTATGTTTTTTTAAGGTTAGTTTAGTATGTTATTAAATACATGTTTAAGTACTACACTTTCATTTATTTATTTTTGACTTATTTGCAACTCGACGACAAAGTTTTTCATTATTTTAGACTTTTTATGCCCGAAAATAATCTCTTAAAAATACATAAAATATCTGTAATTATTATTATTATTTTTTGCTGTCGTTTATTTGGCGGTTTTATTTATACGCTGCATGAATTTGGTCCGTTTTATTATCACATATTACAATAAAGTAACCCCGCACACACTCTAAATATTAGCCAATTCTCAAATCGACAATAATCATACTTTTCTACATTTTTTTGTGCCTGGAATCGGTAACTTTTTTCGTGTTTTGTTTTCAGCTCGGTGACCGGCGGACGGAGCCCCTTTGAGAAACAGTAATTAACAAAGAATGGCTTTTCAATTACAGTCACAATGGAGACTGTCTCATTAAGATTTGCATGATTTTTTGGGGGGGACCGGGAATGCAAATGAAGATGCAATTTACGCACGGTCTGCTGTTCCCTTTGTGCAGCGTGAATGGCTGCGTCCTCCCAGTTCAGCTCAGGTAAAAATAATATTCACGGGTCATTTAAAGGAATAAAAGTGTTGGTCTTATCGCCTCTTTGTCGCACAAAGCTGCGCTGGTAGTCCTAATGATAATTGGACTCATCTGACCAGTAAGAGCTGCAGTTGGTCATATAAAAATGATGCATTTTAACGTTCATGGTGTTTAATGCTATAATCTGTAACGCAGAATCACTGAACATTTTAACTCTGCTCCCTGCCTCGTGTAACATCACCTCTATGAGTTTTGATTTCTGCAGCAGGTAGAATACCCGGATGTTGTTCTAGGAAATTAAGACATTGATGACGTGATAAAGTCAACAGGTGCTTATTGTCAGATCTAGACTAAATTTTTCTATTTTATTTAATCAAATCTTTAAAAGTCAAAGCATTTATCTACCAAAACTGTTTATGTCTTTAATTAGAGGATAATAATTATTCCATAAAGCTGTTATTTTTAATGTCTTAATCAAACGTGCTACTTTTTGTATCATCTCATCCAGTTAAATATTAATGAAAACAAAATATGGCTTCATTATATCTGGCCAAGTATTTTTAAGCTCCTCTAGGGAAATGGGTCCAAACATTGGGGTTGAGACCCCTGTGGGAGCCGTGAAACACCATGTGACGGGTCTTCAGAACTTTATTTTAAATGTCACATCTGAAATCTGACATTTAAGAAATTATATAATGGTTTGTGAGACTGTTTTTGTTCTAATCCTCTGGTTCGATCAGCTTTTTGTAGCTTTTGCATGGGGAACACTGAAAGAAAAGTTACCTGTCAGGTTCACCATGAATGAGTTTTCTATTGCTTGATCGTCTGTGCCTGTGGGGAACAGGCATTCCCTTGTGTTGTGCTGAGTGTAAAATAATATGCCAGCGCACTGTGGCTTTTTATTGATGCAAAGAAAAAAGGCGTCTGATTCACAGCTATTGACTTTGTGCTAATTTAAAAATATATTTTCATATTTTTAAGGGATCTTATGTGATCAACTTTAGTTCAAAATCTAAAATACTTAAACTAGTAGAACAGATCAAACATAAACTGAATTATGCTGCCCTTACAAGTATTTTTTTTTTTTTTACAACTTGAGATTAAGATTGTTTTGTTCTACATTTTGCATGCATAAATACTAAACTGGATAAGATTTTGTGGCTATTGATTTTCTGATTGAATGTAAATGTAATTTCTAAACAGTGCTGCTATCTTTACCAGGTCCCTCTTGAAAAATAGGTTTTATATCTCAGTGAGGTTTTTTATTTGGTTAAACAAATGTTATTATTACAACAAAAAAAATAAATAACTATAATATTATCAATGCTTCAAAATGAATTGATACCACCTTAGATTAAAGTCAGTCTAAATCTGCAATGTTTAGACTAGTCAAAACTGAAATGAGTTCAAATCAGACAGTTTATTAGAGACACAGAGTTGTGGTATATTATAGAGATAAAAAAATATATAAATCAATATATATTAAATAAATACATATTAGATATGTAGAAAATTAAAGCAGTCATCCAGTCTGTTTCATTGTCCATGCAAGTTCTCAATAAATTAGTTTATTATAAGGCTAAATTACAAGAATTACAATACAATCAAAATTAAATTTATTTTAGTGACTTAATTCAAAAAACAAAACATGTATTCTATAAATTAATTATTCAAAGTTACTTTTTCACCAATCACTTATATTTCAAGCATTTATTTCCTTTATGGTGATTACGTTTTATAAATTATTCATTATTGACAATTAAGATATCAGACCAATTAAAAGGACATTTAATGACTAAATGTTGACCTGCTGAAAAGTGTATCCATTTGCTGTAGAGTAAAACCGTTCCATTCTTGGTCGAGGCTCCTTTTGCATGAATTACTGCATTGATGCAGAACATCTGTCTGTGGTGCATGTTACAGTTCAGACATCTGATCAAACTCTTGATTTGAATTTGCTTCACAATCAGAGATGTCAAACTCCCTTCCTCAACAACTTTTAGATGTGTCCCTGCACCAACACACCTGAATCCAATGGATTTACCTCTTCAGGGTCCAGCTAACAACCTTATTATTTGACTCTGGTATGTTGAAGCAGAAACGTTGCAGGACACTCGCTCTCATGCTCTGGAGTTTGAAACTTGTGCTCTAAATTCTGCGGTTATCTCTGCTGCTTAAGCACTTTATTTTAACCATATTTTTTTCTTCCACTCAACTTTTCTTCAATATGCTTTGATACAGTGAAAGGCCAGTTTCTTTAAATATAACTATTTATAGCTTATTATCTATGTGTAGAGTTTCAATGACTTTCTGCTGGCCAACTGTTCTATCAGCATTATTGTCTCTGCATAAGCCATAACAATAAATTCCTGTATATGAAAATATATTTTTTATATTGGTCTTCTTTAATATTCAAATTATCCAAAAAATTGTTGTAAAAAATAATTACAAATATATTATTCTGTGTCTTATGATCCAAGTAATACAAGCTTCATTTTTTCTTTTGAATTATTGAAATAAATGAACCTTTTTTATGATGAAATCATTACCTATGGACCAGAATCTGTACATTTTTTAAATAACTGGTAATAAAATGAATATTTTTTTCAATGTCTAACATGAAAAACAAACTTATAAAGTTGATTAAAATGTATAAATTCACCTTATGATTGAGAAAAGCGGGTCATTGTCCCCGACTGTTGGTCCATCTGAAGTACTGGAGGTTCAGTCATCAACAGAAGGAGCTGTCACTCCAACCTTCAAACATAAAAGCAAAACACACACTCAGAAGACAGATGCATTGATTTTTTTTTTTTTTTAGATTTAGTGTAGTGTGCACATCTGCCTGGAGGACTAATGGAGCACACTGCATTCCTCCCTCAGCTGTAAGAGATTCATTTGTGCTTCGTTTGTGGTGCTGGCCCACAAGTGTCATCCCCCGCACTCAAACGCTCACCTTGTACCACTATGAGGAATGCGAGCGTCTTACTTATCGACCTCTTCCCGTCTGAAACAACACACAAGAAAGCTGCTTCAAACTCCAGCTTCTTTTATTTTCCCTCCCTCAGCAGCCAAGCATGTCCTTCCTCATTATGTTCCTGTGTGTGAGGCCAAGGCCGCTGACACAGACCCAGTGTAATCTCTTTAACCCGCCACTGTCGCGAGCAGACAAGGCGTGACCACCCAGCGCCGTGCTCCATCTCACTCAGCCGAGAGGGGAACAGTTTTCTCACCTCATCACCTTTGGCTCATAGCTGCTTATCATTTTAGGGATGCACATTTCAAACACAGTCGATCACACACACACATAGACCCGGGGTTAATCGCTGCGACAAGGCCACTTTAGATAATCATGTGCAGCGGGGTGAAAATCCATTCTTACTGACCCTCCAGTTCCCATAATTGCCAAAAAGCATCTCCCCCCCTCCCCCTGTGGTTATTGGCTAATGAAGCCAAGTGAAATTATATCACAAGAGAGAAAATCAGTGGAGACATTTTTTTGTCATAAAGATACAATGATTACTGACTCTTTGCTTTGCAGATTAGGGGAAACATATTCAAACATTTGGTATATGACGCGTTAAATGAAAACTAAAACATTAAATTACAGTAAATTATAAGACCCCGTCCATTAGAAGCTAATTTTAATTCACCTTAAATTAGGCAGAAAATTTCAGAAAATGTGTTTTTGCCTCAGAGCCACTAAGACACTTTTGAGCTCCACATGACTTCCTTGTTTGTCCCTCGGGTCAGAACTTGACCCTCTAATCTGGGCACTTTGCTTCCAAGATTTTTACAAGTTGCATTTTGTTCAGAAAAAAATGTGATTTTAAAAATTCTGCTGTTTTTTATGTTTTAAACAAAAGGACACAGGAATTAAATTTTATTTTGTGTACTATTTGATAAATTTTAGGATTTTGTGGTCCTGCATTTATTCTACTTTCTCGAATAAAAAGCATGTTAAGTATGTCTTAAATGACACAGTAGAAATCCACTTTAAAACAGCTGACCCATATTTCATATATGTATTAAAATAGATACAAATACGCACATTCTCCATAATTGCTTTCATATTTAAATTATTTTTTATAACTCAGCTAAAAGCAAATTTCTGAAAAAAGTCATCTGCAATGCTTTTTAATTTTTTTTTGCTTCCTGTAAGGTAGCAAAAAAAAATCTACCATCTTGGACTTTGACTTTCCACTAGATGGTGGGAGGAATGTGTATGATTTGATACATCAGGCTTTTAAAGAAAGTATCAACATTTTTGTACAGGTCTCAGAAACCTGTATCAAAAAATATATGTATGGAGTTGAGAAAAGGTCAAATGTAATAACATTGAAATATTTACTTAAAGTACTGAAGAAGTTATTCATCAAAGATGAAATGCAATTTTTAATTAAGACATGTTGAAAATAATTTAGTTTCTAAATTCAAAATAAAACATGGCAACCATATAAAATACAGGATTTTAAACAAGATCAAACTCTTATGATCACTTGTTGGTTTATTTCAATTCAGCTTTAAAGTCCAGGAAATGCTTAGATACAAGCTGAAGAAATTATTAAATTCCTTTGAATTATGACAATTTTAACAGGTTTTCTTTATTTTCTACACAGCTAGTAAATTTGTCAACCTGTTTTGTGTTAGTTCAAGTTTCTCTTTCGGGGAGCCGCAAAGATTGCTTACATGTCTGGCCAGCCCTGGTCTGGTGCCTGAAAAGTGAATGGCATTATCAACACCTCTGTTTGATGATCACTTTAGGTACAGTTATTCCCCCGGCCAGTTAATTACAGCACTCATTATTCCCTCATGTATCGGCCGAATCGTTGCCATGTTCAGTGTTTTTACTAAAACAAAGGAAACTTTCTCAGTTTTTTGTTTTGGGGAAAGTGCTGAATTGTCATGTTTTGCTTTGCACCGTGCCCGAGCAAGCGGCCCTCTTTTGTTTTAGCCATAATTGAGATCCCACTAATCTAGCTTCTTCTTCCCTTTTTTTTTAAATGAAACACTCCCTTTGTCAGGGCTTCATTAGTTTAAGATAATATTGTTAGAATCCACAATTAATTTGCAGTGTAACTGTAATTAATTAAATACACCCAATTTTGTAATATGATTAATGCCGCCAAGTTTGTTATCTGCATTCTCCTACAGAATGAAAATGTAACAGCAGCAGAGCTGCTGAGCATTAATTGCAGAGGCTGGGAGCTTTTGGGAAGCAAAATTATAGAAGGTAATTTATTAAACCCTAAATAAGAAACAAACAAGCATAAATTGATATATAAATCATGAATAATGTAATCTAGTTCTGATTTGGGACAAAATGACTAATCTCTGCTGCATGCCAAGCACTTGATGAAGTAGATAGTGGTCATAAATTCAGTCACAGTCAAGGTCTCATTAAAACCGGCTTAATTTAATTAAGAGTTAGCCATCGCCCTCTAAATATATTAATTACCTTGAGCATGACGAGATAAGTGTGGCGATTACGACGCGTTTCATTAAAGCAGGTCTTCTGGGAGGAGAGCAAACTAAGGTGGGAAGCTGGCTGTGTTGACAAGATAATGGATGGGCTGGACTGAGATGAATTTGGTCACCTTGCTTCTGGTTGAGCGCAAAGAGGTGAGGCAGAGGACAACACTGCATAAAAAATGCAAGTTTTTTTAATTAAATTTTTGTATTATTATTATTATTATTATTATTATTAGTGGTAGTTGTTTGTTTTTCAATATTTTACCTGAAAATGAAATAAAAATCATTAAACTCATCATGCTTTGCAAAGTAAGAGGAGAAAATCAAACAATTTTCCTGGAGAGAACGTTAAGAAAAAAGTCATAATTTTGTTTGTTTGCCAAGTCTTATTTTAATAACTTGGTTTGTTCTTATAATTACACTAAATTAAACTCATTTTTTCCCTTCTTGCCAGAACACTTAAAACATAAGAAAAAAACAGAACTGGAAATCTCTAACAAAGCATTTCTCCCTCCTTTCTGTGCAGCCCTAAAACAGTCCATTGTGTCAGATTCCTCTTACATCAAAATTTATTTCTCACCAACACCTAAGAGCTAGATTGTCGTGCCGCCTGTTTGCGCTCGCACAAAGACGCCTCCGACAAATACGGAGCAGAAGTGTGCCGAGGGGTGCAGAAGCAACGGCTCATTGCCCCACAGACTGATATGTCAATGAAACATACAAGACGCTGCCGGTTGCAATGGGGAGATTTTCAGCCTCTGCTCCTCTCCTTGCTGACAGCAGGACAAAGAGCCTAAGCTACTATTATCTGGAAGCAAGACTCTCATTCCTGCTTTCATCCTTTTCTTTAAGAGTACAAACATAGATATGGAGCTCTGCTTAAAGTCACTGATGCATCCAGCCTGGATGAGCCTTAAGCAGCGGAGTCAGGCTGGATATTGTTGAAATGTCAGAAGGGTTGAAGTGAAGGGGCTTCCTTTAGGTTTAGTTGCACAGTTTCTGATCACAATAACACCAGGTCAAAGAAACCAAGCATGAAAAATACGTTATTTCCACACGTGAAGCAATGCAACAACTTCACAAATTCAGTACATGAACTCAGAGAACACAAAGCTCCCCAACGCCGCCGTCTTCCTGAACGCCCCCTCCCTCTTCTCTCCTCTCCTTCCCACTAACCTCCTCCCACTCCGACCAGAAAAATATCCAGGAAACTCACCGAGCTCTCACTGGTCTCAAGGCTGCTGCTGCTGCTTCTGCCTTTCAGTTCCTCTGCTGGTCCCACCTTCAATAGCCGACTGTCAGCAGGCCCAGAAGCAGGACTCTATGGGCAGAAAGATGGCAAGCTCAGAGTCGAGCCTCGGCCTTTCAAACGGCACAACCGAGGCGCAGAGGAGAAATATGAAACGTTGCGAGTGTTGGGCAGTCACTTCTTTGGGCCGTGCACACTGCAGCTGAGCTCTCCCTGCTCTGGGACCCATCTCTTTCAGCCAAGATTGCTTCATACAAAAGTTGACAATGCACCACTGAAAGCCATTGTTGATATTCAACATTTTTTAAATAGCTGAGCAGAATAGACAACATGGCAGGCTGCAAAACTTGGCAAGGAAACTGACCTGGAGCTGCCCATTTGAAAGGACTGCCTCACTGGGTGAGAGAAGAGAGGGCTATTGTATTAAAAAAAAAAAAGAGGTACGGAGAGCCGGTGTGAAAGAGTCGGAAAAAACAAAACGTCTCCCATCCCTGGAGAGTGGAGCATTACGCTTTATGTGCAGCAGGAAGAAGACAATCACTTTTCACAGTCACAAGCATATATGCATTACCAAGAGGGAGCAGAACAATAAAATCAATGCAATCCAATCCATTTTAAACCAGGATATTACATTACAGGCTCTTCAAAAATAAATCTCAGCATGTAAGAGGTAAATCTTAGTGCCAGCACAACGGAACCAGAAGTTCCAGCATTTTTATTTATTCACCCAGCTTTGCTCTGGCGTGGCTAAGATCCAGTGGATTGTCCTGCATGTCTCTCTAATGTTGCATGGATGGGAATGATGCTGCCTGACGCAGGCGATGGTGTTCTGTTTCCATCATTGTTGAGCTGACAGCGCCGCAGATTGATATGGACATTTAAGACGCCTTTAACTGCACATATGTCAGAGCATCACAGTGCCGCTCGTGCCTGGGGAGATATTAATACATCTGATGTAGGTGTGAATGCGTGCGTGTGTGTGTGGGTGTGTGTGTGTGTGTGTGTGCGTGTGTGTGTGTGTGCGTGTGTAGGTGTGTGTGTGTGGGCCTGAGGCAGGTCCCAGTGTTATGTTCTATGCAGCCTTGTGTCTTGTAGTGAGAGCAGGATGGGAGGAGCAGAGTGTGAGTGATTAATGTGTGAACAAACACATTGATCGTCTTTTATTGCACTGCAAAAACGCAAAATCTTACCACATATCTTGGTAGTTTCTAGTGCAAGTATCTTAGTACACTTGAAATAAAATAAAACTATCTTACAAGAAAGTGTTTAGCAAGATATAGAACACTTAAAATATATTGTAAGTAAGTGATTTTTTAATAATGATGAAGACCTTACATTGGCAAATCATTTAATTTATAACAAGACACTTTCCCTTTGTTACAAGTGTAATGATCTGCCAATGTATTGAGTTATTTTTGCAATTATTTACTTAAAACATTTTACTACAGAATATAGAATAACTTCACACAAAATGGCGACATATAACCAAACAGAGCATTTGCCACACTCTGAAAAATATATTTCAAAGGATTAAGATCATTGGATTCTCAAAACTCCTGTTTTCAACTTTGCTTTTACTTAATTTCAGTTTATTTGATTTCTTCGTACATGTTTTATTTCATGTTTTATTATAAAGCACTCCATCTTCTTTTACTTGCATATAAAAAATAATAATAAAATTGCGTAAATCCCACCGTGCTTCATAATGGAAACATTGTGCTCTTGTGCAAAGTTAGTTTTCCTCCATGAAAGTCATTTTGTAATGATGAATGTTAAATGTTTCATCCTGGTCACTTTATAACCAAACTCTGAATTCAAACTTCCCCACAACTTTACACTTAATGGTGTTATATTTACTTATTCGGTGATGTTTTCTAACAATCCTCTGAGCTTTTTACAGAACAGCTGCATTTATACTAAAATTAATCTACACACAAGTTGATTCTGTTAAGTAAATAAATCACTTCTTCAGCCCTTTCATTCAGGTGTGTTGGACTTTTAAGACATCAAAACGTTGTAGGACGCCGGCAACTGAGGAGTGGAGTTTGACATCCCTGCTCTAGAGTTGGTGTAATGGTTTAGGAAACCCAGTGCAAAACTCATGATTTTTATTTATGAAAATGGTTTAGAAACAACAATGTGGCCTTGTTGTGCCACTTCACCAAAGTTTGTGGTTTTTATGAGTCAAAATTTGTTCCTGAAGATGTGTAGATTCAATCATTCTAAAAAAAAAAAACACATTTCAATATTAAAATCATATCCAAACCTGACTGGTAGGAGTGATACAAAAAATGTGTTTACATTAATAAAACTTCGAGGTTTGTGGTTATAAATCGTCAAATTCAAAATAATTGTTTTGGGGTTGTGTTGTTTTTTTAGAAAAACTATTAGATATTTGTTCCCTAAAGAACTTTGTGGTCTGTGACAAATGACAAATAGAAAATCAAATGCTTTCCTTGATCATTCAGATTCATACATTTATTAATGACATCGCTCATTCACTCTAAAGTACAGCAAAAGTATTTTTTTCCCTTTTTGAGTCAGTCTTCTTAACATTTTGAGAGTCTCAAAGAAAAACAAAATCACTAACAAGGAGTGCAGGCATGACATCAGAACTCAAATCTGGGCTGAGAAATAACGCCTAATGGCTAATCTGCAGAACATCTGCATAACTTCTTTGTTTCTACTTGCAACTGGAAAAAAGAGTGAAAAAAACAAACATTCTAAGCTTTTCTCCTCTTGCATAAAACGCTGCCGTGTGTTTCTGCATGCATGACTGTGTGTGAAGAGAGAGAAACTGGACCTCTCTGGCCCTTTGACAGGGGCAGGCTTGGAGTTGGAGCTGTGTAATTACACAGATCAGGGTGAAATCACAGCTCTGAGAGCGGAGGCAGGGCTAATCTTACAGGTGAGTCAGACGCAGCAAGGCAGAGGTACAGGGGGAACCTGTGGCGTCTGTACTGGAAGTCCACGTCAGTGCCTCCCATCACACACTATTAGCTGCCATCAAAGCTCTAATTTTACTCTAGCATTACACCCCTCTCTCTGCGTCCCCCTCCCTCCCCTGCTGGTCTGGATGGTGCAGCCTGGTGGGAAAACGACATTCAATCCGCTGTCCGCCCCATTCAGGCCAAATTGGCAAATGACAGCTCTCCGCCTCTCAGATTGCTGGAAGAGAAAAGGCGCCTTTACCGGCGCTCACCCTGAGCCTCGGAGGGGCCGTCGGGGTGGGCAGGGATTAGAGGAAGGGGCGAGCGGCGAGGAAGAGCGGGGTACCAGGGAGGCCGAGGAGAGGACCGAGGTGGGTTAACAGCTTCCCTTGTCCTCCTCGCTGGTGACGATGTGGGACAGAGAACGGAGAAAAGAAAGAGAAGAATGCCTACTCAGAAGATCAAAGAAACTTCCCTGTGACCGACAAGAAAAGTTGACCTGAATTCACTAACCGCCCAATTTTTAGCAAACCGGACCCAGAAACCAGCACTTGACCTCATGCGGCTCAACAGTGACAAGCAGGCAGAGGTAAATCCTACAGAGGCTAGCAGACACTGGCGTGGATGAACCCGTTCCTCTTGGTTTATTCTACCTCAGGGGTGTCCAAACTACATAGTGTCCAAACTACATAGGCCAAAATCGTCTAGTCAGAAGTAATCACAAGCCAAGAAAATAAAAAAATAAAATTGAGCAAATAAAGTAGCCACACTTGTTGGTTTTAGGGGGGGAGGCTTGTAGGTAAGGGATGTTATTTATTGTAGATCCAAACTTAAAAATTAAGCATAAAGACCTACTGGTTGAGCGAAGCCATTTTATCTTTCTATCAAGGACTTTGCATTGACCTCCTCCACAATATTAAATTTTAATATATAAAAATATATGTATTTAGGCTGTATTAACGTTAGCTTCATTCTAAGAACAAACTATGTTTTTGGAAACACATTTTTTGTTGAATGGATAAACTGAAGTGTTGTGTGCCACCATACACACAACACTGTTGGTAAGTGGTGTGTTTGAGAGTCGGCTGCTGATTTTACAGGTTTGATGTATTAAAAAAGAAAGACATCTAGTTTATCTAGTTTCCAAATTCTTTTGGGCTTGCCTGAACAAATTCATTCTACGTTACAAAAACAGGATTTGGGTCACTTTATTTCAAAACACTTGCCATATTTAGCAAAGTTTAGTAAAATAAAAGTTGACTTGGGTGCAGCTACATCAGTTTTTCACTAAAAGACTCTGGAGGGACATGATTCTTTGTGTTGTAACATTTTTCCAGCAATAATTTTACCCTGATTAAAAATAAACAAATTTGGATACAAATTTGCATCATTCGTGAACTTTAGTGGGTGGCCACAAAGGGCCCCCGCACCGCACTTTGGACACCCCTGTTCTAGATGTAATCAAGTAACAAGCAGTGCCATCTTTAAAAAAGAAAAAAAAAAAATCACATACAGCTGTAAAACTCGTGCACAGACAAACAACAAGGGGCTTTCAGCAATATTTCAGCATGACTCAGAGGGAAAACACACTAACTGGCTGCCCTGCTGAATGGTACTCTTACTGCTAATTAAGTGCTAATGGCAGTTCCCCCTGCAGAGAATACTAATTAATGCTCCATTCTTCTGCAGGCTGAGCGCGCACTCCACCGCGGCCTAATGAGGCGAGGCAGGTACGTCTTCTCCCAGGCCGGGCTAATAAGCACAACACAGTGGGCTCTCACTAGAGAGGGTCATACCAGGGGGGCCGCTTCCTGTTCCCTACTCTTAAGGGACCCCCCTAAAACATTTCACAATGAGCCATGGAAGTAATGAAAGGAAAGTAAGAAAATGGGCCAGCTTATGTCTGTCTGGTTTCAAAGTTTTACTCTGTACATGGGCAGCTACGTTAACATGGAGCAAATTAATCTGAATATCAAGAGAAAATTGTGTTAAACTACTTATGTATTCCTCTCACAGCCATTTAGTAAAGATGTTCCCTTTGTACATGACATAGAAATGCATATAGGTTGTAATATTGTGATTATTTTATGTATATCCAGCAAAAACTTTTCGAAAAACACAGTTTCAAGTATGTTTTTCAGAAACTGCTGATGCCAAGAAGAAAACAACTTCTTTTTCATATAGTTCCCCAACCTGCTGAGAGTTTGTGCCTCTTGCAGAATAAACACATTTCCTGTTTGGATGCAGAAAGCCCAGGGAGGGAATCAGATTCAAAGTGCTGAAGAATGAATGGATGTGCGAGTATGCAGGGGCTGCGTGCATGAGCGTAAACACAGATTGAGGGTGGTATTGGAATTACCTGAGTGAGATAATGGTGGAGCATTAGATTAACTTTCAGCCCCTAAATGCAACACATTTAGGGCAATCTTGTCCCCCAAAAACATGTCAATGTCTGAAAGGCCTCCCCTCTCGCTATCAGGAGCCTCTGGTCCCCCACGCTGATGCAGCTGGCAAAGCGCTACCGTCGACTGTCAAAACGCAGCGCCAGATCTAGTTATAAAATAATTGAATTTTCATATCAGAGGGGACCAGAGTCCCAGCAGACAATAGGACTGCTGAGTCCTCTCTGATATTGGCTCAGGCCCTTTGCCATGCGCATGAAATCAGTATGTTAATGTTCCGGGGTTTTCTTTTTTTAAGGGCACTTGTGCTCTCGCAATGTACTACCGATGCGGTTTCAAAAAAAGGAAAAAAAAAAATACAAAATTGCAACTATTGATAAGTAGGCAGCCAGCAACCCCCTCCTCCCATCCAACAGGGCCCCTCCTCATCCCCCCCATGTACTCACTGAGGCTCTAGACGTTCTCGCACCCCTATCCTCCCCCATTATTAAAATTGTAATTTATTTTTCTAAATCAGAATGACAGCTTGCTTTCTTTTCTCTGCAGCAGCCACTGAATCACCGAGCTTTAATTACTTTCGTAACTTCGCTGACCCTGTGAGCGCGCTACTCCGCCGGAGAAAATGGGACCGCCAACAAAGGCCCCTCCACAGCCTTAGCCGCCTTTGCCTCATTCAGAATGCGAAAATTTATCAAACTGTGGATTTTTTTTTTTAAGATTTTTGTTAACATTTCACCTCCTATCTGTCTCGCAAAACATGCCGCCTCAGAGAAACAGCTCTGCAGTCCTAGTTTTCGTGACCCACCTCTTTTGAGAAACTCGCCGGATAACTAAACAACCTAATTCCAACTCTCCCTCTTTACTTCTCTCCCTCTGTTTGAGAGTGTGCTTGTGTTGACTCAACAGGGTCTCTGGGGGTCGAACCAGCCGGAGGTCACGCTATTATCAGTGACCTCTTCACATCCAGGCCATGGCCTCAGCAGCACGGCGACAGGCAGCATGCGGTCCGGAGGCCATAAAGCGTAGATCGGCGGTAAATCTGATCACTGCTCAGATATTTGGCCCTCAGACCTCAGGGTCAGGCTGTTTTCAAGGCTGTTGAAAACAAAGCTGCTTTCCAACCACAGTACCTGGTAGCCAGCAGAGGAGAAGCTGCAGTTTGAAAGCAGGAGACCTCTGAGATGTTTGATGTTTAAACTGAACATAAAAAGGTCAAAGACGATTCAGCCTCCGCCTCCCTTCTTCGCTTTGTTGACGCAAAGTTCAGGCATGTTTCATGTTTGTCAAGCGATCCCCGTTTACTTCACAGGGCTCCGTTCCTAACTTATTAAAGTAGCTAATATGCTGTAATCCCTGCTATCGCTCTCACCTTCTCACTGGCACATCTCTGTTTTGGGCTGTGCCTCTGTGTGAACCGGAGCCGTTGCAGGCATGGTTGGTCTTTTGCTGACTGCCTGATAATTGAATGAGCGATTATCCCTCCCATTAATAGACAATGATACAGAAAGCGCTGCCATATGTAGGGAATATTAATGAGTGGCTGCAGCGGCCTAGATAAGGGAAGCACCATGCAGTGGCAGTAATAGGGGTTAAAACAATTTGCCCCACCACCACCAGCACCCCCACACCCATCGTCACACACATCCAGCGCCCATGCCTTCCTCATCGCTAATCCTCCAACCTCTCATCCACTAGGCAAGCTGTGACCAATAAACACACATAAACTGGAGTTCTGCTTGGTGCTAACCTCACTGCTACCAAGGCTGACCCGTTACTGTCCAAGAAGGTGAGCTAAGAAAATGGTATTCTGATCAGACACGGGAAAGACAATTAATTTGGGTTGGTGGGCAAATTTAAACTAATGTTCCACACAAGAACGTGGCTTAAAATATTCACTATACATCCTGCTCAAACTGGATATTCTTATACACTGTATAAAGAAAACTTGGGTCTTTCATTCTCACTTTTTGACTTTAAGTTAGACTAAACTTTTCCTGTTTCAGGTCAGTTAGAAATACAATAATTAGATCCGAGAATGATTCCTGAAGTAGAGCTGCCTTTTTAACTGCATGACTTGAGTTGAACATTTGGGGTTTTCATTTTGGCCCATTTCTCCTGACAGAACCAGTGTAATTGAATCAAGTTTGAAAGTCATCTTGCTCACACACTTTTTCAGCTCTGGCCCCAAATTTTCTGTGGGACTGAGCTCAGAACTTCACGATGACCACTCTGAAACAGACTGTTTTTATCCTCAAGACACTTTGCAATTAATTTGGGTGTATGCTTAGGACCACTGTCCGTCAGGAAGACCAATTTGTGCCAACATTTTAACTTCCTGGCAGAAGTGCTTAAAGGTGTCCTATTATACAAAATTAACATTTTGCACTTTTTTTTTTACTTCCATTTGGTTCCCTATTGCTTCTTAAAACAGCCCAAGCATTTAGAAACTATCAAGCTGTTTTATGGCAATATGTGAATGTTTTTTGGTAACTGGAAAATGAGCTGTTTCAAAAATCTTCCAAATGTAACATGGCAATCAGCAAACATCAACTGTCTCTCACCTAGTAACTCAAGTGAAGTTCCACCACATTTGCTCAGCTGGTTTTACGGCTGTACAATGGCTGCTGGAAAAGACAAATGTTATGTTGTTGACGTCCAGAAACCACTTCCTGCATTCTTGTTGGTTGTGCATGAGGCTCTACTTCTGCTTTTCAAAGACGTACAGTTGTATAATTGTGCATCTGTTTGTAGCCATTTTCACATGAAAGTGTCTACTTTCATGTGAAAATTTATACTTTCACATGAAAGTATATTCAGAAAACTAGTCTATTGTTCGTGCAGACAGAGCATCTGCATGACAGTATGACAATAGTAATATTTTTATTGAGTGATGACAGTAACATTTTGAGTGGCATTTAAAACAATTCTGCAGTAGCTGCTCCTGTAAGTTAAAAGTTCATGTCACAGATTTCTTATTTCATTTCTACAGTGTAACTTAGCTGGAGATCACATCATATATGCTGCAGTATCAAAGTTGTAGAAAACATAGGAATGGTGCATTGACCCTTAAAAACTAAACAAATTCAAAAAACAATATATTTTAAGCTTTAAATGTCATTTGCACAATCATCAGAAAGGATTTCCAACTATCAGGGCGAGAGGTTGTAGGCCATCACAATGGATCTAAGAGTCTGCAGCAAGATACTTATGCTTATCAGCTATCATGTTGCCATGAGCCTTTATGCAAACAAGAACAATTGGTAAAGATTAAGTTTCAGCTAACATTATCTGTTGTCCTTTATGTCTATTCAGGCCCAAAACAGGGAAGACTTTTAAACAAAACTCTTTTGATTGCATCAGTTGTTTAAAAAGTGATGCATTTGAAATATAATCTTTTGTGCAATGAAACTATATAAGTGCTTGACTTTTTTTAATTAAACTGAATAATTCAGGGTTTTTGGCAAACCATACGGTTCTGTTGGAAAAAATAAAAGCAATTAACATCTTAGCTGCAATAGACAACTTTAATCACTTAATATAAATCCAGTTTGTGTGGTTCTGGAGGCTCTAGTCACGTGACTATTCAGGAAGGGTCAAGGCCAAAGTGGCTTTCTTCTATTTTAAAACAACTTCAGTTCTAAAGTACTGTTATATTTAATGCCAAAACTATATTTTATGAAGCACTACACCAATCTCCTCTTTGTTTTGAATATATTTTTACAAAGAAACCCATTATTGGCATTAACATAGGGGGCAGCGTACAACCAATGGTCTTCCTGTGTGAAACACATTCTGACAACATTTTTCAAAACGTATTTGGTCAAGTATACCAGTCTAACATTGTTTTTTACCCTGTCTTGCTTTTTTATGTGATAGTTACTCTGATTGGAGGAACTTTATTGCCATGGTTTTTGCATAGGAACACAAATCCAAACAAGAGTTAGGCAAGATCCCGCAAAGTTATGATATTTAAATGACTAAAAGAAAAACTTACTGAACAATAGAGAACAACTGGTAACAAGAGGATGATGCATAACAGAGGGGAGAAACAAGTGGATCGCGCAAGAGAGTTTTTTGCTGAGGCAGTGATTACTGGATGCAGAACAGGTAAGACTAATAAACAACAGGTTGCAGCTGTGAGAAACAAAGAGAACTAAGGGAAACTATTGAATTGAATGACTGATGAAGTCAAAATAAAATCAACAATCAACAGAAACTGACCATATGTGAGCCTGAATAGAAACATAACCAACATTGCCATGTAGACTTGAATAAAAGACATGTTGACAAACGTGCCAATTGTATACAAAGATGCAAATTAAGAAATCATTGCAAAATTTAATTATTTCATTTAATATAAACCAGACAAAATGAAATAATTTTTACTTATGTTTATTTTTAAGATCTTACAGCTAGGAGCAATTCAAAATTCAGTTTATTTTAAAAAATAAAAAGTAAAAAAAAAAAAAAACAGGACTTTTATTCATATATTCATACGTAAGCCATAATTATCAAACTATAATAAATAAATTAATACTCTAATATTCTAACTTACTAGATTGAATCCATTTAGGGTTTTAATCTACAAAGGTCCACTGGGGGCCTTAAACGTTTTACTTTTTGATTTTGAGATGCGCCAATAAATAATATTATCTTTGATGTTACTTAGCCTTTGGGTTGCACTGCACACCAGGAAATATATACAATAACAAATCATTAACTTCTTTGCAGAAAAATACCTGCAGTGAAAGTAAGTATGGCTTAAAGATTCATAATAAAATGATGTTTTAAATAGACCTGTAGCTACACTCTCCACCGTGTGTTAAGAGTTTTAAGTCTGCTTTGTGCTGGTCCAAATCAAGCTAGTCATTAGCTTTAGCCATCGAAAACAACTAATCTGGATTTAGGCTAAATGAAGATGACAATTTTACAGCGGGTATGTTATATTTTAGCTTAACTTCTGCTTTTAAAAAATGTCAAAACTATCCCTTTAGCTGGCTATTTCACTTTCCACCATCAGAGGTTTTTCCTTCGTATGCTAATGATGCTGACGGCGGAAGTGGCTGGTGTTTAGCATTTGCGTTATGGGAACTTTTGTAGAAAGCTATTTGTGCCGTTCAGAGTTTGCCTGTGAAAATATGTATTCCTGCTGCATTTTATTTTATTTATTAATATATTTAAAACCTCCTGTCTTATCTTCATCTTGCTGTCAGCTCAAGTGAAGATGCAGCAGCAGCTAGAGATTAAGGAGTAACAACAAAGGCCCAACCTTAGCCTCACCTCCTTGGACTTTTCATCCTGAGGGTGCTGAAAGGTGAAACTGTTGGGGGCAGACTTCTCTATAATTCAGCCTTCCAATCAATATCCAACATCTATCAGCATTAGGAGGCAATATTTCCCCTCTTTACCTTGCAATAATCGTGCTTAAGGCTGTGAAGTACCTTATCATAGGTCTGGCGGCAAAAGAAAGGCCGGTTTCCCTGGCGACCGTGAAAGCCATTGGTTTCCTTTTCAGCGGAATAATGAACTTCTCTCCTCCGTGTGTCACTCTTCCACCCCACTCTCAGCCTCTTCGATTAAATTCAAGTCCACGTGTCCTTGAGATCCCTCGTGTCTGGGTTATAATTTGACAAACAACATTAAAACATGGGGGAGCGGGGAGGTGTTCAAGGCTCAACAAAACCACCGCTTTAGCCGAGGTGTCTTGCTGTCAATCCAGGGCTCGGTCTTTCTTGTTAATTCAATAATTTCCTTTTCGTAAAAGGATGGGAAATATTTTCTCATGTTAATTTTGAAATGATACATTTTTAACGTATTTGAAGGGGAAACATTAATTATACTTGCACTGATGTAGCTCAATAAATTACTTTTTATTTTTAAAAAAAATATTCTTGAAATATGTTAATTTTCGAGTTTAACTCTTCAACTCTGTCATCAGAAAAAATATATCTCGAATGCTTTGCGTCTTTGCTGTAAGGACATAATTGAAATCTTGTGAAGAGCAGCCTATGTCAAACTATAGGACTGACTACATAATGCTGGGCTGGAGATGAATAGAGGTGTAAAGGTTATTTTTTCCTCTCTATATGTGAATCTGAATGAGAAAAATAAAAACATGTTTTCTCCTGTCTTGAATCCGGTCTTTGATTGCTACAGTGTCCTTGAGCGCACAGGCATCCTCTGCAGCGAGGACATCAAGTGCTTCATTCAGCGGTGTTGACCGTGTGATGGTCGATTAAAGAGAAGAAAAAAGACCAGAAAGTAGACTTAAGGAAAACTTGGAGAACCAAGAGGCGCAGAGATCCGAATAAAACCACCAAATAATGAGGTCAAATAATAATAAGAAACGGTCAAACAGAGAATTTATCGAGGATTGAAAGAGTTTTATGTGTTAGTGATTTTTTTCTCTTATTTTATGATAGAAAAAAAATAATTTCCACTCGGCATAAACTCATCCTAGTTGTTTATGAATGACATTCAAGTTTTGGTGATTTTAAAATTGGTAATTAAATTTACAAATCAGTCAGTACAGTGAGTAAGATAGAAAAAAAAATCCACTATTTACCGCTCACTTTAATTGAACAAACGCCCAGACGCATACGCATTAATGCTTTTGGTGTTTAAAACTGTTTATTTATATTCTCCTTTTACGCAATAACGCGCTATAGCGATTTTGATCATTATAATTATCAAAATCATCACAAGCCGTAGTTTTGAAGTTTGAAGGTCGCAATCTTCATCTTGTTTTTCTGCTGACTGAATATTTACATTTATTTAAACCAGTAACTGCTCAGAGTACACTTTAAAAAAAACGGACAAATGTAAGACATGGAGATTGAAAAATAATTGCTTGGGGGACGACGGAGCTCGTGTGCTGACCACATTTTTTGTTCAGAGAGTCATGCATTTTATTTAAACATGTTACGATCAAGAGTTTATGTGAAGAAAACAAGGAATTGCATTTTTAAAAATCTGTGAACAAATCTAGTGAATAATCGTTTCAGTTGTATTTTTATATTACAGATTTAAAACAGATTCGATTTAAATCTGGATAAAATCTCCAGAGAGGAAAACAATCACTAAATGTAAACTAAAAAGTGATTTTTAATATAAAGCATCATTGTGAATGTCCGTTTGATAAGAGTTGTGCTTTTCAGTTGCGCATCTAAATTAAACCAGGAGGAGGCGCTGATGAGCCTTTTTACGAGCCTTGTCAGGCTCGTAATAAAGCGTAACATTTGTTCAGGTTTCAGCTGTTTTATTTCGAAACATTTTTTTTTCATTTGATAAATAGTGATGTGGGGATAAATTATAAACCTGAAATAACTACAATAGTAATTATAACAATGTAAATCTACTGACTTGCCCCAATCAAGATTCAGATTGGATTTGTAGAAATGGCACACAAATTTGTAAAAACATGAGATGATACTAGTTCATGGTTGATGCCATCACACAACAGATAAATATATTAATTTAATCTGACATAGCAGTTTGCTTAATAATTTAATTGGGCCAGAACAACAGATTTATTTCTCAAATAATCATCATACACAACTCCATTTTCTTCTTCCTTAAGGTATTTTACTTGTACAGAGATGGAAGCTTGAGAATATCCCTGCAGTCATCAGGCAAGAACTACATGAAGAGTATAGAGTAGAGTTGCCATACCTGCAGAAAAGCAGCACAACTACAGGATGAGTCCACACATGTTGGATTCCAACAAAACAAAAACAAAAGGGTATAGCCTATTACAAGTCCCACCTTTAAAAAAAAACATAAATCTCTACATGTACCTTCACCTTTACACTATTAGACAGCTCTCCCCTTCTTACATATCTTCTTATCTGATTTTATTTATCATTTAATATATAGTGGATAACAAAAGTGGACACACCTCTGTGGATAGAAATCAACACCAAAAGTTTCCCACCTTCAATTTGTAACAAACTTCTTAAAGTATTCAAATGATGTATAGACAAATACAAATATCTCAGAGAGGAAACATAAAACATAGGCAAAAAAATACTGCAATAACCTGGTTGCATAGGTGCACACATTAGACAAATAATTTGTTTGTGCATTTTTTGATAGCACTTGTTTTGTATACAATCATTCTAAAAGATTATGGAAGATTGTGGCATTGTCTGTAAGCTAAATTCTTATGCCACAATTCCAAAAAAAATATGTTTTGGACAATAATCATACTTATTATAATAACAAATTATAAATGCTGGATCACCAATGAAGGAAGCGTTGAACAAGGGAGGGAGACTGGGCATTACTGAGGAGTAAACAGAAGGAGTTCAAAGTGAAGAGATGGAAAAGAAGAGTACAGGAAGAGTCTGGAGAGCAAACTACAGAGGAACATTATCAGGGATGTGTGGTTTGGGATGAAGGGGATCATAAGCTTCAAGCTCAGGAAGGATTTAACGGATGAAAGTCTGGGCAGAGCCAATGAATGGTGCTCATTCTTCAGTAGTTCAGAAACAAGCTCAGCATCCTCTTCTCCTGCCCCCAGCCAAACAGACATTCAACTTGTGACTCAGCTTTCCTGTCACACCTCAGTTTTATCTTACACCTCAGTCATGGACTCTTCTGTTTCTACGTTTGGCTTCAACCAAATCAGGAGATGCTGCTGCTCCCTTGCCTCTCCACCCTTCTTATCGGTCTCAGGAAACAGCTGGATAGGCTGGACAGGAACAAGGCTGCAGGTCCAGATGGTGTCAGCCCCAGAGTCCCGGAGCTCTGTGCAGAGCAGCCATGGGATTCTGCAAAACCTCTTCAATCACAGCATGATCCAAAAAAGGGTTCTGAGGTTGTGGAAGACATCCTGTCTGGTTCCAATTCCACAGAAAACTAATCCATTAGTCATTAACAACTATAGACTTGTTGGTCTGACATCCCACATCACGAAGGTCTGGTGAGACTCCTTTTGGCCCATCTGTGTGAACAAACGAGCACATAACAAGACCCACTGCAGTTTGCTTTTTGCCGAGTTGGAGTTGCAACTTCAACACATCCACTGTTACTAAGCAGAAAGAACTGTAAGGGTCATGCTCTTTGATTTTTACAGTGCATTTAACAAAAGTCAGCCCAATTTGCTTTGTCAGAAACTCCAACAGACACAGATGGAGGCCAATCATTGGGATCAATGACTACCTGACAGATCACAGATGGAGACTGAAGCAGACCAGGAGCACCACAGGGGACTGTACTCTCACCATTTCTTTTCACTCTGTACACTTCTGACTTTCATTTCAAAACAAAGTCCTGTCATCTAAAAAAACAAACTCAAATGACTCTGCAGTCGTCAGGTGAATCAGAAATGGCCAAGAAGCTGAGCTCAGAGAGCTGGTGGATCGCTTTGTGGCATGTGGAAACAATCATCTCATCTTGAATATGAATAAAATAAGGCGATTATTGTATATTTAAAAAGAAACAGGGTTAGATCAAATCTTATTTCATTCATGGAAGGAGAAGTGGAGATGGTGGAGGAATGTAAATATCTCGATGTTCGCCTGGACAACAGACTGGACTGCAGACTCAACAGTGAAGTCATCCACAGAAAAAGAGAGAGCAGGCTGTACTTTTGAGGAAACTTTGGTCCTTCTGTGTTTGCATTAAGGTGCATCCTATATCCTATAAATGTGTGATATCTAGACTTAGCTTCAGCCTTTCCAGCTGTTTTGGACTTAGCATTAAGAAATTACATAAAAGTGAGAAAGTAAAAGAACATTAATTGTCTTAATAATAATAAATGCTATAAAACAAAAGTCTTTGCTTTTTATTTACATTTCTTCTTTCAAACGTTTCAGGTTTAAAGTTATACAAATGTGTTAACTCTGTCTGCATAGTTTCTGGCTGATTAAAAGTCAAATATACACTGTCATCCTTGGTTCTACACAATCAGTTCTCATATTCCAAACAAAACCTGTGTTGTGTCTACTTCAGTTTAATTGTTTCAGTTTCACTTTCTCCTAAAAAGTCACTTTGCAAACCTGACAAAGACACAACATGTTGATTTTAGCTGCATTTTCCTTTAGCAGGACATTTGGTATCAGATTTATTCAGTTTATGACCGTCCAACCATGAGGTTGTGAAGCTTTACGAGTAATATTAAACTGTAATTACTACATTAATAGTGTCTACAGTTCATATCATAGGAATACAGTGGGGCAGACAGATTTGTACGTACAAATGGGGTTATTTGTAGCAGTGAGTTACCAAAGTCATGAAATCTGCTTTAGTGAAACTATCCCAGAGTTAAAAAGACCTTGAAATTCCTTTCATCATTCCCAGAGGTAAAGAGAGGGAAGGAAAGCCAACTCTCCCCCATGTCGAGGTGTGGGCGACTTCTAAAAGCCAAAAAGTTTTTCAGGGTTGACTCTTAACTTTTCTCTCAAAGTTAAGGGGGGAAAAGTCGGCTGTGAATGTAGAAGGACAAAAACAGCTGTGTTGGAATCCGACACAGGACTTGTTGCAGCTGTTGTTTCCGAGCAACATGCAAACACTGCTTATAGACTGGGGAGGATTGTGTGACTGGCGTTTCATCTGTTAGACAACATCCAGATTTCATTCCTGGTTTTACTAACATATAAACAGCATGTTTAAATGACATATACCATAAGAAAGGGTTGCAGAAATAGTAGGACTCTATTTAATGAAAACTCATAAATCAGTCAGGCAGCAATTTCTTAAAATTTACTCTGGACATTATTGTAAATATTCACAGAAATAGAACTGTGCACTGATAGCATCAAACATGTTTACATACTTTAAATGCTGAAATTAGTCTTTTAATCTCAAATAGAAGTCAAGTCAGTCTTGCAACAAATCTGAAGAAGTGTCTTCAATCAGAGGCTTTTTAAAATTTGTAGCAAAACTGACCACTACTGGAGATTCTTCCAGTCCAAAGCACCAACATCCATGACAACTCGTTGAAGATACTTGGATCATATGAGTTGCAACAACGTTTTCTTTCACTTTGGTATAAATAAAATATTTGTGAATAGAACTGGATTAATGATAGAAATGAACACTCTCACATTAAACATTTATTATTCCATAAACCTTATAAACATTTAACAACAAAGCATTCAATTCAACATGTAAAGAATATTTAGATAGCATCTAAGTTCATGTTAGTAATTTCAGTTTTAGTTTATTGCATCTTACTGTACATGTAGATGTGTGGATTGCATTTCTAGCATGACTTCTCATAACAACATAAAAATGCATTAATTAAAAAAATATATTTAAGAATAAACCTTTGATTGAACAGCGAGAGGTAATACTGAAAGCTTATTAATCTCTTTTACTAATACACAATGAGAAGATTATATTTCATTGTATATGTTTTAACCTCTTTTCTGAATGGATAAAGTAGGACGTGATGGTTTCCTCCTGGTGCTTTTAGTTTGATAAATGAGTTTTCCATCCTGAAGAGCCACTATCCTTCAATTATTAGACGCATCTCTTCTCCAGTATATGGAAATTAAATGACTGAATTCCTTCATGAGCCTTTAGTTATTTAGCTTTGCATTCAAAGACTAACAAAAGTAGGTAAACCCTACCTATTGTCAAATTCCAGAATAAATATAACACAAATATTTATATCTATGTATTTTCCATGACTTACTGGTTATACTGTGTGCTCGTGTGCTCCAATTGCTCACTCTTTTAATACAGTTGAGCTCAAAATTATTTGGATTTTAAAATAATTTTTGATTATTTATTTAAAGTTTGATTCTGATATGGAGTTAGACAGACATCACTCAACAGGACAATGTAAAAGAGTGCCAATTTTGAAAAAGAAAAGTATCTACTTATATTTAGATTTCAATAAAAATGCAAAGTCAAAAATAATTTACACACTCCCTTAAAAGAAACAGAAAAACTATTGGGGTCACTGCAATCAAATCTTTCTTGCTATTTCAGTTTAGCTTTTTTGCATGTTTCTTCTGGTAGTTTGACTGTTTGTCTTTGGTGATGACCTCCCACCTCTCGCCAAAGCACCAGCCCAAATCTTTGTCTGACTTTGGCTGGCCCACTCTAACCAAGATCACTCTAAAACTAAATCTAAGGTGGGTATGAATAATTATGAGCCTAAATGCATTTTGTGCATCACATCGAGTACTGACGGTTTTCTTTCTCTCGCTAAACAAAAACAGATGAATTTATAAGCTTCCATTAACTCGTTTTGCTGGCAAGGACTGTGCATAGCATTACCATGACAACCAGTCATGTGTATACAGTACAACACTCAAAGGGACAATATTATTCACTTACACAAATGAACTACAGTTTCAGATTTCGTCAACAGGGAGAAAGATGTGAGCAGGATTTGAACACCAGATCTTGAGTTCAAGCCAAGAATCAAGTCTTAAGAACGAGTCCAAATAAAGTCAGGAATCTGTTTGTTGTGTAACCAAAGTGTTCCTGAAATCTGTGTCTCTGTATCTAAATACTGCTGTGGTGGCAAATCGTACACAGAAAAAGGAACCGTGTCTTTGATAAAAATAACCTTTGTGCATAGACGTGTCACTACAGTAAGAACTGAAAAAGTCTTTGAACATGTTAAAAAATATTTTCACATAAATCAGTAAATAAAAAAAACATACTTATAGAAAGTAAAATCTATGACAAAATAGTCTTTCAGGGGAAAGGTTTCACTACAAGTAGAAATACATTACACAGTTATTACTTTGTATTCTTCGCTATCTCTCAGCCTCTTCACTGGCTTTGGGAGCCGAGCCCTTACCCACCAGACCCAAACTGCTGTTCGGTATACTTTGATTGTATTTCAGGTTTCTTCTCCCTTTAAGAATGAAAATCATTTTGGAGCGGTAGTGATCTCCGGCCAGGAAGTACAAGATCGGATCGATGCAGCTGTTGATGCTTGCCAGCGGCCTGGTGATTTTGTAGGTGAAGTTCACGATGTTGAGGAACTCACAGTTGAGATTCAGCACACGGGATGTGTAGTAGAGAGTCCGTGTGATGTGAAATGGGACGAAGCTGACTGCGAAAACCACCAACACCACGATGATGAGCTTGATGGACTTCTGCCGCGACCTGGAGGTCTGCTGGCTGGAAGATAATCCTTGTCTGGGCTGACACAGGGTCCGCGCCATTAGACAGTAACACACCAAAATGACTATGAAGGGGACACCAAACAGCAGCACCATGACTACAGAACTGTAGTCAACGTACTGTTCGAAGGCTTCCTGACTGGTTGTGTCATGGCACAGCGTGTCATTGTCCCTCCTTGAGGTGGTGACGAATATGAGGTTGGGCACCAGGCAGACCGTCACGACACACCACACCGAGCCACACACCAGGTGAGCGTGACGGGACTTTACCTTAGTCAGCACTTTGATGGGGTGGCAGATGCCAAGATACCGATGCACACTGATGCATGTGAGGAAGAGGATGCTGCAGTAGAGATTGGCGTAGAAGAGGAAGCGGACTATTTTGCAGGCCGCCACGCCGAAGGGCCAGTCACTGCGGTTGGCGTAGTAGTAGATTAGAGTGGGCAGCGAGAGCACGTACAAAAAGTCGGACAGGGCGAGGTGGAACATGTACACGGTGCTCGGGTTCCACGGGCGCATCTTTATGAACATCCACAATGCCGTGGCATTGAGAACGAACCCAACAACAAAAACCAGGCCGTAGGACACAGGAAGCAGGATGTATTTAAACTCCTCATTAAAACGGCAGCTGGAGTTAAAGACTGATGTGAAAACCTCCGACTGGTTGTGTGAACTAGAGCTCCTGATGACCAGCTCCATGTTAGCCATGTTAAACACAGTAGACGACAAAACCTAAGAAGAAAAGAAAACATGGAGATATCAGGGTTTTCGTTGCATTAACACGTCAAAACAAACATCCATCGTCTACAGCCGCTTGTCTCTGCAAGGTCAATGGGTTGCCAGTGCCTAGCTTCAGCTGGCATTGGGTCAAAGGAGTGGGGCACTCTGGGTGGGGCAACTCAGAGACAGACAGAGTGAATGCACACTCACATGCGCAAATCTAAGGGCGGCTTAGAGCACTCACTTAACCCCCAGTCATGTTTTTAGACTGCGGGAGGAAGTCAGAGTACCCAGAGAGAAACCCTGCATGTATGTGGAGAACATGCAAAAATCTATGATGGTTTTAAAGCTTTATAATCCTTCATGATCTCCACTTACGTTACGGAATGAGAATTAAAAAACATAAATCACTAATCTTTCCACATCTAGAACCAAAATCCTAGACAGCAACAGGCAGGACTTCATTGCTGCTCATGCTTGTTCTGAAAATATTACTCTAGATGCAGCACAAACAAATGAATTCCTGTATATCTTTAAACATGTCTTAATGTGATCAACCCAAAAGTCTAATTACATTCCGTAATGGAAAAAGCTATCCACTACAGAAGCCAAGAGGTTTGTCCGCATGTATTTATTCCCAATCATTTTCTTGAGATAACGAGTTAATTTCCTATTTTCTGCAGATATTTTTTCCGATGGTTTTCTTGAGATTAGTTCATTTCTCAATGTTTTCTTGAGATAAATTAATTTCCTGATGGTATTTTACAATTCTAAGAATTACTTGCTTTAATTAAGTTTTTCTAGTAGCTTTTCCAGCATGAACTGCATGTTTAAGATCATACAACAGCATTTCAATCTGATTTGACTGCAGTTTGCAAGGCCACTCTAAGACCTGTGTTTTGTTTTTATTTCTGTGCAGTTTTGACATTGACTTGCTGATGTACTTTGAACTAGAATTACCTTTTAGAGAGTAGAATTAATGATTCTATCAATCACAGCAAGTCATCCAGGACCTGAAGCAACAAAACAGCCCCGGATATGCTTACCTGTAGATATAATGTTCTTTTTCTGAGACATATGCTAGTTTTGCACCAGAAGTAGTGGAAAGCCTACCAGCAAAAAGGTTTCAATTTTGTCTTGTCAATCCACAGAATATTTTCTCGCAGCTCTTGAGGACCACAAAGATACTTTTTGGTAAATGTGAGACAGGCCGTTGTGTTCTTTTTGAGCAACAGCAGATTTCCCCTTTGAACTTTCACATGAGTGCCAGAAGAAAAAGAAAAATAAAAAGTCATTTTTTTCAATTATACTAGTTTTGATCTAAAACTACAGTAATATGATACCATCAAAACTCAGTGAGTTTCTTGGCTCCAAAAGGTCACACAATAGGAAAGCTGTCACCGATTCATAACATAGAAATGTCACTTGGTATTGAGAGACACTTATAGGACAAAATACTAGAATAGTTCATCTCAACTACTTTTTATATTTTTCTCTGATCAGTTACAACACAATAATTTCTGACATTGTTTGCAAAACACATTCAGAGAGTTTGATGGAGTTTAAACATTGAGCTAATCTTAAATGCAACACAGAGCTGAACACAGATATTTACATGCTGTATAAAAAACACCAATCTTTTTTCCTGTTACATCAGACTTAATTAGCGTGGTTTCTGTGAGCAAAATGCAAAAATGTGTGAATGTGTTTGTAAGTGAAGTGTTTTGGGATCCTCTGGACTTAATCAAGCTTTGTACAAACACATTTACCATTTCCAAATTCAAAAAAGTGATTAAAAAAATCAGTTCCTGTTTATTTTGGCTTTTAGCAATTCTAAATAATTTTGGTAATCCAAAATGATCTAAAAGAGAAAAAGTTTAGAGTAATATAATATCAGACAGCAATAAAAAAAAATGCTTTGCGTCATTAATTATATATATTACACAACTGCATAAGAGTCATCTGCATATTTGAGCATGATCATCTCTAATGCCTCTTTAACTACTTCTCTGTATTTAATTAATAAAGAAAATTGCAGTCATCCTAAAACCGAACCTTGTTGTACATCCATCTTGCAGTTTTGAAAACTTAAGCGAACCCAAGCATATAATGTATAGCTTAATGTTTTACAACACCCAAACCGACTTACTGCAGTTTATTTTGATCTAGTTTTTCACACATCAACAATCATTTACATTAATACCTGTAAGACATTCTCTTGATGTTGTCACAGAACAGGCTAACTTAAATTAAGCTATTGTAGGATGTGGCTTAGAGTTGCTTGTTAAATTTAATCAGGGTTTCCCTGAAAATAAAGTCATTACGAAACATCCGTCTTTCATTCATCACAAGTGATGTTTTCACAGATGTGCAACTTGCTTGCGGTTTTCATACTAATGAACCCCAGATGTTTGCTTTCAAGTTATCTCCATTAAACAAGACTATCCAGGCTGACCTGCTGATCGAGAGAAACACCAAATCATTTTAAAAATCTGTGAAAATGAGTAGGGAAAAGTTTACTTTGGTTTAAGTTAATTTATCTCAAAACTTTAAGGTTTGTTTCTCAAATTACCACAAAGTAATGTTTAACTCAGTGAGTGATCCAGGTTTGAAGGAGAAAGAAACACTCACACTGTAAGAATTTCACAACTCTTACAACCGCGTAAGAGTTGTAAAAATATAACACATGCCAAAGACTTTACATCACATGGATGATACTCTTCTTCAGAAAAGGTAGTAAAAACAGGTTCCTCTTGTTTTTCTTTTTGCTTCTGGCAGCAGTTTGTCATTGTTATGTTGTTTACTTCATACCTTAATGAAGGAGTAAGACCAAGCTCCTCCTGGAAGTTTCATAAAAACACTTTTCTGGTTGGGGGGTAAAGATTCGGCATTTCCCTTTCTCATCAAATGCCCAGTTAAATCATAAACCCAGAAACATATTCCAAAATGATCTACATGTTTTACTTAAATTTACAAGACACTGTAAAATGGACACGTTGAAGCTCATACCAGCACACAGTAATAAACTCCATTATGATAATAAAGGCTCATTTTCTGTAAGGTACTGTTTTCTAAACAAACTTAAACCCTACAACATAATCCACATTTCAGTGAATTCATTAAATTAATGGGCAATAAATCCCACATTAAGAAAAAAAGTGTTTATTATTTTGTTTGTTTTTAAAAAAGAAATCACTGTTGCCACATTTATTGCCACTCCTAAGACGTCCAATGAAGATATGCTTTACTCAATCACTTTAGCAGGTTTTAATTAATCTACAACTTTCTGTTATAGAAACAGAAAACAGAAAAAGAAAAAAATGCCATTCAACTAAAGAAGATATGCCTTGAACCCTTGCAAAGCAATGCAAATGGCTGCAAAAAAAAGCTACTCATTTTGCTGATCTACAGTCGGTAAAACAACTGGAGGGTTGCACAGAAGAAATCTAAATTTTTCCCCACCGCTCACTGTGAGGGGAAGGTCGAAGAAGGAAACAAACAAAAACAACATCATTATTAGAGGAGAGATTATGCTCGAGCCGAACCAGGATTTTATTTGTAGTTGTTTTTCTTTACAGAGGTGCTATTAAATGTTGCAGGCGCTGTGACCATGTGTGCAACGTTCCACCATTTCACTGCTAAGCACAACATTCCAGTGTTTTTATGCCACCGCACTACACACTCTTGTAACTTATTCTAAGCAGACCACAATCAAAACAACCAGTTTTAACGTTTAATAAAGCTGGTTCTAGATCCAACTGGTTCTAGAACTAGTTCATAATGTGGTTGAGGAATTGCTTTTTATGAACAATTACTCCTTCTGGTTTTCTGCAACAAAGTTGGCTGCTACTTTTTCACTTCTGGACTGTTGTCATTGTGCCAATAAGGTGTTGTTGTTTTCTTTACAACTGGGGGAAAGTGTTAGCATCTCAAAAGCTCACATGATATCTGAAGTATGACCTCAAAACCCAGAGGAGTACGAAAGGAGACTTCATCGCTGCAGAGCACCAAGTTTCTCTGTCTGGTTTTCTATTCAACCCTAAAGTGAGACTTAAGGGGGAATGGCAAAAGCAAATGATGCAGATTAGCAATGCTTGCTAACAAGGGATGGTGTCATCCAGGTCATGTTATCATGAAATATTGTCTTTCTGTGTCCTGGATATTCAGCTGTTTGCATGTCATTAGTGTCATATGGCAACAGTGTCCTCAGTCAGAAGCTTCTTCGGATTCGTTGCATGACTGACCGCTACTGGAGATCTTTCTTGCCCATCTCACTTCCATCTACAACTACTCTATTAAGATACTTGGACGATATTACTTATGAAAACATTTAAAGTGTTTTTAAAATTAAACGTCCTTATTACATTACATTAAGTTCTGTAAGTTGATCTCAGCCTAAAAGAAATACAAATAATTATCAGATCATTTCACTAAATAATGTTTGTAAACATGTTTTTAAAGAAAGCTAAATATGTAGCCCATATTTAATTTTTTTTTAATGAAACTCACTTTCTCTTTATTTCACTAACTTGTTCCGCTCTGTTGAGAGCTTACACTGGGGAAACGGAAAGAAATACAGAAAACAGACCGACATTGTTCGTTTTTATTGTCCTCGATTATGGTTTTCATAGATCGCTCATATTCCTGTTCGCGTTTTTATCCGAACTAAGCATCTGGTTTTGCGGATTTTGCGCAGTTCAGTCAAGCCTTTGAAAACAAAGTTGAGTGAACGCGGCTGCCTGCACTCACCTAAGCAGGATCCTAACCGCGTTGCTGTCAGGAAGCTCTGATCCTCGAAAGTTGTTTATTTCCCTTCTCCACTTGTTTCTGATGCCTGGAGCAAAAAAAAAAAAAAAAAAAAAAGCGCTTCGTTGGTGCCTTTCCGTTGGTGTCCAGAAGCGACTGTTTAGGTTCACGCTTGTTGCAATTTGTGGTAGGAAGCTGGGGGTTGGAGTCCATGGCAGCGCAGCCAGAAACGTCAGTCAACACTGAGAGGAGTGAGCATGGGGGAGGAAATGGAAGCTGGGGAGGGAGCAACCCAAAACGAAGAGAAAGAGGAGAAATTGTAGGGTCTCATCTTTCGTTTAGAGCTTTAATAATCCCGTTTATGAATGTAAAATACACGCCATGTCAATTAGAGTAAGGGAGAAAATGGAGTTAAAGCTATATTTCTGTAGAGTAGTGGTGCCCAAGGGTTGGGGTCAGGACCCTAAAGTGGGTCGTGGAAATCTGGGTATGCGGCCATAAACACTTCTCCAGATATGACTGCAAATGACAACCAAGCATCTGCAATTTAAGGTTCCATTTACCAGGAAGTGGAGGGAGAATGATAAATTCTTAGCACAACCATAATCTCCACGTGTATTATGACCAAAAGCTTCAGTAGCTCCATCAAATCACCAAAACACCAAAACACAAAGGGCTACACATTTATAAACTGGAATCTGACTTTTCAAAGTTACTTTGGAGAAAAGTCATACTCTCTTATACCAGCTTCATCTTCTATAAACGCTGTTTCCAAGTCTGATTGTTATGGAAGCCCACTTCCAACACTGATGATAAAAAGTGTATTATGGCATATCTACCTCATCATTATGAGATAATTTGTCTATTTTTTTCCTCTTCTTTTGACATGGGATTTTGCCAAAACTTGCTAGATTTCACGGCTTGTAAATCCACTTCTGAAGTATTGCCTCAGGTTAGCAACATCCATTTCTTCCTATGAATTTGTCATTCACCTCTTTAGAATGCCACAGAGCCAGTTAAAGGTAACTTGTAGTTACAAGATACTGTCTCATAATGGTGAGACACAAGTTTGTTTTTTTTTCATCAGTCACAGAAATGGGCTTCCATAGGTTACAAACACTGCCAACTCTTTTAATTTTCTCAAGTAGTGTTAATAAATCTCTTCTTTTAAAACAGGATAAACTTCCTTTTTTTCAGTGCCACTGTAAAAAACAGTAACCAACTGATTTTAAAATGGCAGATAAAAGTTATGGTGCAAGAATGCTGCCAACACAAAGGTGTGATGAATTCAATAAACTCTTTTCCTCAAATAAGTTCTACAAAAATTCAGAATACAATGGAGACAGTAATCAGATTACTTAAACATTTATAGTAAGAATACCAATTGACTGGAAAATACATCATACTTGTTCTGACTGGATAATTAAACCTGTTTTTCATGGTTGTGTTGAAATGTCAGTTAGAAACTTGTTTTCCCCACTCAGCAAGTTATGGCCCGTCTTGATTAATGGTTTATAAAAACAAATCATGTTTGTTTTTTTTCTCTGCAGCCTTATCAGAAAGGAGGTCTACTGAACGAAGCAACGTTTTGACCAGTTTTATATATTTCTCCATCGGTTTGGGAAAAGCAAAACAGAATTTTAATCTGAATATCTAACAGAAAACACATTTTATTTCTCTTTTTTCCAGTTGGGATGATACAACATTCTTGCATTCCCACAATTTTGTCTTTCACAATCCATTCTGTCAAGTTTTAAATCATTCTAGTTTTCAAAGAGGAGCACACATTTGCCTAAATGTGCTTTTTGCAAACCAGAACCACATTTTGATCAGGGAAAAGAACTCACACACAATTATTCAAGGTGTAAATGTTCAAATGTTTAATCATCTGGGGATCTTACCAGTCACAAGTCTGCTTCCAGATGCTGCAGCATAAAACTAAAAATAACAGATGTTGTTATTGAAGCAGACTGCAACAATATATTGCTGTTAAAATAAAAATAATGCCAACTCAACTCTGGGAGTGTTTTCTGAAAACCAGCACAGGAAAAGTTTTGTCAAAGTTGCGGCAACTACTAGCAACTTCACATGACTTTGATATTCAGAAAGTATTAAAGTAATGTTATAACTTATAAATGAAGATAATTTATCTGACAATGACCAAGGAGTTAAAATTGCAAAAAAAAGTGAAGGGGATTTTTTTTTCTTTTCGTTTCAATATTTTTTAAAATAATAAATTTGGGTAATGTAACAGTTTACAAAACATTCTGGGGGTAAAATGTTCAAAAATCAACAAAGTAAGTAATAAACATTACAACAGCATCTGAAACCATTTGTTTATATATACTGTACAAAATTGCAAATTACTTTTTAAACTATCTGACATTAAATCACTTAATCAAAACTTGAGTTACATAGAGGCATACCTGTGTCCATACTTTAGGCAAGACCAGAAAAACATAATTATTATTGTATTATTCCTTGTGTGACATCATATCATATCATAAAGTGAATTATTGACCTCTAAAGGTTTATTAAATCTGTCCAAGGAATTATGTGCAAGTATAAATACCATTGGAATGTCCATCCATTATACTGTTCACCAAATAGATGGGCTTATGGAAATACTCTCAACATTTTTGGTCTAAGTAATGAAGTTTAAAAGTCAGTTCTAAATACCCAGGAAATGCTTGTAAACTTATAACTTAGAGGCCAGTGGGGGAAAAAATGGTCTGATAATTATTTCTCATTAATGTTGAGATGTTTGAAGAAAATCATTGAACGATGCTGAGAGAAAATCAAACAATTTCCAGGAAGTTTACACAAAGAAATACACAAAATTAGAACAAAACAGACATCCATCATGTGATTCAGTCGGGTCCAGTTTCTGGCTCGACTGGAAGTTTTGTTTCACATCAAACACACCCTTTGATGTGAAACAAACCAGTATGGATGGGCACCTGATTACGAACAGATTTTTAGATTATGATGGAGTCACACAACGTTGCACAAGCAGTGAGCTAAAGGGAATCTAAAGTTGGCCAGTTACCAAAGCTCTCTTGTTTTGTCCTGTGCAAATGGCTGTCTTATAAGTCCTAAAGTACAACAACCGTTTGGGATGTCAAAATCATTCATCCTTTTAACAGAATAACTTGTTACTTTGAGACAGATTCTGGCTAAACTGGGAGTACATTGTGTCCACATGATAAAATCCAGCTGGTTCGCTGAAATGAGGAGAAAACCAAAACTTTCCTGGAGAAACTTGTGAAATATTAAAAAAAAAGAAGAAATATTTCACTTATGCACAATGAAGTTTAGCTCTCATGCGATCCAAACCAACAAAATCGCTATAAGCATATAAACAAAAAAGCCACTGACAGATATCGTTAAAGTTAAAAAAAATGTTTTCTTCCTCATGCTCAGCACATTTTACTGCTAATTTTAAAACTTTCACAACTCTGTTGGGTAATGCTTGTGCTTTGTCTTGTGATTCTACTTCTTTCAGTAAACTAGTGGAAAAATGAGGTCATCATTGGTGTAATTTGCTATCAGGTGAAACAATTTGCAATGAAAACTTGCTTAAGCAGATACTACAAAAATGCTAACCCCCCCCCAAAAAAAACAGCCGGAACCAAATGCACATGAATAAACATTTACTATCTGTAGTTGTGGCACTTTGACTTGTGTCTGAGTTATTTATCTTAGGTTTTTAGGTTTTTATTGAAGATTCACACAGCAAGGCGTGGAATGATAAGGTCTAGTCATAAAGAAATAAAATCCAGGCAGATGTGCACTGCAGCTGAAGACGATAAACTCAGATTAAATCTGAAGGTTTACTTAATAAGTTACTAAAGCCTCAAATGTCAGTGAACCTAACCGGTTTTATTGGAATAACCTATGCTGACAAGAGCAGAAAATACTTTGTAACTCATTTAAATTATTATTTATTCATTTAAATTATTTTATACTGATGTAAGTAAAGCAATACAGTAGCGATATATGTGATGCAAGTGTCATATTGTTAAAATCTTTGACTACATATCAACAATATGGCAACAAATCAGGAATCACATCCATAGTAATGATTATATTGTAATGACAATTGACAGATTTATAATTTTCATAAAGAAGATACAAAATATGGGTGTTTATAAACCATAGTGTGATTAAAATCAACTGATTTTAGTAATGTTGTTCTGTATGGCTGTAAATGGTTAAGTCCTGCCTAAAGAGAAAAAAAATATAGATCCTACTTCATATTTTTTTCAAAGAGGATTTTAGAAAAACTTGTTTTTGATTGAGTGAGTCAACTAATGAGTTTCAGTCTCGTTTGAGACCAACTACAGTACAGAAGCAGTAGAGCTAACGCTGGTCCTTTTGGTTGAGGTCTGCTTTGCATAATTACAATTCTTTAGCTGTCAATTAAATGTGGTGTTCCCCAAGGCTCAATATACGGTCCCATTCCTTTCCATCTGTACATCCTGTCTCTTGGGGATGAGAGACACATGTCCATAGTTATGCAGATGATACTCAGTTTTATATTACTGTGTGTCCTGATGCCACAAAACCCTTAGATCCCATTTTCAACTGCATCTTTGACATCAGCAGATGGTTGGTGGAAGATTTTCTACAGCTCAACCTGAACAAAGCAGATTCACAAGTTATTAGTCAGAGTTGGTTCTGACACCTCCCCCATGTGGGGTTGTGAAGGACTTTGGTGTTATCTTAAATTTAAAATCACACAGAAGTGAAACAAAAGTATCATTCTTTGACCTAGAAAATATTCCAGGAGTGTGACAGTTTCTCTCTCAAGCCAGAGAATCTTGACCCACATTTTCATCATTAAAGCCTCATTCTGACCGATAATTCCTGGTTCAGTTCTAGCTAAATTGCCTCCATCGGTAATGTGCTCCTCGCTATGTGGGTGTGGAACTGGGTGGGAACTGATCTGTGGTCAGTCATTCTGTGCTTGTACCCTACAGCAGACAATTCCTCCAAAATGTCTCTGTATATTTGTTCATTGCATCACATTCACTGCAATTAATACAAAACTCACCTGCATGTGTTTTTTTTTTTTGGAGAACCAAAGAGAATTTACATAACTTAGGTACAAAGGAAAGTCGCTTTGACTTCCAGTGCCTTTCAGGATTTATTTAAATAATATTTTTATGATTTTTTTTTTTTTAAGTTTTGCATTCAAAGTTTTAAAAACAGACTTTGTTAAAGCAAAGTCTACAAATGAGTGTTTTTGTAATTGATTTTATTATTTTTAACCATTTATTTCTTTTAGGCGTCAGTTGATTATTTTTGACTCTTATTTTTTGTTTATGTATTGAACTTTCTTGCTTTTACCAGCTTTGCCAATTTAGTTTACTGTTTTCTTTCTACTTATTTCTCTGTGGCTTTTTATATTGCCAGTGTTTTCAATTTCAGCTTTAACAGTTTCCTCTGTTGCCATGGTTACAGTTTAGCGGGTGCTCATGGGACGTTTCTCTGGGTGGGCGGGTTTTTGTTCGATGTATGAAAAGAGTTTTCGAAACTAAGATTGATTTATTGATTGACTGATCTATAAAGTTAAAAAAAAATCTTCTCCCAAAATTCTCTAAAATATTTTTTATCTGACATCAGCTCAGTTTTGTGCCACAAACTAATTGACTTATTTGGCTGCTTCTTCAGTGTCCCACTCGACTTGCATTAATAAAAAAAAAAATACAAAAAAAAAATGTTGGAAAACTGCAGGAACTGAATCATCAGTAGGTTTAGGGTTTTGTGGGAATATATTTCTCTTCACAAATTTGAAAAACTCTTCAGCACCATCTGTAAAAAAGGGGAAAAATGTGTCAAAACGTATAAAACGATTTAGAAATTAAACATTTGACTATATTGACAGAATATTTACAATCCTGTCAATTAAAATGTGAGACAGAGAAACTGTCTGAGCCTCTGTACTGCAACAGATTCATAAGTTAAAACTACTTTTATTATTGTTTCACAGACCACAGTCATTTTAAAAATTAACCCTGTAAACTGCATCCAAATGACCAGGCTTCTACAATAATGTCTCTGTTTTCTAAAAATGTTCCCTTGGACTGTGCCTCCTATTTTAGACTGTCAATCTAGAAACTCCAGCCTTAATTGTAAAATGTCCCCACTCCAAATGAAAGTGTTGATGATCTATTTTTTCTTTCTTTTCATGCTAGATGCAAATTCTGACATCTTTACTGTGATTTATCGATACACCACTGTTTCACAAATTGCATCTTTTACACGCAAAATTCAAATTTACAAAGATTTCAAGACTGACCAACACACAACAGCATTCAACCGTGAAGAGAAATGATTTGTAAACAACAATTCAAACAGTGTCTGATCACTTATTAATTAGACAGAGTCCAGTTGTGTATAATGTAATATCAGTATATGCAGCTATAGGTTCGTCAAAAGATTTGCAGAATAAAGAATGAAGACTACACTTATATTTTCATTTGTAAAATAAAATAAAAGAAAAGTTAGGATTGTGAAGACAGCCAGTTAGACTCAAATTGTTTGTCATTTCAAGCATTAACACTTGGAGTAAATCGGCACTTTAATGCAAACTGACAACGGATTTCAAATCTTTCTGTTTGGAGTTGATGCATGTGAAAACAGCCTTTTCCTTTATGTACAGTTCACAAGTCGATACACAGGTTGTAACACTCATCAGGAGGAATAAAAAGAATAAATCACTGAAGTGGAAGGTAACCTCAAGAGAAACATTGGAGAAATAAATGAAAAGCGCTCTGCCGCATTGATTCTTTCACCTCTATAATAGAAGCACCGATGCTTCCCTGCAAACACTGTTCTGCTCGGAGACGAAGTGCGTTTTCATGTGAACTGGTGACTTTTTCTGCACATGAACTGCTTTGGCTTATGTTAATTTAATGATTTGCAGTTATATAGCAGCTTTAACCTTGATGTCTCTGCGAAGCTCTTCACAGTGTTTCTTATTCAACTGATTCATACACACAGTGTTAAAGAAGCCATGCTAGGTGTCGGCCTGTCTTCAGGAGCAACGTGGGTGGCCAGAAGCTGTCAGCATTTTGAAGGGACAGGTTATCAGTGCTACAAAGGCTTCTCATTTGTATTGATTCAGGAGCTTTAATTCATTAATTTCAGTCAAAACTCAGCTAACACATGTAGCCCATCATATTTAATGCTACTGCCAAACTCAGTGGTGCATAGAGTACCCAAAAATTGTACTCAAGAAAGAGTAGCACTTGAACACATTTATACTCAAGTAAAAGTAAAATGTAGCTGTCTAAGAAATTACCCAAGTAAGAGTAAAAAAAGTATTTGGTAAAAAAAAAAAAAAAAAAAAAAAAAATCTGCTCAAGCACTCAGTAACTTATCAAAGTAAATTATTATTCATTTCATATTTAAAAATTACATCATCATACAGATCAAAATATTAAGATAAGTGGAAAGTTTGGCATTTTAAGAACAAAAATGACAACAATTCATATAAGTAATAAAAAAATAACAAAATCAGACAAAATAAGTTTTCCAAATCAATTTCTTTCAATAAAAAACTCATGAAACTTTAACAGAAACTGCAGGTGTGTGTCTGCGTCTGGTGAATTTTTGGTTAAAACGTGTTTGTTTTTCATTCAGTGGGTGGAAAATCCAGAAATTTTACTCAAGTAAGGGTAGAAAAACTTCATAATAAAATCACTCAAGTAAAACTAAACAGCCCAGCGCAGCAAAAAATACTCCTAAAAGTAATTTTTTCAATAAAGTCACAATCAAATGTAATCGGGTAACTAGTTCCAACTCTGGCCAAACTGCTGTCATGGTCAAACAATATGGCAGCTGTTTCTCATGTTCCTGTGGAAAACTGGATGAAGATCAAAGACATTTTGTCAAAAGCATTTATTGTAAGATATTAAATGAAAGTAAAGAGTCAGTATTTACAGAATTGACCCTTCATCTTCTCAACTTCTGCTACTCATTCTGGCATAACAGAAATGTATACAAGTACTGGGCCAAATCTTGACTGACAGTGACCCACTCCCCACTTCAAAGCAAAAGATGTTTTTGTTGAACAGATGCAGCTTGTGTGCAATCTTCCTCACAAAGCTGTCGCCCAAAAGCCTTCGCCCCTCATTGTAAATACAGATACGCTTACAGTCACCTTCTGCCAGAGTTGTCCTGGAGTTTGTGTGTAAAGTTTGGACATAAAGAAATCCTGTTCACTGCAAGTGAACTTTAGTTATTTCAGGTAACTGTTGCTAACAGGAGAAGAAAATGAATCATTGGAGGGATTTCACCTTGACTCTTTCACAGCTTCACCTTTTCTTCTCATACAGCTGCTTTGAAATGAAGTTACTTTATGAAATTCCAACAAAAATTAATGCAAAACTGGATGGAAATAAATCATGCAACATTACAGAAACTTATAAAAACAATGCAACAGCTGAAAGTGGTCCAGTGAAATATTAGCGTTTACCAATGTGGTTTATGTTGTTGCATAAGCAAACTTCCCATTTCAAATAATGAATGATAAAATTCAACGTTTAAAAACTGAAACTTGAAAAGAACTTGACCATAAAAAGCTAAACCATGTGGTTCTTTCACACTTTTTTATATCTTTTATAAACTACAACAGTGCATACTTATCAAGAAAATGATGAAATGAACTCTTAAAAGATTTAAGTCTTTTCACACATTTCTTTGTTTGATTTTAACTTGGCCAAGACTTTACAACACTCCCACAGGTGATGATGATGATGATGATGATGCACTCATGGTTAGCTGGTCAGTGACTTAGCGGTCACTGACACAGACCTGCAGTCAGCTGAGTTGTTTGGTCCTGCCTTAATAAGTAACTACATCCCCTGAATGCTGCACACACAAAACACAGCCAGACTCAGACAATATTCAGGAGTTATTTTTAGGAACTGGATCTTCTCTGCTGCAGTCTGTTATTACACAGAAGTGAGATGAGATGGAAAACATAAGGTGATGTTGTGGACATGGATATTGTAATGTCTGATCGTACAGGAGGGCTTTTTTTTTTTGGAAAGACTTGGGAGGAGCAGACGCGCCAAAAGACACCGAGTTTGAAAAACAAGTTTAATCTGTGGACTCCAGTAGCAGACGATCCACTGCAAACATCTAAACATGCCTACAACTGGAACGTAGGTATGTGATAACGTTTACTTTGTGCTGACCAGCACCCTGTAAAAGAGATGCTGGCTAGCGATCGGGGGGGACTCACTATGATTGGGCCAAGATTTCCTCACCATTCGGTTGTGCTGCAGTTTGAAATAAAACTTTGCTGTCCAACCAAAGTCATGCATGCAGAGTCTCATTCCTGAAGCATCACCACACCAACATCTGGAGGACTCTGACAGAAGACACCGCTATATCATTGTGCACATGGAAAAAAACTGCAGTCATTTTCTCCAAACCTCAGTCTAAATCTCCTAATTGACTTCTAAATATTGACATATTTGGTCAATCTCACATGGCTTAGCAGCACTAAATCACCAAGTCAGCGTAATCAAACAACGTATGAGCAGGATAACGCAGGACATTCGTAGAGCTCTGAAATGGAAACCAGAGGCCATAAATGGGAGATATCTCTTCCTGGCTGTTGCTTGAATACATGAGATGACACACATTATTGCTTGGTGGCGTTCAAGTGTTGCTTTATCAACTTTATAAACATGCGCAGTAGATGCAGCTACTGATTACGTGACTCGATAGCAACATTAGGACAGAGTAAACAGTAAAAAAGAGATGGGATGGTTTCTAGAGAGGTTTGCAGGGAGATAAAGGTGGAGTTTATGCTCTTTTGATTTATTATAACACTGATCACTGTGGCTCAATAATAGTAATGTAAAAAACAAAGTACATAGTGGGAAACAGATGGTAAACAATGACTTCAAATGAGCTGCAGAAAATAAGAGAGTTATGATTTTATACCAATTCACAGAGGCTTTAATGTCATTATAATTCCTTCCACTTCTTGGTCAGTTATCTAAGCTCCAGATGAACAACAGATAATGTGCAATAAGTACTTCGTGCATTATGTTTCCTTCTCTGTTTTGGCACAATTAACTTTGTGTTACAGTTTTAATAGAGCAGATTAAAAGACGACTGGTGTCCAGCGAACATGACGCGTCGGATCAGAGCGAGATCTGTTCGGTTCTGAAAGTCTTTCCAGTTCAGGTTCAGAGCGGACAGTTCAGGACTTTGTAGCATCGGCTTTCTGTCAGTTCCAGTTCCTGGGAAGGTTTTCCAGGATCCTGCGCCGGTGTGAGGGGTTTGTTACACCTGCTGCACACAGATCCTCCTCTGTGATCCCACTGCACGAGACAAATAGGAGTCAAGAAATTAAAAAAACTTCAACTTACATCCTGACTGTAACTGTGGAGTTTCTTAAATCTACAAAGGAGAACAATTTACCTATCAAAATATTACACATCTAAAACAAAATGTACCAAAAACCAAAAATGTTTTCTTTCCTGCAAGGATTTCTTGTTCTTTGGCCCTGAAACACCTTCTCTCTGATCTGTCATGTGAACTAAACTTTATCTGAAGGCACTCAGAGACTGTTGTGTCTGAATTATTCCTAAAAAAAAAGGTTCCCTCAAAATCCTTTAGGACTAAAAAATACCAGTCATTTAAGAATAGAAATGTCACAAAACGGCAAAAAAATAATATGATGCAACATAATAATTTTAAGAAAAATCATTGTGGAAACTCAGTCGAAATTTAAACTAGTGTAAATGTTAAAAGAAAAAAAAGTTCTTTTGTTTTATTAAGCTTTTTAAACAATTTTTCATCTGTTTTAATGACTGTTTCACAGGCTGGCTCTCCTGTTTTATAACCATTACAGTCTTTAGTTTGTTGTGTCTTCACCCTCGGTACAAAACCTCCTCTGTGATCGTTTCCTTCCTCGGTGGAGAAACACTGAGATAACACGATGGGGAGCAAGGAGGCTGTAGGCAAACTGTCTACAGTGATTGAGAGACGTTTCTCTGACAGACACAGTAAAACCTTCCCAAGTAAAAGTAATATCCATCCGTCACTTGGGAACTCTTTAATGTGTCAGAGGAGTATTTGCAAGGTAAGCACCATGTTAAATTATGCATAATTTAACAGAAATTCAATAAAAAGTGATAAAATGTTGAATTAGCACCAGAAAAATTTAGGATCAAAATTTCTGAAACTAATTCCTACTCAAATGGGAGAATGGAGCTCAAGACGTGAAAAGATGCAGAATCGTTTACCTGAAGTAATCCAGATCATCCCAACCACTGAGGCTGAGTCCCAGGGTGTACTTTTGGAGACCTAAAGTACTGAGAAGCTCCTGCACAGTTTCTGGTGCACCTTTCAGGACAGACACCTGCATTCAGATTAAGTAGAAAAACTTAATTTAACAAGGAGTCATTAAACGTGGCACCACTAAACGTCTGGGTTTTTCACCTCTTTATCCCAGACGCAGCCTCTGTCCCCGTGCATGGACGGGCCGTTTCCATAACTCGCCCTCTGCCTGACTGCGGACGGGCCTCTCTCCTTTGAAGGGAAGAAGTCGACCTCGCTGAGGGACTTGGCAATCTGCAAAGCGGTGAGGGAGTTGTCTCCTGTTGGAGGTTGCTTCTCAACGATCCAGGAAACAGAGTGCTGACAATGTGTCAAAGAGGCGGGGGTGTAAGGCAGAAGGGACGGGGACTTGTGGTGCATGGCGTTTCTCCTCCCTGGATGAAGCTGGTGTTTGTCTCTTATGGCATTTTTGTGTATGATTTCAGAGTGGTTGATGCACATGCTGCTTTCAGGCTGCATGGAGTCATGAACATTTAACTTCCCTTGGTATTTTTCTCTGATTTGTGAAGACTGTTCCTGGAATTGAGGGACAGCATTTCTTGAGGAAGGAGACACTGGAGACTGGCTCTGGGCTGGGAAGAGCTGATAGGACGAGTTGGTTTGGGACGGATGAAGGTCTTTGGTTAGGTTGCATTGGGACAAGATGGCTGGGATTTCGATTTCTGTGAAGTCTGATCTGTGACACGGTCTCCTGTCGAAGCCCTGCCGCCCTGAGACTTTTGGGAGCTGCAGGGCCTCGTTTCCAGACCAGATGACCTGGGGGTCCCTTCGCTGAGGAAGGGCCTCCTCCACCCTGTGTGGAACTGACACACCTTCAAAGATGAAGTAGGCAGGGTTGGTGTAGCTGCTCACTGTGGGCTTAGCAGGCACTCCCGACGGCCTACAATGAATAAAAACGTTTATCAGGTTTCACTGCAACTATTCAGAATGACTTGAATCTGAGTTAAAATACTCAAAAAATGCAAGTTTGCATTAATCTGTGCATGCAGAGTAAATCCATCTTTTGGTAGGAAAGTTCTATAAAAAATTAGATACATTTGGACGTTTTTCAGCACAAGAACCAAACATTTACATCCTTCTTTTACTGCAAAAACACAAAACCTTACGGAGTATTTTTGGTCTAGTTTCTAGTGCAAATGTCTTTGAACACTTGAAATAAGACAAAACTAACTTATCGGTAATTTTTTGTCTAAATGTGAGAGCTTATTTTCAGCAAACAATTCCTTAAGATTAATAAAAATATCTTTCACTAATATATTTGTACTAGAAACTACATAAAAATACTTGATAATATTTTGTGTTTTTGCCGTCTATTTCAACCTGTTTCTTTTGTGTTTCTGTTTCTACGGTAACAGGCTGAATACCTTCAATTGTGCCATCAAATCAGAGCTTCAGTGACCATATTGCAAAATTTTTAGATTCTTAATGCATTTGTCAGAAGTTGGTAAGTTCTCTATGGCGATGGTGAAAGCAAAAGTCTACTGCTAAGCATCTTGGCTTTAGCAGGTGGTTTTCTTTAGAAACGGTTTCTTGATGGTTTCGACAACAGGAACTGAACAACCGCTTTTTAAAGAAGAAAAATGTTTCTTCTCAAACTAACCCGCTGTGCTAAAAACACACATTAAGCAACTGGATCAGTCAAAAGTTTGTCCGATTTATTTTCAGACTAAACGTGGACAAATCAGTAGTGATGTAACGCTACTAAACACGACTGCTAAAAAGAGAAGCTGTACAATCGCATTGTTTCCTCAGAAAGGTCTTAAAACAAAGAAGTGTTGGTAAAAAATGGTTTCATTTACAATAAAGCAGAAACTTGCATGCAATTTACAAAAATCAACTTTATCATGTTCCTGTTTCAAGTTAGAGAAACAGTGGAAACCAAACTTACTCTTAGTAACACAGGTAAGTACAATACTTTTGCACCAGGGCAGCATTGCTACTAAAAGAGCTTGTATATGAAAAACCAAGACAATAAATTAGTTTTTTCCTGTCCTTCCTGTCTTTAATGGTTTTGGACATGACATCACCTAAATAGAACCTGCATGGTGACATGAAGTAGGCTGGAAGAGGTCACAAACTAAGGAATAAATGGCAAAAATAGCATCCAAGACAAAAATCCCTGCTGAAAAGAATGTGCTTTTGGTAAAATATTCTCTGGACTGACAATAATAAAGTGGAACCTAAGAGAATAATAATCCAAATTACATAAAGGCGGCCTAGTTAAAGTACAGACTTAAATCTGACTGAGTTACCCTTCCGCAGGTCCCTCCAATCTCTCCAGTCTTGTTTCATTAAAACACATTTTGCAACAAAGAGTGAACAAGTTGTTCAATTTTAAGGGGGAATTACATTTTCACATGTGATCAGGTTAGTTTATAAAGTGTTTTTGATCAGAAGCATTTCAGTGTGATAAAAATAAAACAAATCCAAAAAGAAGAAGAAACAGAATAATCTGCAAGGGACAAATTTGTTTTCACAGTGCATTATATGCAAGGCGGCCATATTGGAATATGAGGACAAGATTGGTACAAAACTTCCAAATTTTATTTCTTTTCATTTTTTAAATTTGGAAATGGGAAATCTGAAATTCTGAGTAAAAACAGAATTAACTTATTCATCCACTCATACAGTGCCAATAACAATATTTTAATTTCAATTTCTCTGTCCTTTCTTTCTAACATATGACATGACTCAGTAACACTGTACAACAAATGTTCTGGGTAAACTAATGTGACCTGCAAATGCAGATTTCTGCTCTTCTTTTACTGCTTACATGAAACTACAGCTGCTTTTAACATCCAGGAAACACGATGCCAGCCCGTTTCAAAAAGGTTGAACTCTTAAATTACATTAAATGCAATTTGTTTCACTGCTACCATTAATTTGAACATTTGAGTATTGAAGCCTTACTGTTCATTTACAGCATTGGCATTTAAACAACGAGACATCCATACCTAGTTACTGTGATCCGTGCTGCTGCATGAGGCACGTGTCCCCTTCCAGGACCTTTATCATCTTTCTCAAAACAGAACAAGTCTGAAAAAGCAAAGTTAACAGAAATGAAAACCTAATTCTGCAATCATCAAAACTTCTTCTAAGTCTGTGTGTTCCTTGCATGCAAAAGACTGTTTGCAGTCAAACAGCAAAGTTGTGTTTGTGTGTGTTGTGCCTGACCTGGTGGCCTAAAACCCAAATGTCCTGTTTCAGTGTGTCAGGATGCATCTGGTCAGGGTCAGTCAGTCAGGAGCCAAAAGAGGAAGCGGTCGATAGATACCAGCAAGTGTGTAAAGCCAAGCCAGGGGATCATTGAGGAACCAAATAGAGGAAGCAATGTGAGGCTCACAGAAGAGTCGAAGAACGCAGCGACAGTGGAGATGAAGGCTTAGCGGGAAGTGATAGTGCAAGCGAGGCAAAGATTCACAACAGAAGAGTTTCAAGCTGACCCACCATAAATCTTCTTCCGCGTGCCTCGCCTGTCCTTGGGCACGTGAACTCTGACCCGTCCTCGTATGGAGCCCATCTCCTCACCGCGATGAGTCAAAAATGTCTCAAATTTCTGCGACGAGCCCATCACCGACCGCAGAGCAACACAACATTCACCTACGGAAATCATTTTAGTCAAAATCTAGCCAAAAGTGTTTTGTTTTCCCTAATGTGGACACATTTGTTGTTGGTAACCCCACATCTCATGGAAACAAAGCTTAATTTGTCCTGAAATGTTATTTGGTTACACACATTCAGCTAATGCATCCCTGTTGTAAAATCTATCTATGTAATATTTCAGTAAACTCCAAACTATATGAGCTCCTGGTTGTAAACTGAATATATTACAGATTTAATTATGTGTTTACCTGAGTAAGCATAAAGTGCAGTTTTTAAATGGTTATTTTATTTTTTTAAACTTCAAAAAGCTGCTAATTTATTTTTCTTCATGAGGCCAGGCTGTTTTGCATAGCTTATTTAATCATTTCAAATTATTTGTATTTACTTGAAGAAATCTGGCAGGATCAAATAAGTTTATACTTCTGCAAACATCCTTTTTAAACAAATAGTAATCTAAAATATATATTAAGGTATTTGAATTGTGAACGTTTGAAATAAATAAACTAATCTATTTAACCAAGTCATCTTTGTCTAATTTATTAACGTGTTTGATGATCTGTAATGTTTAAGCCTGAGAAAATAGAAAAATAGAAATCAATAATTGGAAAAACTTAATTTTATGGCTCTAAAAACATCATCATTCAATCCTGAAACAACTTGAGCATTTTGTAGCTGTTGGCGAATGCAGAGGTCTCAATGAGAATTGTTTTTGGGATCTTTTCTTTTTCTGAGATATTTAACTGTGATGTAATTGACTTTGCAGTTCATATTTTGAAGAATGTGTTGATCTTTCTAAGAAAATATTTGAACCAACATTTGACATTGACTTTTTAAATGAAGTTTAAGCGATGAGCACTGTGTAGCTCCATTAATTATGCAGATTTATTTGTGCGGAGGCAAGTTATCTCAAAGCTGTAGGCCTTGTTTATCAAATTAAAGCATAACATTCTGAACTTACTGCTGTGATGAGAGCAAAGTGCAAAAACGGACTTATTGCTGGGGGTTTTTTGGATACAATGTTTGTGACGGCACAGATTAGCTATTTTATCAGAATGTGCTTCAGACTTACCGTAAGATTCATATCCATCGCATGACTTCACAGACAGCAGCAAGTGCTGATCCTGGAGATACTCCAGATCAGACGCGACTGGAATGAGCTTCAGCAGATCCAAACAAAAATAACGTTAGAGAAAAAAAAACTATAAATGTTTGGGTTTTTTTAACCATCTTTCAGTTGGCTGCAGCCGCTGCTGACCTTCGGGAGCTGTTTGCAGGTCCAGCCCAGTTTGAGAAACCCAGGAACATCACAGCATTGTAAATTATTCTCACTGGATCGTTGTGTCTCTGCAGGTAAATTCAGGAGTTAATTTCTGAAACTGAGCTGCACTTTGGTTTGCAGTCTCATTTTGACACCGTTCTGCACCTTCCAGGCATGAGGAATGAAACTCGATGAAGAACTTGGACTTGCTTGCAGTCTTTACTATGGTGTCAATTTCTTCCAGCTCAATCCAGGCTCTCTCCACACTGGAGCTTGAATCTGTTTAATTAAAAAACACACACACACACACACACACACACACACACAAGAAGAACGGTTAGAGCATATTCCAGCTATTTATAATCAAAGGTTTACAGTTACAGAGGCACCTGATCTGCTGCACGGAGACATCACTCCCACTTGGAAAGTGGCAAAAACAGGTGAATGGTCACTTGTGAAGATGTCATCAGTGCAACCTGGTAACAGCAAAAGGCGTCTTTTAGGATTATTGTTATTATTACAAAACCACCTTATCTGCGTTGTGGTTGACAGCATGATAAAGTACATGAGGGCCTTGAAAGACTTTTAATATCCCTTAAATGTTTCATAATTCATGCTACAATCACAAACTTCCAGTCCGAAGAATGAGGTGTGTCTTTGAATTTGCCTCCCTTCATTCTGATGGACCTAAAGGAAAAGCCAGGGCAACCAATGACCTTCAAAATTTAAACATTCGATTAGTAGATGGAGTCCACCTGTCTGTCATTTGATCCAGCTATAAATCCAGCTGTTCTGTGAAAACCGCAGAGGTTTATTAGAGAGCAAGCCACATCATGAAGACCCCCAAACACAGGAAACAGGCCAGAATTTATCAATATGCTACAAAAACACCAAAACTTACCAAGTATTTTTGTAAAGGTTTTAGTGCAAATACTGTAGAATGCTTGAAATAAGGCAAAACTAAAACACATACCTATATCTTGCTCAAAAGTTACTTGAAAGTTCATAGCTGCACTAGAAACTAAACACTAAGTACAATATTGTATTTTTGCTGTAAAGATTTTAAAATATGTGTATAGATGCTTTTTTCCCATCTGATGGAGCTTGAGTTACTTTGAAGGGTTCGAATACTTTTGCAAGTCACCATATTTCAAAACCCAAACTTTTTTACTTTAAGAAAAATTGTGCAGAAACAGAAGTTAAGACTGAATTTGAGGAAATGACTCTGCATTCGTGGACCACAGCCCAGGTTGAACATCATCCGTGCTGCTCATGCTACTTTCATTTTTACAATTTAAAAGAAATACCTGGAAGCATCTAAAACGCTTTATCATTGCTTCATAAAACCCTGCGTCCATGTCGACATTTAAGCATTTGTAAACGTTTTGCAGCTCACATTCATGTTTTACCCATCTGAAAGGTTTTTCCCAAAGTTCATTTTTCCAAGAAATCCCCCACCACATTCTCACCATATGCTGTGCAGGTGATGTGCGTTTCTGGGTAGGACTTCCACAGAATCCGGTCGCACCATGATGGAACATTAACTCGCACCTGGAGACAAAGAATGCAGAATTACAGAAACACCAACATGGCCTTCTCTGTCTTCAATGCCATACGCTTTGCAGCTTCAACGCCTTTACAGGCGAACGACGCAGAGGAGTACGTGGATGCATGTCTATTGCATTGTCTATGTGTACGTAAGCACACACACACATATATACATATACATGTATATGAGAGTGTGTGTGTCCTCTGAAGGATGCCCTCGTTCCGTTCACGACAGGCATTCCTCTTTTAGACAGAAAGTTAATTGTTAACCGGCTATTTTTAGCGATCTGAGCAGCTGCTGTCCCAGTCACTTATCCCCACAAATTCCTGAAATAGGATTAAGTTACAAATAAATGATCTTAAGAAGTATATACTTGGAACGGAGCAGTGGTGCTTCAATCGTCTGGACTCTGGCTTACTGATTCGAAGGTCAGGGATCAAGAATCACTTCTTTCAAGCTCCTGGTGTTTTGGCATTGTAGTGAGCTTTTGAAGCTTATCTGCTGCTGGGACATCTTACTGTGGCTTATCCCTGTTCTCAGATCACAGTTTCCTAATAAGTTTCAATCTGTGGATTTTGGAACTAAACTCTACACATTAAGCCATCTTTCTTGCTCACGGTACCACAGACTGCATACTATTCATCTAAATTCTTAAATAAAATAGATTTCATAGCTTTACTTTTGTAGAATAGTTCTTCTAATAGTCCTCCAAAACATTTGTTGCATCTGTTCTAGCAATCGTTACACATATTTTTATGCCTATTTATCTGTTTTATCCATCAATTTTTGTGGTGCACTTTTTATTTGACTGGGAAAAACTCACTCCTGATGTCTTGTACTTCTGCCAAAGGTAGCAGTCTCTGGAGCCTCTCTCATACCGGTAGGTGGGTGGAAATGCAATCTTCTCTTCCTCTTAATCACGAAAAACAAAAACAAAGAAATAAAAGTCAAATACTTTACATTTGTACCTAAATAAAAATGACATTTTGAATCTGTTTTGCTTGGAACTCACTGAAATTGAAAAACGCTTTCCTTCTCTGTCTTTCTCGGGTCAGCTGGTCTGCAAACATGAGCTCCTCAAATTCTCTCTTGGAAACATGTTTGAGGATGTCCTGCAGATGATACGGACCATGAAGATGCAGGATATTCCCAGTGTATATCCTCCACGTATATCCTGCACGTGCAGGATATCCTTCTTCCGGAGCGATTTACAAGTCGCTCCGGATTTGTAAAACCGGAGAGACTTGTAAATTCGCTCCGGATTTACAAGTTGCTTTGTAGATCCGGAGCGACTCTCATGCTCCGGATCTACAAACACAGCCAGCCTCATACATCACGCTGGCTAATCTGCGAGTGATTTTTAAATATATAAAATCTTTCTGATACTTTATTCAGATGACATAATTTATTGTGTTTCAGCTCATTTTCTTTGCTCTGTAAAATAGATGTTGTTCAGTGTACCACACTTTCTTTGTTTTAGATCAAGGATAATCAAAGGTTATCATATTTTAAATGGAGAAAAGTTTGGTTTGAAAAATTCATGAAAAATTCCTTGAAACGGTCTGTCAAGTATTTAAACATCATTATCAAAGAGAATTTGTGTTTAAACTCATAATGAAAGTCTTTTTTCCAAACTGAAACTTAAACTTTGGTTCCCCTTTTAGAAGAAGTTCAGACTCTATGTGAGAAAACATTTCAGCTGAAGATGACACAAGGAAAAGAATATGAAGGGTTTTTTTGGTTTTACTAGTCAGTCATGATTAACAAAACGAGGCATTTTTGTCAAAATGAAAATTAAAAGAGATGAAAAAGGCACTGTTGAAAAAACAAAACTTGGGTAAAATGAATGCAGTAAAATATAGAGAAATCCTGAAGCTCAGTTTCTTTCTGCAGGAGAACTATCGGCTTCAGGAAACATTTATTTTCCAACAAGATGATGAACCAAAACACAGAGCTACAGCTATAGCGAAATAGGTACTTCTTTTATTTTACATATTTTTATTTGATCAATAATTATTTTTGAAACAATCAGTTTTCACTTTGGCATTAAAGAAATATTTTTTATTTCTCAAAATGGTGTCAAAAAAGAAAAATTTTGTTGATAATGATTGATTGGTAAAGAGATAAAACTGTTAAAACATCTAAGCGGAATGAATATGTTTTATAGTTACTGTGTGTCTGCAGACATCAGATGTTTTTTCTGCAAAAAAAAGTACGTTTTGGGTTATTTACAAGTACGACCTTTTTACAACCTGCAAATAGTACAACCTTTTCTCAAAGGTATTTTACAATACATCTTTTCTCCAGAGTCAGGAAAAAAGGCCTGTAAATAGGCATCCCATATTCCCTTGAACATTTTCTTAAAAAGGATCCGAAACTGTTGGTTCAGATTCCTTTTAATGAACTGGGGGATTTTTTTATGTTTCGTCTGTTTTATTGTTTCTGCTCTATCTGGTTTTTGTTTTCTTTTGTACTAGAGAATGTCAATATTTGTTGTAATAAGTCAGCCTGACCTGTACGTCCAGGTCAACCCTGTAGTTGAGGTCTCCACACCAGAAGAGATGAGTGAAACGAAGGCTGATATCAAAGGCAGAGAGATGTTTGTCACCCAGGGAAAGCAGTCTGAGGATGTCCACGAAGCTCTGATTCCTCCTGGGTGTTATAATATAGAAAAATGCATAAATAAACGACAGAAACAACATCAAGTGAAGTAAACTTTCTCCAAAACATTTGATTTCTGAACCTTAACACTTTGTCACTTCCAGAGGTCAGGTGGCAGTTCACAAACCCAAAAGATGTCCCATTGAAGAGGAAAGAGACTCCAACTCCTCCCTTGTTTCCTGAATCAACAAAAACAATCAAACCTGAATTTAAATGTTTCTGTTTTTTCACATTTGATTTGTGTGATGGAGAGAAAATGCACAAAGCCTACCCAGAGTGTTTCCAAGACCAGTTTTAACACTGGCTGTGTTCACATGGCTGACTCGACTCTCGTGCTCCGGATTTACAAACACAGCCAGCCTCATATTCCAGAGGGACTGCACTGCCACCTAGAGGACAAGAGTTTGCATTACAACACATTTTTCTACAAGTATAAAAAGACATACCGACTGTTTATCTGTTTTCTAAGGCTCTGTGTTTTTATGCATTCTGTGATCTTATCTTCGATGTGAGAAATATTTTTTCATAAATATTATTTTTTTATACATAAATATGTATGAAATATATTTCAACCTGATAAATGCATCTGACATCTGATATTAACATATACTGTATGAAAAAATACATAACATTTTGTTTTGGCAGAAGCTGATTCTGTTTTTGTTCCAACCAAAATTATTCTTATGTCTTAAATGCCACAAGAATGAGAGAAATGATGTATGAGGGTTTTTTTAAATGTGCCTTTTTATTAAAAATTTCCCATACATATCCTTTATATTATTTTCTCACAATATTTAGCTATTTGCCTATTTTCTGTTTATTTCTGTGCATACTTCTCACAATATTTTTTTAGGTTTGGTCCATTGTCACAGTTGGCGTAGCAGAGTCAGTGTTTTAGGCTGCCTTTATCTAACACAAACAGTGTCTTACAACGATTACTCTAAAGTATTTACTCTTTTATTGGCTGACCTTAAGCCCTTTTGAAGCTAATTTGGCAGTGGGCTTATGGTCCTTGTCTACTGTGAAGATCCTGTAATGTCATCTGTACATAAACTATCTGTACTGCATTTATACTCTTATTAGTGCCAGACTTTTTATTTCGTGAAACCTGTTTTCTATTTATTCCTGTGCACTTTATTCTATTTTATTTAGCTGCTACGGCAACTGAACAGCTAAAGTCTTATCTTGTGAAGTGCACTAGTGCCTGCTGCTGCTACAAAATGTTGTAAATACATGTTTAGATGGTGTTATAAATGTGTTTTTTTCCTCCTCATCTCATACCAGAATGGTCAAGCACTTCCATTTTAGTTTCATCAGACCGCAGGACATTTGCAGACTGTAATCTGGCTTTTTATGTTACTTCTGGTGCACTGGCTTCTTCCTCTCTGCGTGGCTTTTCAGCCCAGGACTTTTCTATGGACAATTTCTTACAAGTTTAGGATAGCATCTTCACAAAATGTTTTGTTTTTATCTTGGAGGTGCAAAGCTGGGACACATAACCCATGTCCGCCTTGAACAGTATAAAGACATTCTCATGGTGTTTGTGTTCACAGTTGTTTACACAGATAAATCTGACATCTAGAAACGCCTTAAAATACACCTAGATTTATGATTGCATTTAGAGGGGGAGTATTTATAGATACATAGTGCCATTTTATAGAACAATCAAGTAACTATGTTACCTTCGGTTACAAAAATGCTTTATATATTAAATATGACTAAAAATAAATTTGACTTTGTAATTTAATGCCCTGAAATTGAACCTGTCTCTGTAAAAACTAATTTTCTTTCTGAAACTCCGTCTTCAGGAAGTGATCACATATTTTTGATGAGGGAATAACATTATAACATAATGAAAATCTAAAAAATAATCAGTTTTATATGTTTGATTCAAATATTGTGAGTACGTAAACTTTTGAATTGTAAAAGCTTTATTCTCCCATCAGTTTAGTAACTAACTCACCAAAAACAGAAAAAGTTTAGTTGAAAGTCATGTCAGACAGTAAGAAAAAACAAAATGTGTCCTAAAATTGGGTGGTTTTAACTGTATTCACTTCATTTGTAACCAGCTATTTAAAAAATGAAGTAGATGGCACGCTTAATACCAACTCATAAACCAGGTGTGGAGATAATTACTAGTTTGAAGTCGATTTGAGTGTAGCTGCGAAGAGTTGCTTTGATTTGCTCTGTCCACTCTCTCTCCCCCTGAGGGTTTTCCTGAGTCCCTAATGCGTAGATGTCGTGAGGAAGCAAAGCCGTCGACTCATCAGGAGTGTGTCCCAAACCACAACAGGTCACCCACGACTGCAAGGTCCGAGGAGGAGGCGAACCACCTGCAGACAAAAGAACAGGACGTTTGGCTATGACTGAGCTTTCTCTCACAAGCCAGTGAAAATCAGTGTCAGCACACAAGTGATTACCCATGTTCCAGGTGCCAACAAACACAGAGACCATATCAGGTTCATCCAGCTGAGAGTGCCTGGACTTCATCAGCAGGAGGAGCTGGCAGAACGAGTCGCATTTCTGACAGAGATGAAACGAAAACATGTAAGGGAAGCAGCTCATTTAATTGAAAGGTTAATCTTATCATCCTGCCTTACCCGAGAACTCTCAAATGTCATCTCCCGCGGTGTGCTGTGGTAGCTGTCAACAACCATTCGGATCTTGGCCGGGTGATTTTGGAACTTAACAATCTGAAGAACTGATATGTGGGGAAATATTACATATTCTGCAGAGTATTGCTAAAGAGCATCCTTCTAAAAGACTGGTACAAATATAAACGAGTCTAACAAACATGTTTATAGTTGATTTTGATTTTACTTATAAATTTACAAGTGAAAATTCGACCCTACATGAAGGTGTGCAGTAAAATCTGAGCATGTGTACTCTCCCTTTAAGCACTATTAACCATCTAATGCTAAAAATAAGCAAAGATAATGGCATATGAAATGTAAAAGAAACGCTACAAGCTCTAAAAAGAATCATTTTCTTACTTCTGTTATGCGAGACTTTCTCGATACCAAATGAGCTCGACTTCCTGTCAAACAGCAGGACTCCTGTGTCCACATCCACAGAGACAATTTGTCTGCCGTACCTCACCATCTTCACCTGGAAACATCAGTCATCTGTCATTGTTCTTATTTTGTGTGATCCTAAAAATGATTACATTTAATTAGTGATATAACAGCTTTTTAGAGTCTCAACTCTTTTGAACGAAGCATTTCCATCAGATTGAGGTCCAGACTTTGACTGGGTCATTTTCTCACCTTGATTATTCTCTTTTTAAGACATCAAGCATACAAGTGAAACCAGAAATTTAACATGCTCTATTGTAAAATGAACAAACTTCTTTCTCCACTGTCTGCCATTAAATTGGGTAAACCTTTCCAACTTTACATAATTCAAGATAACCAAAAATATTTCTCTCTTATAAATACCAGAAAGAGAGATAAACATTTGTAGAATTTTCTGAAATTTCTATATAGACGTGGCTTTTTCCTCTCCTTTTAAGCAAGCTATATTTGCCCACTTATTTTTCCAAATTACTCAGAAATGACTGAGGCATGCAGAAACTGAGATGAACCTCTTGGGTTTTTGATTGAAAGCAGCGCAATGGACCTCCGATATTCACGACGGTTATGGATAGCAAGCATACGCGAATAGACGAAATCAGCAAATACTTGAGAATCCCTCTAAAAATACTTTAGCTACCTATTTTAATAGTTAATACATAGCTTGATATTTATTAAAACGTACAATAGAAACCGTCTTAGCACTACCTCAGAAGCTAACATCCACACTCTTCCTTAGCTCCGGGGTACAGCCAATCAGCGCCAAGGAAAATTAATGGCGCTCCAGGATTGGCTACTATACGAACACCAGCCAATAGCGTGTAAGATAGTTTTGCGCCTAGTTTCTTCAGCTTCCAAAAACTAAATTCCCTTTCAAATAACTTAGTTTTATGGAATTTAGAGTCGCGTTTCAGAGAAAAATCTGCGAATAGTTTAACCTGCTGGTGGTTTATTACTGAGTGCACTTTCTTGAAAGAACATTGCTGCTGTTTTCCATCTGAAATCCTAACCGATTGGTAAGTTGTAGTTGTTTTGATGTAAAAAAAAATAAATAAATATGGCTAAATGTAACAAGAGGCTTCTTTTTAAGACAGATTCACCTGAAAGGAGTGGACAGACAGCTGCCTGGTGTTGTTCTTTGCAGGTGTTACAATGGTAGGTGCTGGATTAGGAGGCGGTTGGCTGGGCTGCACTGCCAGGTTGTGGTTGGTCACAGCATCTTGTAATGCTTGCAAAACCTAGATGTGGAAAAATAAACCACTGTTATACTTGCATCACAAGCAAGAAATGTTTATTCCTCTTTTGTCTAGCTGCATAATCAGATACGAACTTCATACCATCACTAAAGATGAACGATAGCTGTTGCTTTATTCCTAATAGCAATTTGTAAGCACAATGTATTGATTTCAACATTTTTTTTAGTTTATTAACTCTGTGAACACACCTTTTTCTCCAACGAAGAAAGGAGGCTGATCAAAGCTGAGATTTTACACAACAAGCTGTCAATCTCCTTCTCTGGACCCTTGTTCCCAAAACACAAGATAAAAGCCATGATGAGTTTGTGTATGACTCCGCAAACTACAGTGATACGTTTCCAAGTGCAGTTCATGGTTTATTTTGGTACCTGTGCCTTGCTAGGAGTTAAAGAGCAGCTGGGATGGTCGAAGACTTTAGCCAAGGTTTCCAGACTCGAAAGAGTAAGATCAATCTCACTGTAAAAGCAATAAAGGCATCTCTTAATCTTATTGTCATCATTCAACATATAAAATTCAATCAAAACTGTAATGAAAATTAGCTAATATACAAAGTTTGAATATCTCTTGACTTTTTACAGATTTTGTCATGTTACAGTAAAAAATGTTTAATATAATTGGCATTTTATGTGACAGACAAATAGAAAGTAGAGCTTAATTGTGAAGTGGAAGGAAAAATACATTTTTGTGAAAAATAAAGTAAATGGCTCTTCACCTAAAATTATCTGGAGAAGTATTAATCAGAAAAGCTACTAAGCGGCCAATAGTATCTGGAGAGGAAATGCAGATAGTCAAAGTCCAGACCTAAATCAAACTGATTTGCAAAATCTTCAGTCTGCAAAGCTGGTATAGACAAATCCCAAAACACTTCCAGCTGAATTTGAATCAAAAGTTGGTTTTAATAAGTGCTGACCAGGGGAGATGAATACAAATATGTTTTTTCTTACATTCTGAAAACCAAGTAATATTTTCCTTCTACTTCACACTATCGAATAAAATCCATATAAAATTAACTTGTTTTTGTTAAAAACAAAAATCTTTCAAACTGCATCCATTGTTTGTTGCTAACCTGTTGAGGCCTTGGCAGGCTGTAGCCAAAGTGCGCTTGAGGTGATTTAAAGTTGTTCCCCCTTTATGCACATTCTCGATGTCCAGGGGCAAATCACTGAAGAGGTAGTCATTGAGCAGGCCGATCACTTCACCTGCAATACTGTGAAAAACAAAATAAAACACAGATAACATTAGTGACCCCCATTGTTTTGGTCCCCTGACTATTACTGCTGCTCGAGTGGAAGTTAGATGTTGCCTGAGAAGAGGAAAAAAAACACTTTCTGAAACTTGTGGGTAGTTAAGCAGAACAGCGCTGTTTATTAATAGGACCTGAACAGTCACTTGGAACAGGCCACTAAAGCTGCTATGCTTGATTGCCAGCAGGTGCAGGCATCTATAAAAACTGATAAAAGTAAAACAGAATGCTGTGCAAGCTAACTTCCTTCTATAATGTGATTCGAGTAAAATTTTAATGATTTGGTGAGAAGGAAGTGAAACTGCTATTAAGTTCTAGGGTTTATTGTACTCATTTGAAGTTTACAAATGTTGGTTTATAAAATAATGACTTAGTGGAAATCTGTCATGTGGTTTTGTGCACTTTATTTTAGATTTTAACAAGGCTAGAACATTTATATAACTGAAATTATATACATATATATATCCATTTTTTTTCACTACCTGACATTAAATCAGACTAAACGTTTGCTGTGTTAGTTAATTTAAAATTAATATAAATTATTTCTAGTTGATTATCTTTGTTAGTCATTCTCAAAGTTATAACATTACTATACCATAATGTTATACCAGAAGTTAATATTGCGGCTTTGTAAGCTGCTGATGGGCTAATTCACAACATTTGAGTTGATTTGCGGTACAACTTTAGATCTAAACCTCAAAACACATTGCTTTGCGGCATGATCCCATGGAAAAATAAAAATAATAATAAAAAAAAAACAATGTCAGTATAAGAATAGATCTGGTTCTTTGTTGAATACAAAGTGCCACTTTCATCTGTTAAACCATCATAATGTCCAGGTATTATACTGTTCAGGGAGGAGATGAGCTCTTTGTCCCACATATGAATGTGTTTTGGTAAAATGATGACACTGCCTGAAACTTTTAAGAGAAAATTACCATCTATAAAAAACAAGTTCTGTAAAGACATGGACTGAAAGCTAATCACTGATAAAGAAGCTGTTTCTCCTAAAGCAACACAAAAACCAAGAGTTCAGTTTGCAAAATGCACACAGGGTCAAAGACCATCACTACAGCTGTGAAGTATGGTGGTGGCAGCATCATGGTGTGGAGGTGTTTTGCTGCAACAAAGTCAGTGTTTTGGAGTATTTATCAGAAAGTCCTTAAAAAAAAAAGCATGTGTGAGCAATTGGGCTTCAAATTTGACTAAGTTACAGTGGTTCTGTCAGGAGAAATGGGCCAGAATCCCAGCAAACTCTTTAAAGGAAACTTAAAAAATTTACCGAAATCAAGTGGGAAAAAAAAATCTAAGTAAGGTAAAATATATTTTTAAACAGTGTGTGCTTATTTTTTGTCATAATTTTTATTTAAATTATTTATTGAGTAAAATTTTTTTCAGTGAAAAAGAAATCTACATGAATCTAAAATTATATTTGTTCTGTTTTACTTTAACAAGATTTTACTTTACTCCCATCGTCACACATTATGAGTAGATCATCAAAAACTGACTCATGGCTGTGAGCTTTGAGTTGTTTTCCGTTCTGTTTTCATGGTGACTCTTTATCTGACCATTCAGTGGTCTAGTTGGCTGTAAATGTAATCCATCGATGCAGAAACGTTAATAGGTCGGGGTTTGTGGTTGTGCTCTCAGCTAAAGACAAATTCAATACAAACAATGTGGGGAAGCCATGACTGTTCATTTAGAAAAGTATGTCAGCACCACTGTGACCTATTTTATGTATCACCTATTTAGGGACTTTTTTGGTATATCCTATGACATTCTGGAGAAAAATCAGCTTTATTGGGGTCAAAGTCTGGTACTTCATGCCTTCTCCCAATGGGCAGACATGTCACTCAAGAGCTCATATCATTTTGTTTAGTGTATTTAGCAAGGTAACACTTACACAGAACAGAGTTTCTAATATCATTAGTAGTGAATCTTGCAGTCTTATAGTGTTTAAGCCATTTTTCCTAGACATCATTGGCCGAGGTTAATCAAGCCTTGGTGTGTGTACCATACCCAATTGGTTTTATCTATTAGTTAAAAGTACTTTAAGACATAGGTATTAGTGGTCACCAAATATAAACTAATTAATCAGAAGAAGTTAAATCCTACAAGTTGATTTTAAAAGGGATTGTCCAGGAAGTGCAAGGTTGTAGAAGGAACTTAAGGAGTGCAGTATTGTTGTTTTTGCAGCAAAAAGTCTTGGGTTCAAATCTCAACTTGGAGTTTATGCATGGAGTTTGCATTTTTTCCTTGTGCATGAATGAGTTCTCACTGGCTACCCCGGCTTCCTCTCAGCCCAAACATATAACTTTTAGCTTAACAGTAGTAAAAATACTTCTAAATGTACTTTTTTTTTGTCAAAAAAGTTACTCAAGTAAATGTAACTGGTTACTACACAACTAATAGTAACTAGTTAGCTGTTCCTGGACTTCTCTTCTGCAAATGTCTCTTTCATGTGATTTAATTTTATACTCTGTCACTGGGGCTTTATAGCTTCCATAATATGTTCTGATGCCATTTGTTTTCGTAATGATGGGTTTTTCATAGACGAAAAATGGGGAAAAATAAGAAACTGAAATATATTTCAGCTGTTAGGTTAATTAGTTTTTCTATATTGACTTTAGGTATGAGTGTGTGCATGGTTGTTTAAAATGAATGGAAGTGTATACAAAGTTTTAATATGGTTAAGAATACAAACTTCATCTTAGGTCAGAAATGATTTACTTAGACGTGTTCATCTCGAGCAGCTTCTCCAGGAACAAGGCTTGAGTGGCTGGTTTGGTTGGTGTTCCCACGAGTGACACTGTGTTGACCGGGGCTTGCACTGGAGACGGCTTCTCATCGTCTGTGTATAAATATGAAAGATAAATTTAACTGAATATTGTTAGAAGAATTTAAAAAAAAATTAATTCTGAATAAAAGTACAGAGGCAACATGCAAAAGTATCCACACTAGTTTCACTTTTTCACATCCATCCATCTCTGGAACATTCAATTTCAAAATCTGAGGATTTTTTTTGTGACAGACCAACACAAAGTGACACATTACTGGGAAGTGGAGGGATAATTATGCATGGTTTTATTATAAATAAAATCTAAACAGTGGCATTAATTTGAATTCAGCCATCTTTATACTCATAACACTCAACAAGATCCAGTATGCTGCAAAACAACATATAAATCATATCAAGTATTTTTGGTCTAGTTTCTAGTACAAATAAAATACCACAAGATTTTTTTTCCCATGTTATAAGTGAAATGATCTTCCAGCGGAAATACCACTTTTCATCAATATTAAGGAATTATTTACTCAAATGAAGCTCCTATATCTTGCTGAAAAGTTACTTATACAGTAAGTTAGTTTTGTCTTATTTCAAGTGCAATATTATAGTTGCAAGAGAAACTCTACCAAAATGATTTGTGTTTTTGCAGTGTGTTTTTAGTAAATGGCGTACAAGTGGAAAAACAGCATCATTAACACAAAAACCAAGAAACACAGCAAAAAGATCAGGGATAAGGATATGAAGATTTAGACGTCTTACAGAGCATTTGCAGTTTGAAACTTCAGAAACTGTGGATTTAAAAGTCCAAGATGTTTTTAAATGATGACAGCTTGTGACCCACCTGAGCTCTCATCCCCTGTGTCTGTGTCATGAGGAACAGCGTAGAGAAGAGGGATGACTAAGCCTTTGTGGGGCTGCTGGTATCCCAACACCAAGTCCTCCAGTGTCCGAAAACAGTTCACCTGCACGCCTTGTGTTGTCTGCATACACACACAACAGATTTATTGCACGTACTATAAACATATTGTCTTTTATGCATCTGAAAACTGGAAACTGCACAGAAGCTTTCATTAAGTTTACAGTAAATAGCAGCAAAGCGTACTGTTACAGTTTTAGATAAGTCACTTTCATTTTTTTTTTTTAAATAAATGGCATAAAATGACAGGAAACACACACAAGTGATAAGGGGTGATAAGTGGTGACATCATTGGTTGTTAATTGAGCATGTAAAAAAAGCTGTCTAAAAATAAATGCCTATCTCTGAGAAACATTAAAGAGTTCTCACAGCAACCAAACTTCCCTTTAATCAAATTTGATACATTAAAAGAGACAGAAAATAAGATTACATGCTCACACAGCTACCGTTCACATGGCCCAGCTTAGCATGGTACATTAGACCACAACTGCAGAGCGAACAGCTCCTTCCTGTGCCTTCTTTTTATATATTTTTTTTCACTTTCATTTTGTGGTGAGAGAAACCAGTTTTTTGGCTTTGGCTGCTTGATCCTTCTGCCAAAAACCCTTTAAATAGTATTTTTTTTAAACCACAAATATCTCTTGAAAAGTCATTTAAAAGAAATGAATAGCATACGAGGCAGCGCCCCCAAAAATATCTCCTCGTCCTTCTTGGAAAAACAAAAAAGGGCGAGCATGCGACTTGTGAGTTAGTGGAGCAAATCCAGTCTGGGGGAAAACACATACTGGAGGTTTGTACTGATGGCAGTGGAAAAAACAACTGAAATAGCAACAGAGCTAAATGTCCTCATTGGAAAGGGGAGAAGTTTTCCAAGTCAAAGCCTTAAAAGCTGCTGCCAGATAATTAGCATTAAACTGCTCTTTCAAAAATTGTGAAAGAAAAAGATTATATATGTATTTATGTTCACTTTATGTGCTCCTGTTGCTTGTTTTAGATTTCAATAAACTAGTTCACACCTTTTCAAACAGCCTCACATCCCTTTAGATTCAATTGCAGACTCCTCCGTAGATGTGTGCAGCAAACAAACAAACAAACAAACAAACAAACAAACAAACACACCCGTTGGTCAGTGAATTAGTGAGTGGGTAGGATTCTCCGAGACATGACAACAATTTCTCCTCTGTGCTTCTGGGCTCATTCTGCAAGCATCCAGCCACATGGCAGGGATGCCATTCAAACAACAAAGTGGCTGCAGAGTCTGCAGAGAGGAGAAACACAAACACGCTCCTGTTCTCGGTGCAACGTGGAATAACAAACCATTGTCCGATGTTTTCTAACTCCATCTGACCAGAGGGGTTTCTGTCTAGCTGTTCAAACTGTATCAAGGCTTCAGGCATCTTGTGTGGTTTTCTTTTTTACTAGTGTTTGTTTGCGAAAGCTCTATTTTTTTTAGCAAGGCAGTGATATTTTTACCTGAACTGCCAGAAGACCATCCGGATCAGGAAGAATACGATACGTGTGAACGTGACATTGAAACCTGTTTGGAAGACAAAAAAGCAGCGTTATGAACAAAAATCAAACACTCAAAGAAAAAATGAGTCTGGCATTCATTAGGTAGTAGTGTGACCTCAACTTTATGTGACTAACCAACGCAAAGTAGCTCTTGATTGTCAATTGGAAGAGCATCTTTTCCAACATGACCTTAAATAAAAATCCAGTGCAACCAGTATGTAGTTTAACACTATTCTGTGAAAGCCTCAGATCTTTATTAGAGAGCAGCATTTATCTTCAACAGGATGTTGAAGTTCAAGGAACACAGCAGGTCAGGGAGGAAGTCATGGAGAAGTTTAAACAAATTTTATATCCTTTAAACATACGCATAAGAAGTAAACTTTTTGGTCTAGATGCCTTATATAGCTTTCCGATTAAATATTATTCACCAAAAAATGTTCTCAGCTAAAAGTAGCAATTTTTCAACATGTTTTTACTCAAGTAAAAGTAAAAAGTAGCTGTCTAAGGAAATACTGAAATGATAAAAAAGTAAATTTGTTTATTTAAGGATCCCCTTTCTGGGGTTCCACACCAAACATTACAATAAAAATCCTTTACAAACATTATAAAAAAAGACATAATGGTATTCCTTAAAACACAAACAAAATTAAAAATGCAAATCAACTAGTTCAACAACAAAACCAGTCTCTTACTAAACGTTAGAAAGAGACTGCTTAAGTAATGAGCAACTATTCAATCATAACTGATTTAATATTTTGGAAATGACTGAAATGACCAGTTATTATGAATCAAAAGCGGCTTGAAGCAGTTTTAGCCTTGATTGAAAGGAACTCAGTGTTTTGGCGGTTTTGCAGTTTTCTGAAAGTTTGTTTCAGATTAGTGGAACATGGAAAACTGTAAAAGAAAATCCTGGATAAGCTTGAGCTACTTCTGCTCCCCCCGCCCCCAATAAAAAGGGGGTGAAGTGCCTCACATCTGTAGATGTGATGTTAGAGACATAAGCAAACACAACTGCAACTGGAATTGCTTCAAATCTGGTGTAAAGAAGCAGTGACTCAGGAGAGCTGATTGCAAATAAACATTCACCTTTTCATATTTTTATCTGTTTTATAAACACATTTAAATCCATTTATCCTTTTTCGTCTGCTTCATAATGAAGAAAAAGTTTGTGGTCACTTAAAATCTAGACTACATTGAACTTTTGTTTGTAACTTGACTGAATGCAACACAGATCTAGGAGCACCGATGTGTTCGGAGTTGTGAAAAACAGATTTTTTTTTTTCTGGTATGCTGCAGATACTCAAAAAACATTAAAAAATCTGATGGTTTTATTTTCCACAGGAAAAAAAAACTGCGCAGTCATTTTAACCATATGTGAAAATACATTTGTCTCCTTAACCTGTCAGCTAGTTGTGCCACGTTTGGTGAAAAGAAATGTCAGTAAGTGTTTGTGATAACTGCGAAAGAGTTTTTCATGTCACTGTGGAGTTTGACCAAGTCTTTCTGCAGAATTGTGTCAAATTAGTCACAATGGAGTTTTTTCATAGCATAAATGGCATGGTAAAGTTGAGACTCTTTTTTTTATAGTTAAATCAAGAACTCTGACTGAGGAGAGTGATGAAACTGCTTTAAATGTTACTCTGTTTTTCTTTTTTATCTTGTGGATGATTCTTTGCTCTTGGAGTCATTTAGAGACTCACATCTGTCCTCTGTTTTCTCCGCTTGTTGAAAAACGTCTCATTGCCTTAGAAAAGGCTTAGTACCTCTATCCAGACTGATTCATGTCAGAGACATCGTTTCTCATCTGTACTTGACTTTATTTAGCACTTGAGGTGTTACTTTTTGAAAATTTATCGCCTACTTCATCAGCTTGATTCTATTCTAGTGATTTGTTGGTTAGCAGAAATCAACTTCAGGTGAGGTTAAAGTTAACTCTACAAAAACAATGATTGAAATGAATCATGACTCAGGTTGGTAAGCAAGCTTTTTGTCAAAATAAATGAAATCACCATTTGAAATCTGCATTTTTGTATGATATCACATTTGTTCTGAACATTTGATCTGAAAGATTTAAGCGTGAAAATAGGGGACAGATGTTAACATTTTCTAACAAATGTGTTATGCAGTTTTGCAGGACAGTGACTTGTAATAATTTAACGTGAAAACAGAGGAAAATGTCACGTTTAGCAGCCAGAACATAAGAATAAAGTTTGACAAATGTAAATTATAGCTGCAGTGGTGGAGGACATTAGAAGAGAGGATGATATACCAAGAAAAGAATGAAAGGAAAGAGGCTGCGCTGGAAGCAGCCAGGCTCAGCTCTCAGGAATGTTTCTGGCTTCAGCCCGATGAAGCAGGCAGCGTAGTGTGGTTGCCGGAGCTCCAGCCCACTTTTAGGGGCCCAAGAATTGAAAAGGGGGGTTAAATAGGGGAAACAAGTAGTCATACGTTTGGGTTTGATTTGCTGAAGTTAATGGCTCAGGACAGAACCGTCTGACTTGATGACTTCTTTGGAGCCCGGTGGCAAAAGATGATGGACATGTTACATTAAATTTACAAATATGCATATTTCCACATAAACTACATTGAGTAAAATTTAGTTTTTTTTTTTTTTTTTTTTTTACAAAGTTGGACAATTAGATATGAGTTTCCATAAACTAGACTTTCTTTATGAGTTTATTATAACAGTTTCGAACAGACTGTGTGTCGGACCCGTTAAGCGTGTGTTTATACTCACAGCAGGCACAATGCATAGGCTCCTGGCACTGACTCACTGTCTCTCACCAGGTAGCTGCCATCCCTCCCCGCCCGCGCCAGCAAGTCCTCCGCTCTCACACGGCTGATGTCACGATGGTACCATGATGCTGAAGCCATGGCGATCGATGAGGAGAGAAATGCTCAGGAGAATAATCCACATGAGGTTATGAACGCCGCCGCAGAGGTTGCATTTCCAGCTGCCTTAGGCTTGCAGAGATTTCATCGCACCAGAGGTCTCTCTTGCAAGTCAGCAGCATCAGAAAACCGCTGTGGTCTGCTTGAGTATTTAAAGCCTCCCCATGATTGTAGCACTTCCTGGGTCCTTCCTGGTTGCTTCTGGGTCACCCATCCTGTTGGTCTGAAGGAAGCAGATGTGAAAAAATTAAATCTCCAGGTTATTCCGCTCCAACACGCCCTCCACTTCTCAGCGAAAGCTGCAGTCCTCCATCCTGGTAGTGTCCTTCTCTACAAAGCCCCAGTTTCTGATTTAAGTTGTGAGCTGCTCCACCCAGGTGTGTGTATGCGTCGTGTGTTGATCCAACAAACACAGACCATCACAGTTGAGCAAGGAAGAGAAGAAGTCTGAATGAAGCAGCCACTCCTGAAGCAGTGACGTTGCCTCGAGCTAAACCACAAACACAAGCCCTCCTTCTTGTCCCAAAACAAAAGCCCTGCATGCAAACAACTGGAAAAGAAGAACTAAGAATGGCAAAACAAACAAATTAAGCTGCACACACGCCACCCACACACACATCCACCAGATGGAAGTCAGTCAGCATTAAAACCAGACAGAAACCAGACTAATTCAAATGACTTCCCAGCTCTGCTGCCATATAAGGGAAAAGAAACTCCCTCGCTATACGTTCAGCTGATGGCTGCAGTCTCCTCTGCACAAGTCCTGGTTCCATTAAGAGTGAGTCTGGAAGGTTGTGGGCTGGTCCAGGGGTCTGACTTTCAGAGCTGCTGCGAGGAGAGTCCTTCCCGAAGTGGTGTGGTCTTCTTCAGGCTGCTGTCAGAGCAGAGGGTGGGAGCAGAGACACAGAGGACGACCCTGTTAAAGCGCAGGACAGACAGAGGAAGTGACTCGACATTCCAGATGGCAGGCAGAGCCAGGAGCATTCTTGTGAGGGGCTCAGCTACACCATCAGCGCGTGAAACAGCAAACTACTTCCTTCTTCTGCCTCCTGTCTGTTTTCTGCCCCTTCCTGACTCTTTGCTATTGTTTGCAAAGGAAAACACTGCTTTCCTCAGACAAGTCCTCTCACGTCTGGTCGGACCTTAGCTTATAAACGCCTTTATCCTCTGACAATACACCATCTTTCTTCAAATTCAATCTTTTTTCTTTTTGTCGCCCTCCCTTTCTTTCTGCTGTTGCTCAGTCTTTCCCTCTCAGCAAACACCCCTCTCCATATGGTTATGATCATCCCTTGCTTTCTTATTTTTGCCCTCCTCGTGCGTTGCCCATTATTCACTCCTCCTACGTCCCTCCCACTCCATTAGCAGGAGCAGAAAACCCTGTTGGAAGCTATTTGAACCCACATTTGCTGCTCTGTCTTACACTACTCAGCAGAAATTTACCGACCACCAACCACAGACTCCATAAAACAAACAGAAACAAGTCCATCCAGATCTGACGCATCTTCTTACCCCTCATTTTAGGATCAGTTGTTTCAAAGAGATGATTGTGGTGGGAATTTACTTTTTACACAACATTTGGGCTTGACTACAACTGCCAGACAAAAAGGCATCACTTTGCAGATATAATCATAAAACCTTTAACTTTTTCACATTCGGCCACAACAATTTATAGAATAAATTAAGCAAAAATAGTTTGTAGGTGGTGCTTATCTCCAGTAGTCATTAGCTTAGTAGGCCAACTTTATTTGTATAGAACATTTCCCCAGCAAAACAGTTCAAAATGTTTTAGTTTATTAAAATAGCGTACTCTGTAAAATAAAAAATCTGTACAAATACAGATTTTAAATTTGTTTTTTTGACATTGTAGTCACCACTTGTAAAATAAACATTATATTTTGCCAAATGCCATCATCAAAATCATCAATACATCATATAGATCAATGTTCCAGTTAACCAAATGTAACTCTAAACAAATGGGGTTTTAGCCTTGATTTGCAGGAACTCAGTGTTTCAGCTGTTTTGCAGTTTTTTGGAAGTTTGTTCCAGATTTGCGGGGCAAAGAAGCTGAATGCTGCTTCTCCATGTTTGGTTCTGGTTCTGAATATGGAGGATATACCAGAACCAGAGGACCTGTCTGAAAAGCTTAAATAAAAACATTTCTTTAATGTATTTTGTTAGTAAGTTATTCTCTGATTTCTTAACAAACGAAAGTTAAGTTTTAAGATTTATTCCCTGAGCTACAGGGATCCAGTGTAAGGACTTTAGTGATGGAGTGATTTGTCCCGGTCGCCAGTCCAGAACAGGGAAATACTGGGACGACAGGACAAATAACAACATATACACATTTACACCAAAGAACAATTAATGTTAAACCATTTTGCTTCTAAATTCAGTTTCGAGCTAAAAATCTTATCAAGTAATTTTGGTTTAGTTTCTAGTGCAAGTATCTGAAGTACGCTTGAAATGAGACAAAATTAACTTATAAGTAGCTTCTCAGCAAGCCATAGGAGCTTGTTTTAAGTCAATAATTACTTAATATTGATAAAAATGCACTTGTTCCATTGGCAAATTATTTCACTTATGAGAAAAACATCTTGTCAACCAATAGAACAAGTAGTTACCGACTTAAAACCAGCTCCTATATTTGTTTGTAAGTTAGCTTTGTTTTATTTCAAGGCAACTAACATGGTTGCAATAGAAACTAGATCAAAATTACTTGGTAAGACTTTGTGTTTTTGCAGCATATAATGAAAACCTAATGAAGCGTGACCAAAAACATTCTTCATTAGAGTTAACATTTGAGGTTGTTGACTCAAATGTTGCCGCCTCAGTTGACTTGAAGCTCAGCTAAAAACACAACTCAGTATAGGTCGTGCAGGAGGAGCAGAATGCAGATGGCAAAACACTAAACAAACACATGGTTGCCTTGAAATTCTTCTGAGTTCAAGACGGAAGTGTGTTTGCGTTAATAACTAAACTCAGCAGTGTTGTCTATTTCAGAAGTCTTATACTATACACCAGCATGTCAGGACTGCTCTAATGGGCTCACCAGCAATTGTTAAAGAGTTTCCATAAGTAGAAAACATTGCTTCTCTGTCTCGATTTAGCAACAATCTAGAGGCTGTGTTGTTAAGAGGCCGTAATACGGCGGAGCTCTAATTCAATGAGACAAGGCAGGAGTTCCTGCAAGAGACAATACTGGCTGTCTATACAAATCACCTGCCTAAAATGGCAGCAGCTTAGCTGTAAGGGGCTTACATGACTCTGCATTGGCCTGCAGAGATGAAACAGGTAAATAGGGAGTTCACCATAGGGAGACAAGGCCACCGCATTTTTCTAGGCTCTTTTGTTTGGGTAGTTGTTCCCGGCTGATAATAATCAGCATCCAACATCTTTGAAATGGGGAACTCAACTCACAAGAAAGTCGTTTCCATCTCCAGAGCATTAAAATCCCCCATAAAAGCAACATTTAAGTAACAAAATGCAGCAAATTATAGGTCATTTTGGCTCATTTATTTTTTATCTTCAATCAATCAAAAGATATTATCTTTAAAACATGATTGAATGTGTGAAATATGTGGTGTTTATATAATGGATTATATAGAAGAGGTTTTGTTTTTGGCTGTTGGTGAAGGCTTTATAATAATAAATTAATTGTACACCTACAATTTGGGAAGAGTAGCAACTGTAAAAATTAGATGCATAATGTGGGATGAGACCATTGTGGGTAGGATTAAATCAGCTTTGTCTTCTTCCCTTTTGAAATGGATATGAAAGTTTTGGTTTTGATGTTTGGTTATTATTATTTTTATGTTATTATATAAACCCCATCTGCCACATTAAAAGGCCAGTGAAATTTAACAAATCTGCACTCCCACAAAATGGTATCATCTTCTACCAATGAATTATTGTGAAATGAAGAGAAATATTGCCTTCTCTCCCTAATTTATTCAGTTATCACCCTCTATTTCCACAAATGTGACTGACATTCAGAATACTTTTTGAAAAATGGTTTATAAGTAATAGTTTCAAGTGTAATGCAAACTATTCAATCTCTGAGGCTTTAGCATAACATTTCTATTCATACAAAGATTATACTAGGGCTAAATGACAAACTGGGTAACATCTGAAATATTGTAATATTTGTTATTTAGAGGCTTCAGAGTAAAAAGGGTTTAATGTAGATGTGCATCATATTTTAAGATTATTTCTGAATTTCTTTAAACACCATAATTTTTCCTCAACTTCACAACTTGGCACTACTTTGAGTTGGTCTACCTACCGCACCAGTTCCTTATCAAATAAATGAAAAAATGTGTTTGTAACATGATAGAATGTATAAACTAAGTCAATTTAAGGCAAGTATAAACAAGATCAATATTTTCTGCAGAAACCCTTCAGAGCAGTTTCACAGACTCAAGAGTGATATTGTTCTGTGTTAAAATGCACTCCCACAAAAATATGGTGCAGAGGCGTGGGTGGAAATGTATGCCTTTGCAAAAAAGTACAAATGGGATTCAGTTTGTGCCATTCAGACAAAACAGACATATATACCTGAGAAGGCTGGAGTCTAACATAGCCACTAGAGTATAAAGGGAATGAACAGCTATGCAAAAGGCAGCTGCAGATCTTTTTCTTACTTGTATAGCGAGAAAATCTAATTAAATATTTAACATCATTCATTCTGGAAACTGTACAATATTTGCTGCTCATTGTTCACGGCTACAAAAATCTGCATCCCACCTGCAGGTTTTACACAAACATTGACTGATCTGGAGAACCTAAATCTGATGGTGAAGATGATTCTGCCGATTGACGATCCGGTGACGCCGTTCACGTCGGTGCTGCCTGGTCCGAGGAGCTTTAAAGAGATCTCAAACCTTGACCCCAAATGACACTTTACAGTCAGGACAGTGTAAACATAAACCAATCTGATTCATTATCCCCTGCTGCCCAGGTGAGACAATCCATTCAAAATACCAATCATCCACCACCCCTCATTAATCAATCAATTACTGCTGGCTAAGGAAACCCGAGGATCCTCCATCAATCCCCCCCATGGATTTGTTGACAGCTTTGTGCCAGTGGAGAGAGTTCAGCTTCTGAAGATCAGTGGAGATAAATGTGGGTGCTTTGACGCAACTTAAAGCTGGGTTAAACCCGCAAACAAGCAGCCAGTCACATTCAGGCAGCCTTTGTCATATCAGGAAAGACTCAGGTTCAACACACATGCACATTATGTACAGTTTTAAAAAGCGATCCAATTCAGTTTCATATTGGATCACAAGTCCAATGTGCCTATTTCTAATAACTGCACAGTATTTTTTTAAAATAGTCTTATACAGCATATTATTATTATTATTATTATTATTATTATTATTATTATTATTATTGTTAATCTTGCTTTTTATATATTGCGTTTAAGAATTTAAAGGGGCAGTATTATGTATTTCTCAGGTACATACATTGTACCCATTTAAGGCACAACCAGGTAACTATGTTAACCTTCAGTTGTTATAGAAATGCAACATATATGAAACGTGACTTAAAAAAAATTTCACTTCACATTGGGCCTCTGTCTCTTTAAAAACTTCTGCTCCTTCTGAAACTCCACTTTCAGTCAATCATCACATTATAGCTCCTCTATTCACTCTTTAACAATGTTTTTACCAGCTCCTATAATGAGCTCAGCAACTCCACCAGGTATTTGCTAATTGCTGCTGGCTAGTCTGAAGGAGCAGAGTGGGGAAGGGCTTGGAAACTGCAGCTCTGAGGAGGAGTTTTGCTTTGAAGGCAGGGCTAGGTCTACCCAGGCACAGCTGAATGGTTGCCGTGGTGATTAAAGGATTTCTCAAACATGCATGAAAGAATCAAAACATCCCTCCAGGTATGTTTGTGATGAGGGAATAACATTACAACATGATGTAATTCTCAAAAAATTTAGATTTTACATAATACTGCCCCTTTAAAAACTTTTTGTGTGAACCTTTATATCTGTTGCTGCTGTTATATCTGAATTTTCCCTTCGCAGGACAATAAAGGCTGTTTATGTCCTATTCTTTTCTAGTTTTCTATTGAGGAAGATTTTGCTGAAACGAATAGCAAGTCAAAGAAAAAAGAAAACTATATTTGGTCATCTGGTTTCAGAATGGCTAACGGTGAATTAACAGCAAACCTCAAAATGATTGAAACCAACGAGAGATTTTGATATAAATTATTTACATTTAACCAAGAAGTTGAATCTTTCTTAAGATATCAAAAACAACGTGAAATGAGTATCAATTAAAAAAAAACAACATTTTACTAAAAAATATTGCATGGCAATAGTTGTGTACATCTTTCTGAATTCTCAATGGAAATGTATCTGTTATTAGTAAAGAAATTCTTCCTAATTGTCTCAGTCTGTTTCGTAAGTCTGAACAAACAAACTGCTGGTAGACAGGCGGATCCGTGGATTAAAATATTTGCGTCATCACATATGTTGCGCCCTGCTTGACCTCACATGACAAAAGACCTGTTCACTTTTATTTGTTAGATTTGAGACTATTTTTTGAGCTAGTTTTATTTTTCATGAATCCATTTTGACCAAATACACCCAGAAGTAACTTTTAAGATCAAAATTATGTCATATTTCAGTCAGGCTTTGTAATTAATTCAACTTATCAAACTATTTAAAAACAATTTCAAATCAACTTACCAAAATAAAAATTGTTTTAATCTATTTAATCTTGTTCTGGCCATCTAAATGAAATAAAACGTGCACTTCCCAGTCAAACTGATGTGTCTTTATAGTTCAAATAAAGATGAAAGTTACCAAGATAACTTAAGGTAGCAAACTATTTGTATTTGTCCCCTTTTTTAACCTGAAGCAACATCTTCAGTTCTACAATGTAACTTCAAAACGCTTCCCTATTCTTTCTCATTTTTTACATCGGTTACAATAGACCAAAAATAATTTTCACAGGATGTCATGAGTTAGCTAACCTTCTTCATAACCATAACGTTAAGGATTTTGTAGTACCACTGATGCTAGCTGTAAATCCTTATGACTTATGGCGCAGCATTAAGTCAGGAGGTCATTTCTATAAACCGACCACGAGCCCAGACTGCATCGAGCTGGGGAGAAGAGCCATCTGTTGTCCTGCCTTCCACAACAAATCCAACTAATGCCACTCTGTCTAAGCTATGAGGAAGGGAAATCCTTGGAACCCGCTCACAGGAATCCAGACTCAGGTTTAAACGTCTTCAAAGGCATTGTGTGAAAATAATCTGATGATTTTTTTTTTTTGCCTTGGAAATGGAATTAAATCAAACCGGTAAAAATGATGCAAGATTCTTGTACATAAAGCATTGGATTTAAAAGTGAATTTGTAAAATAAGAATCTGAAGCACAAGCTAAATTATTCATGTAAAAATGAAGTTTCCTTCTCTTTTAGAAAATATTGGAAATAAATCCTGCAGTATGTACCTTCCACATTCCTCTTCTTTGCTGATTGTATGTTTTTTTTTCTCTATAACTTTGTAATTTTGTGTTTTTATTATGTAAAGCACCTTGAACCTTCTTGTTGCTGAAATGTGCTATACAAATAAAGTTGATTGATTGATTGTTGTTCGATAAAATAAAATTCACCCTCCGGACTGTTACCACTTTAACAATCATTATCAAAAAGCTTAAATGACTTTGGTATGTTCCTGCCTGTCCATTTGTTTATCTATTAACTCATTTTACAATTTCAGAGTTAATATAAAGTACATATAGTTTAAAACCAAATAACCTGGAAGTATTTCTGAACTACTTTTACATTAGAAAATGACCTCTTTCTCGGCCCTTGAGCCTGTTCTCTTCGACTTGCACACACAATGATTATTTTTAACTGTGCAGCAGACTAAAACAGTAGTGTTGTAACGAATTAATCAGATTTGCTCCAAAACAGCCGCTGGGTAAGCTGAAGAGAGGGCTCCAAGGTTGGCGGGGTTCACCGTATAAAAGCAAAGCGCACGGCACTGATTGGCATTCGCTCTCCATCAACTGTGACGGATTAGAGAAGGAAGCAGAGAAGAGTTGCTGGTGGAGCCGAAGACACGGTAAGTCAGCTTCTGCTCCTTCCAAGACAAAGAATGAGACACAAAGAAGTCAAAATTTAAAGACAGTAGATATTTGATGAGTTAAATTTCATTTTATGACAAGAGAATACCTGAATACCTTTACAAGCTGAAGTGATGCTTTCTCTGTCATTTTATAAGACTGAACTGCAAAAGTTAAAAGGAAAGTGACTCTGCAGTGATATTTTAGAGTAAAATGTCAAGATTTTTTTTTACTGAACACAAGAAAACCATGAATGTCCTCAAACTCCTGTTGCTCCTTCAAGATCTTTTGTCACACATCTTTGCAACCAAACCGCTGTATCTTTATGCTTTGCAGAAAGGATCTACATCTGGTGCAGTCATGTCAAAGTAAGTCAGTTATTTATTAATGCTGAAAATTACACAAAAGCTCTGAAATGCAGATAGACACTTTAGACTTTAGATATAAACACAAAGCATTTGAGAAAAAAAGTTTAATATTTATGTGCTTAAGTGACAGAAATTATGTTTATTTTGAAATAAAAACAAAAAGACTTAATACTTCTTGTTCTATTTTTAGGCAGAAGTTGAAACTAAATTATAATCTGTTGCTTTGTTGTTCACTCAAACTCAGAAAAAGCAGCTGATGCAGGGATTAAAGATTCAAGAGCCAAGATAACTGGCTTGACTGTAACATACTGACATCTAATTTGCTCTTGTAACACTTTCGTTATTTTACAATTTTGTAATCATTTGTCCGGGATATAGATAAACCCTTATTAAGGTGGATTATGTGGATTTAATCTTGGAAGAGAGATTTACAAGACAAATGGAGGGATTAAACAGGATTACTTGGCAAATACATGAAAGTGGTAAACACAACTTAAGGATTACGTTGTTGTTTACAGCATATGCAGAGAGCAAAGAGATCGATTTTAATGCAGAAAGGTTTTAGGGTAGGACAACAAATTGATATCAACTTCAGAGATTTGGAATTGTTTTATTTTTTTATACAATCTCTCTTATTGCCTCATGTCAGATTTAACACAATATCCAGAAGAAAGTCAGAATTGAGCATTTAAAATGTGTAATGCAACAGACTTCCGACTTATAAAGTCACAGATAAAACATACTTTTGTATAAAAATAGGCTAACGCTTTCATTTAAATTGCTACAGCAATGAAGTTGATTAATAGCTGTAAATAATAGTGAGGTGAACATGATTGAAGTTTGCAGTAAAGTTTGATTCATTGTTTTTTCCTTTTGTTTTTCCTTTCAGAGTGTATAAGAAGACCAGTGGGAACGGAACCGTAAGTCATTTTAAAAAAACGAGGCCTCTTTGGGGCTAATAATACCATTGTTTTTATCTCATTTTCCAGCTCCCACAGTTAAAATTTCCAATATTTAGGAATATTGGCGGAGGACTGACTGTTTCTATTTGTTTCTGCTAGATCGCCTTGTACTTGGGGAAGAGAGACTTTGTGGACCATGTGGATCGTGTCGACGTAGTTGGTGTGTTTTGTGGTTAACGCACTATACTCTCTGCATTTAAACTCAGAATTATCATATGCCTGGGAAAATTAGATATAAAATTATTCCCAATCTGTTAAGAAGTTTGTTTCTGCTAGCAAATGAGACATACGTCACCGTCACTTAAAAGACAATAAAACAATGTAAAAGTTGCATCAGTTTTGAAAATTGCAGCATGAAGGCAACATATATCCTCCACAACAATCAGTAAAAAAAAATCTTTATTAGCATAACAGAAATCTTGTTATTCTTATCATTTCTGACCGTCTTTTTGCATGTTTCCACTGGTATTTTGATTATTTATCTTTCACGATGACCTCCAACCCCTTGTGGTTGGAAAGCCTCACTGCCATCACCCTCATCTTTTGGTCCTTTCTCAGGTTTTCATGGACTCTGACTGGGCCAATCACAGACTTTAATATTACCTCCATTCAGAAGAGAAATGTTTGTAAAATTAAAGGTTATTTTACACCTAAATCTGCCAGGAGTGTGAATAATTTTGTGTTTATATACATCGACACATTCCTTTGAAATTAAATGAAAATAATTTGTTTAATAATTAATCATTTCTTTTTGCAGATGGGATCGTTAAGGTGGACCCTTCTGGTTTAAATGGAAGAAAAGGTGATCTTATAGAATAGAATAGAATAGTCATTTCTTTTTGCAGATGGGATCGTTAAGGTGGACCCTTCTGGTTTAAATGGAAGAAAAGGTGATCTTATAGAATAGAATAGAATAGAATAGAATAGAATAGAATAGAATAGAATAGAATAGAATAGTCAAGTGATGTTTAAATATGATACACCAAGATATGCATTTTATTAAACAAGAACAATTGTATAACAAATCTAAAATTGCATTCTACGTTTTACAAATGAAATTTAAATGTAAATTAAGCTTTAATTTTGTTTCATTATGTGTGTAATATATATACATGACAATATCTTTAGCAATAATGATCAGTTTCTCTGATTTTACTTTTTATAGGTATATGTTTGAGTAAAATGAACATTGTTATTTTTATTTTATTAACTACTGACAACATGTCTCTGAAATTCCAAACAAAAATTCTGTATTTATTTGCAGAAAATGAGAAACGGTCAAAATAATGAAAGAGATGCAGTGCTTCCAGACCTCAAATAATGCCAATAAGGTTATAATCAATGCATTTAATGAAGATGGACTGGTCCTCATTTTCCGCTGCAGTGTTTGTCTACCTCGCCTGCGCCTTCCGCTATGGAAGTGACGACCTGGATGTTATCGGACTCTCCTTCAGGAGAGACATCTGGATGAAGAAGGTCCAGGTGTATCCGGCTGCCGATGGAAACCCGACTAAGACGCCAATGCAGGAATCCCTCCTGAAAAAAGTTGGAGAACAAGGATGTCCTTTCTCTTTCCAGGTAGCAAATTTCACTTTACAGAATTTAATATTTTTTCATTATTTTCCACGTTCATAATCTGATCTGCATCCACCTCTGCGTTTTTCAGATGCCAACAAATCTCCCATGCTCAGTCTCTTTACATCCAGGGCCGAATGATAATGGCAAGGTAGCATGACCACTCTTCTTTTGCAATATTTTTAATGTATTATTTACCCATGCAATGCTTGTACTTATGTTTTAAACCAACTAGTTTCTGTCGCAGGCCTGTGGAGTGGATTTTGAGGTCAAAGCATACATTGCCAAAGAAGCCAGCAATCCAGATGAAGTCATTGACAAAAAGTGGGTTTTCTGTCTGGTGATTCTATTATTTCACCCTGAAATGCAACAGAACACATGCATTGGTCCATGCTTGCCTTTTAACGCACCTTCGCTTCCCTCAGGGATACCTGCCGCTTGATGATTCGTAAAATACAGTTCGCGCCGACGAACAAAGCCGGACCGAAGGTTGAGCTCTCCAAACAGTTTATGATGAGCGACAAACCAATTCACCTGGAGGCCTCTCTGGAAAAAGAGGTACACTTACATTTTTATGCTGAGATGTTTAGCATTCTGGAAACTGAATGCTTTGAGTGAGTAACTCCCAAAAAAATAAAAAAAACACTAATGTTGTGTTTAAGATTTACTACCATGGAGACCCGCTCACTGTCATTGTGAAAATCAACAACGAAACCTCAAAGACTATCAAAAAAATCAAAGTGTCAGGTAAGAAACACCACAAAGCGGATATTTTTAACTGGTGCAAGATGAAGAAATGTTTTAAAATAAGTAAATAAATGACATGTTGTCATGTTTGTTTCTAGTGGATCAGCTAACAAGTGTTGTCCTCTACTCATCTGATACCTACGCCAAGGAGGTCTGCTGCGAGGAGTTTGCGTAAGGTTTTACCCATGCATGCACGTTCACAGACATATGAAAGTAACGCATAAAAATATAAGCAAATTAAATACTATTGTTCAGCTCAATGTCTTTATAAAATGCAGATTACCTACAGGGTTGTCTAGGGTTACTTTATAAGATGAGCAGAAATCTGTTAAAATCCAATATAATCCAGCAATATAGACATTTTTAAATTCTTACACAATCAAATTCAGTTTACAATGTCAATTGGAAAGATGTCTCTGTCTAGGATAGCCAAGCTAATTACATTCACTTCTATGTTATTTGCTTTATATGACATGCTGTGACAGACAAAATCATTTCCATTTTTCACATTATAGTTACCAAAAAGGTTACATTTGCATTGCAACTGATTTATTTCCTCTTTATCATACAGAGAGAATATAGCTGCAAACTCTATATTTGAGAAGTCTTATCAAGTTACCCCCCTGCTGTCCAACAACAAGGAAAAACGAGGGCTTGCCGTCGATGGGAAGCTGAAAGACGAGGACACCAACCTTGCATCCACAACGCTGTAAGACAAATCTACTTTCTCACTGAACCAAGGAGCTTAGTGTGTGTCCAGGACAGGTTTTCATCCTCTTAATGAGTGGCACTGATGCAGATATACAGTGTCATCCACTTAACATAAATCCTCAAGCTCTAAAAAGGTAAACTATTCCTGTCTCCTGGCAGGAGCCAAGGGGACAAGGAGATGCAGGGAATCATCATCCACTACAAAGTCAAAGTCACTGTAACGGCGTCTGGAGGAGGGTAAGGCGTCTCTGAACAGAAAATGTTAAACCACAACCGTTTCCTTGTTGCTCACTCTCCTTCATTGTTTCTCTTTTAAAAAGTTTGCTAGGCGGCCTGACGGGAAGGTAAATAGTTTCCCTCATTTATTGTCTTCTAATAATTCACATTTCAGTATTTTTCTAACAACAAAGCTTTTCCATTTCAGTGACGTTGTCGTGGAGCTTCCTTTAACTCTGATGTCCCCAAAACCTGCGGGTTAGTGAATTTTTTACATCAACTAGCAAATCAAATGTTTAGTGATAACTAACATGATCATTCTCCACTTTTTGTCCCATTTACTGCATGTCGTTGGGGTTCATCAAGCAGAAATGTAAGTACAAAACCTCTTGTTTCTCGTGTAAAAGTAGAATTAGGGGTGTGTTCCTGCTTGCTTTCCTCATGTGTGACTGAGTGTTTTATGAACCTCAGCTAATTGGATTAAAAGTGTATTTAGCCCAGGTGAGCTCAGTTGAAGTTCTGTGTGTTTTTAGGTGTTCTTCATTCAAGAGACATGATCATTTCAATACACCATGAAAAAAAAGCAGCTATGGTGCAATTACATGTTTGAAATCAAATTTGCATACTTAAAAAAGTATTTGTTTGAAAAATGATTTTACTTGAATATATGCTAAACCTAAAAGCTTTGCAACCACTAAAACTAAATGCATTAAATAAATTACCATAATATTGGAAAAGAAGCATCATGCATTTTATTGTGAAAATACCAATTTTTTTTTTTTGTAAATATTTTTGTACATATCCTTCATATGATGTTGGTATCCACTTTATTTACAGAACGGATGTTGCAGTTGATGCCGTGGAAGCATAAAAAAGGAAAATCAACAGGGAAAACCAAGGAACTCCTCACTGACGAAGAACACAAACAGCACTGTTTCACGCAAGCAAAGCAATGTTCCTATTTTCCATGTACATATAATTTTTTACTGTTAATTACACTCACTGCTCAATTATGGGAAAAGTATGTGTAACTTTTTTCTGAATGTCAATATATTTAACTGGAAAATTGTTAATTGTCCCTTAGTATAGAGTCTGCAGACTCTATAATAGGAAAATGCAGACCTTAATTTGTTATTAATGTGGATTTTTGTGTCATTAGAGCAATGAATAAACTTGCAGCTGTGAGATAAATGTCTTCTGTTTACAAATAAACAAATACACTCAAAAAAAATCTGTTTCATTTTATTGTATTCTGGTGTTATTTGATTTAAATTGTATTTAAAGAAAACTCTTAATTTATGGAAATTAAAAATGAAAATAATTTGGTGGTATACTTAGTATAATTATGCATTTGGAAAACCGAGTATTTCTACATATATCAAAATCTCTCTTTTTGTGAGATCCAGGACTAACTAAGTAACTAACTAACTAAAGCACATAATTAACATTTTAAGCTAAGTTAACATTTAACAGATGTTAAAAATATATTCTGAATATTACCATATTGCTTTTTCTCCCAAGTTCCCGCTTGGTGGCGCTGTTTCACTGTTCTGCGTTTAAGAAAACAAAAGCATCGGTTAGTGCAGGATAAAGATTCTCGGTTTGCTCCCCAGTCTAGACATCGCATCACTAGCCGACTCTGCTACTTTAGCTGTATATTTTTTTTAAACAAAATGTCAACCACGACCGGTGGCGGAGAGTTTGGCAACCCTCTGCGGAAATTTAAGTTGGTCTTTCTGGGTGAACAGAGCGGTAAGCGAGGCTCTTTAAATAACTGTTAATGTCAGATTTAAGGAAATGTGGAAAGAAGTGTCAAGATTAGCTTAACAGCTAGCTTCGCGTTAGCTCGTCACTCGCTGACGAGATAAAGTTGCACATCAGCATCACAAACTAACAGTGATATATTATTTTAAATAAGTAGGTGAAGGCGTTCTTAAAATGTTCGCGAGTACAAATGATGAAAAGGATGATAAACTTTAGTTTTTTCGACATTGGTGATGTCATTGAGTAGCTAAGTTATCCTGCTAAGCTAGCCAAACATCTTACAGTTGGACAAAATAAAGTATAATGGAAACAGCTTTGATGTGTCGATTAACTCGGAAATAATTAATGAATGCCCTGTTATCTAACTATATCAAACATGTAGTTAATTCCTTATGTACTATCCCACCAGTTTAAGGGTAGCTAGCACAGCACTGTAATAAGCAGTTTGTTAGCTAACTGTGCTAGAAACGTTATTTAATAATGACGTTTTTACTGCCCGCATCTGACTTTTGAGAGTTTTACAGTTATTTGTGGAATATTTAATGTTTCTAATAATGTCTCTGTAAGTCAGCAAGATAAAGGTTTTGTATATTTATTGGCCACATTAGCACATAGATAGTAATTAGCTGGCAGCATTTGCCAGAGCCACGTCGCCCAGTGTGTGCTAACTAGTCGGCCTCTTCCTCGCCGGTTATCCTTGGTCCTTTGGGGCAGACACGCTCAACCGCAATATTAATATTTGAAATATTTTTTAATTGCTTTGTCTTTAGAGTGGCGTATTGCGGACCATTTATCCCAAGTTTAGCCATTTAAATTTTCCAAATTTTGTGGCTCCACCCTTATTGCCAGCTCAGCGTGTGGGTTCAGCAGTTCACTCCCCATCACTGCTGAATTTACTCACCAAATGCTGTCACCGATATTGCTAGATCTCGCGAGAGAAACAATCAACCAGCTCTATGAAAACAAGCCCAAAAAAAGCCCGACACATTGTGTAAAACAGAGACCGCTTGTAAGCAGTATCAATGCATGCATTTATTGTGGCATTGTACATAAACAACAACAAAATTATGCAAAACACTGGAGTCTGGTGTGAGTGTGTTTGGGGTGTGCCGAGTTAACTCTTGGCAAGGACAAACTAGCAATCGTGTTTTGCTTTGTTGTTGGAAACTGGGAGAGAATCACTGGATTTCAGTCAGAAAGAAAACCAAGCCCAAATTAGCAACTTCACTTTCAAAAAGGTCCTGTTTCCTTTAATAACAACGGCACAAAAATATATGTCTGGTTTCTATTTTAACAGCATGAGTTGGGCTTTGTTGTTTTATCTGTATTTTTCAACTGTCACTAAATTGTGTGTGAAATTGTGTGTTTATCTGTACAGTTGGGAAGACCTCACTCATTACCAGGTTTATGTATGACAGTTTCGACAACACTTACCAGGTAAATTAAAAACTATGCATGATTTGAATGTTTTACTGATTATCTGACTTGCTGTAGAAAAAATGGTAATCCAAGGCTATGTTCACACAGCAGGCAAATTAAATCCAAATACAAACAATTATATTTGAACATCAAGATGAAGTAGGGCTGTTATAAAAGAATATTTTAGTATCAATTATTCTTATGATTGGTTGAGTAGTAAGGAGAGAGAGAGAGAAAGAAAATATTTACGTTGTAGAAAACCAGTCCTCATGCTGACAGATTTTAATAAAATATAACACTTTCTTTCTTATCTTCAATGTTGGATGAGAAATATGTTAATTTCATAAACATGTTAATAGATTGTTCTAATTTACACCATTCTTCTCCTACAGGCAACAATTGGTATTGACTTTTTGTCAAAAACCATGTACCTAGAAGATCGCACGGTAAGCCCTGTGTTTTCTGCTCTCATCATTCCCACTGGTAGAGTTCTTAAGCTCCTAGGAAAAAGCATGCATCTGCTCTCTGTTCAGTAGCCACCATTTATTTCCATTTCATCATTTCACATTTTGGTATTGCACTGTCCTAGATTTTTGTAATTCATTTTGATTTGTGAAAAAAAAAAATGTGATCATATTTTTTAGTTCCCATCGTTACGTTTCAAAACATTTTTGTTTCCTTTCCATCCCCTGGCTTGCTCATGAAATTCACCCACACATGGTGCCGCGTTTGTATCACGGCTGGCCACAGATTCGGCTGCAGCTCTGGGATACAGCCGGACAAGAACGTTTCCGCAGCCTCATCCCCAGTTACATCCGCGACTCAGCGGCTGCTGTGGTGGTTTATGACATAGCCAGTAGGTATCATGGCCTTGCCTCTTTCATTGTCCTTCGCTTATGACGTGAAAGGGCAAAAAATCCCAGCATTTGGAGTAACAAATCATTTTCAGGCAGCATGATAAGACTGTTTGCATCAGCTGTGATTCTAAAGTAAAGCCTCTGACAGCTGTTTTAAATCTGGCTGATAGAATAAGTGTCTATCAGCGTCACTTCATGGGCTCGGATAAAGAATAATCCAGCCGGGTTTTCTTTCACATGTCTCGTATGCATAACAGTCGTCATCTCTAAGCTTTCTGCACCTAAACGATTCCTCGCCACCGCTTCATAAAATTTTTCTCCGCCGCTTCACTAGCAGACCTTTGATGTCTGTCCCGTTCTCCACCTTGTTGTTCTTTCCTGGGCTTTCTTTATTCTTTACTCTTATTGTCCTCTTCTCCCGACGTTCCAATCCTCAGGTCCGGCTCCAGCTTTGGGACACTGCTGGACAGGAGCGCTTTCGTAGCCTAATTCCCAGCTACATCCGTGACTCTACCATTGCTGTGGTTGTTTATGACATCACCAGTGAGTCAGGGCTGTGCTTCTAACTTTCCTGTTGGGGCCGAGAGCTATTGGAAGGAAGCTGATTTGTGTCTCATCTATTCTAATTTCTGCAATATTTTCAGAACTTTCTCTCTGTATGTTTATATTCCATCTTTAAAATATTTCTGCTTATTAACACGACTTCCAGCTTGCATAAAAACAATCTGGCTTTTGTCCTGAAGTGAAACAACAACAACCAATGCTTATGTTTAAATATTTGTAGAAGAACATGGTTGGTGACTTTTGGATTTGCAGGAGCTAATGTGAACAGTAACTTTGTTTTGTTTTTATTTGCAGATCTTAATTCTTTCCAGCAAACCTCCAAATGGATTGATGATGTGAGGACAGAGAGGGGAAGTGATGTAATTATTATGCTTGTTGGAAACAAAACAGACTTGGCAGATAAAAGGTACACAGTCATGACATTAGCATTTTATTAACTGTACATCATATTTGCATCAGGTAATTTTGCTGAAGCAAAATCTTGATTTACACAACTCTGAGTCAGAGATTTTTGGATTTTAAAGATTAAATTTTTAGAAAATGTGGGGGATTTTCTCACTAATTCACTCTCTAGGCTCGTTATCTTATTTGACATGCATTACATTGTTATACAGCTTCTGTTTATTTGGACTTTAATTTACAGTCAGCTCTATGACAGAGTGTTTGGACCAGGTTAAGATTCTTCTTTTTTATTTTGTTTTGAGAATAAAGTTGTAATTTTACCAGAATACAGTTGAAATATTAGGAGAATAAAGAATTTAATAGAAATATTTAATTTTTTGACACATCAGAATTAAACTATCAGCAGCAGGATTTTGAAACAATCATGGATTTACTGAGATAGTCATGTTGATCTTGACAACTTTATAAAATATTTTTTCTCATTAAAACAACTTTTTCTTGTAATTTTAAGACAAATTTTTTCTGGTTAAATTGCATCTTTATTCTGCTAATATTATACCAACATGCTCGTAATTAAACATAAGTTCTTACAGCCTGGCCTTAATATTTTGTCATACAACTCACACAAGAGATGATTGAAATAAAAAACACGTTTTAAAAATATTTTCAGTCATTTGCTATTTCTATTTTAGAAAACAAAGCAAGAAAAACTATTAAAAATATTGTAGATTTTGTTTTTAAGCCATATTGCCCAGCCCTGCTGTGTGTGTTGTATTGATATAATATTTAAGTTTCACTCATTAAACTCAAATGTAATTTAATTAGGTTGTATTTATTTGGAGCCAGTTGTTTAGCAGTGAATGAAGTTTGCCGAAGCCTGGGATCCCTGCGTTCTTCCCTTCAGTTTGTCTTCACCCAGTTTTGCCTTCATTGTTGTTTTACTCTTTTTTTTTTTATTACTGGTTCAAGTATTTTTCATTTTGTGTATTTTGAACATATTTCTGTTCTCCCCCTTTGTTTTTATGGTTTTTTTTCCACTGCCATACTTATGATTTCCATGTCTGCTATGTTTTGTTTTGATCCTTGTCATTTTGATTTTGCTTTTTTCTTTTGTTTTCATGCATGTTTATCCCTCAACACTCCTCCACCATACTTTTGCTCCCCGCTTTTTCCTCCCTGGGACCATGGCAGGCAAGTTTCTGTTGAGGCGGCAGAGAGGAAAGCGCGTGAGCTCAATGTGATGTACATAGAGACCAGTGCCAAGGCGGGCTATAACGTCAAACAGGTTGGTGTTCCGCAGGTGCAACCCTGAAACGGTTCTGAACGGATCGTAATGTGTCGTAGTGCAGGGAGACCCGCCTGTGATTTCCAGGATGTAAAGCCCTCCATGTTTTCCTTTAATTGTTTGACTTCAATTTTCAGCTTCACCTCTTTTTGTCTGTTTCTGTCCCAGTTGTGAACTAATCCCTTATGTTGAGCTCTTCTTGTTTCTTCATTTCTTCTCCTTTTGGTTCTTCCTCTTTGCGATGTTTCTTTCCATACCTTTCTTTTCGTCCATCTCCCCACCTCTGCTTCTGCCGGAGCAGACAGATCACCACGGAGGAGGGCGAGCAGAGAGCTAAGGAACTGAATGTCATGTTCATTGAAACCAGCGCAAAGACTGGCTACAATGTCAAACAGGTAGCATATCTGTTTCTTCAGACTAGTTCTGCTTTCACAGTCAACATGTAACTCCTCCCATCACCGTTTCCTTTGACGCCACAGCTTGGCTCGTGCTTGTCTTGTCGTGCAAAACTTGTGATCTTGTATCTGTTTCCTTTCCACTTCAGCATATTATGCTGTTAGAGGTTCTACTATCATTTTCTCTGTTCCACCCTGGTGCACTGATGCAGTGGTACTTTGGCTTGTTGGACTTTCCAGAAAGAAGGCATCGCTCTAAATACAGCTAAAGCCAGATGTTTAAGTATAAATAAAAAAGACTTGACCTTAAATCAGACTAAGCTTATCCTGTTTTAGGTTACTATAGTAAGGATTACCAAAATTATTTCAGTTTACTAAATGCTCAAATGAGACAGTTTTTATTTTCTAATTTAAACGTTTACATACAGTTCCATAGAACTGAGTCAAACATTTTGGGTATTTTTCCAGAAGCCTCTCTCAGTAGTTTGCTGGAGTTTTGACCCATTCCTCCTGACAGAACTGGTGTAGCTCAGTCAGGTTTCTAGACTCGCACAACTCTTCATCTCTTTCTGAAGTGACTGCGATCAGGACTTTGTGACGACCACCACACAGACCAAGCTTTCCCTCTCCTCCTTTAAATGTAGCAACAGCCATTAAGGCCTGACAATATATTTTTTACTTAATACACAAAAAATGCATCCAAAAATAAAGTTTTTGTCTTTTAGCACACTTGGAAACTGTAATCTGGCTATTTTTTATAATGCTTATGGAGTAATGGCTTCTATTTTATGAGTGTATAATTATTTTAAGAGACCAACGTGGAAACTTGAGGCATCTGGAGGTCGACTGTTCTCTTCCTGATATGTTGGCTGGTTTAATTTCCTTTTCAAGTCACACAACTTAAATGTTGTGAATTAAATGGACGAATACAAAGCCGTGACATAATCACCTGGGTTTTACCAGGTAAATTCATTTAAAGTATTATATACTGTAAAACCTTTTAGTTTTAAAGAAAGTAATGAAAGATTTCTTTTACTACTCTGGCATTTGCCAAGCAGAAACATATATTTTTAATTCTAACAGTCCTAAAACGGTCGACGGTCTGATTTAATGTCGGAAAGGGAGAAAAAAGAAGATGTTTTTTTTTTTTCATATGTAAATATGAGGTTCCACCTGCATTTCTGTAAAGTTGAAAACTATTTTTTTTTTCTTTTTATGTTTTGGGGGACTTGTAGCAAAGAGACTAAAAAAACTGTTCTTAGTGATCAGATATTGGAACCCTATATCTCTTAAATAAATAATGTCGTATTTGTTATCAAAATAAATTATGAACAGTGTAATTATAAAAAGTTTGTGGTAAAACAGTGTAACATTTGTAACTGTACTTTTGGTAAATCTGCAGTTTGACACATTTAGGAGATCTCTCCATGTGATTTTTGCTCAGTAGTTTGTTACATTTGGATATAAGGTGAATCTCTCTGAATTTCTGGTGTGAATCTATCTTCTAATGTTCTGCTTTCATCCTTCTAGTTTGGTTTGCATGTTCATTTTAATATGATGGCTAAAAGATTTTATTTTAATAGCAAATTCTCAAAACATTTAGGAAAGTTATGTGAAATTCCCCTAAAATATTTTTCTCAGAGTCTATAGAAGAATGATAGTATTGTTACCATTTATATAAAATCACCAGGAACATCATCATATTAAAACTCACTGAGCAACCTGAATTTATTGAATTTTGAAAGATGAGTATTTTCATCAGTATTAATCTAGCAAATTGGATTTCCATTTAATTTTTAAGCGTTGACAGTGTCGGCAGTAGTTGGTTTTAAATGTGATTGGTTGTTTGACTAATCGACTTTGTTTTGTAGCTGTTCCGACGTGTCGCTGCTGCGTTGCCCGGGATGGACAGCACACCAGAGAAGAGCAAAGAGGACAGTATCCTTTTCATGATACTTTCCACAAAAAAATTCATCATCATAACATGGCAAAACATATTTTACTCTAAAAGTGGCGATAAGCAACTTTTTTGTGAAAACATGTTTCCTTTCCCTAAATTAATCCAGGAGTAATTTACTGCAGCAGTTTTAGGTTGATATCTCAAATTCAGGTTCAAAGATACTTTATAAATCCCAAAGGGAAATTAAATGTTGTTGTAACTCATTAATTTAGATTCTTCAGCTCTGAAGTATATAGTTACTCTTTTAGTTATAATACAGTTTGGATATGGATAGTCATCATCTTGTCTAAATGTAAGAAGTAGTTTTTGAAAAAATAAGTTTTGATGGTGGTTTCCAATGAATTGATTTGTACAGCGTTTTTCAGCACACTCGAAGCTTTACAATAAATTCAGTCATTCCCATTCACACATATTTATTTATTAAGATTTTGTTGCCAAGTTTGGCCCAAATGCTTTATTTTATGGCTTTAAATCAAGTAATCTGTAAACATTTAAAAAAAACTTTACTTTGAAACGTTTTTATGAGAAGCTCTTTTTTTCCACAGATTATCTTTAAAAGTGGACTCTTATTCTGAAGAGTATTGGGAAGCTTCACTCAAAGTGGCTTTTTTAAAAAAAATTAGGCGAAATAAGGACACAAGCAAAATTACCCAATATGCAACGGTCCAACCAAATGGGTGGCGTTTAAAACCCAGAGGTTGGGTCAGATAATGTGATAAAGTGTGCTCTTGAGAATCTGAGTCATGGTTGCTTAACTCAGCTTCTCCCAGTGATCGACATCAAATTGGAGAAACAGCCAGAGATGACTGTAACCGAGAGCAGCTGCTCCTGCTAGTACACCTCGCCCCACCCAGCCTGTTTCCTCCCCACCAACAGCTTGTCTCTCAGTGGCCACTCTCCACCCATGGCACCCTGCCACTGGGACGGAGGACCGATGTTTTTATTTTTTTATTGTTTGGTTTTTGTTTTCCTCCCCTTCTCAACTCAGTGACTTTTCAGAGTAACCGTGTGGATGTGCATTACTGTAATGAATCTGATTATCTTGGGGAATATAGTTCAGAAACAAATGTTTAAAAACAACAAATAAGTTAAACCTGTTCAGATTTTCATCCAGTTGCATGGCATTATATAGGACTGCAGACTGACATAGCTAACTGCTCTTGACTTTATGCACAGTCCAGGATGTTAGTGCTGTTTCTCTCGTTGTTGTAAAGTTGCTTTGGAATATGTAAATGACTGCAAGGTTTAATTCTCAGCCCCTTTTTATTATTTTTATTTAAGGAAGAAACGTTTTATCTCTCGGACAGATCATTTTTTCATATTTCCTATCACATTTTGAGGAAGTACAAACATAACTGTACATCATTTCAAGCCATGATGATATATCTGACTAAACTTAGGCTTTCACATTAAAGACAAGTGGAGCAGTTCTCTCTCTGTCAAAGCTGCCAAATTCACCAGTTGTGACCAAATCAGTCAAAATTTAAAAGGACGAGTTAAAAAGTAATGAGGGAGTTTCATGAAAGGGAAATATTTGGTTACTAACCCTAAGCTGTGCGTTAAAACTCTATCAGCTTTCAGTGTTGTTAAATTTGCTGCCCGCATACTAACGTAACACATCTGAGGAAGCTACTGGTGGAGAGTCTGGTCGCTCTGCGAGGTGGCTGCCACGTCACCGATAGTTTGTGTTGTGCTGATCACACTATTGTAAGAACATGCAGCATGCTCACCATGCAGGATTTCTATGGATAAGAACACAGATGCCTTGCTTGTTTGTTCACCATGTTGTGCACTGAATCAAGCCACAATATTGTAAATTATCAGAGGAGCCTGTTGACTGGTTCATGGCTTCACTAGTTGTTTTTGTAGAGTTGTTAGGTAGGTAGATGTCCTCAGATACGGCTTACTAACACCCTCGCTGTAAAAAAATAAAAAAAATAAACGGTGCACAGAAGTTAGTTGCAGCATCCTTTATTGTGTTGCTATTGCCTGCGTGGGACCGTTTTGGTTTTATGCATTTATTTATTTTGTAACTTGGACTTACAGTTGACCTTCTTGAGCTTGACCAAAAGTACAGACGCTGCCACGCATGTTGGAGGTTTGCTTTATTTATTGTGTCTCCGCTAGAGCTCCGCGTAAAGGTGGCATTTATAAGTCAGCACCGCTTCGACACACACACACACACGGTCTATTAATAAAATTAACTAGAGAGCACAACAAAGGACACTGGTCATTTGGTGTTGCTTGTTTGGGATTGTGGGCGTTTTGAAACGGACTCGAAGGTTTAGGTATTTATTTACTTCACGAACAAACAGTTTATCTTGAGCAGCTCTTCTATTACTTCTCACGGACTAAATACTCAGCTTTATGCTATTCTGAATTGTGTCTGTCTATTTGAAATATGATGTCTACTCGTGTTTAGCAATGTTTGTGTGAATAATGTACTATTACTTATCTTATGTATAAAAAGGAGAGTTACTGAAACACAAGTGTAGGCCTATCACATGGAATAAAATAAAGATATTTCACCAAAATGTAAAATTTGTCATGTCCTTGTTGGTAAAAAAAAAATAAAAAATGCTGTCATAACCTGTAAAACTATGACACGCTTTATTATTTCCTGGCTTCTGTTTCCAAAAATAAATTGTGGCACCTGAACTGAATGTGAAAAACCTGCCCTGTGTGGGTGTGTGACTGAAACTACTCACTGAGTCAGTGGTATGAAGTTTTACAACAGAGGGGAGTGGCTAACTACAAACACCAGCTTTCTTTCTTCTGAATGAATTTCAAGAATCAACACACCAACATTGGAACCAGTGGATAGTCATTCAGTTTAACCTCATTTTTTATATTTTAATTTCAATTGAGGACTCAATTCAAATCAGGATTTTTATTTACTCTTATACCCTAAAATAAAACTGTACCACCAACTGGCTTCAAAAGTGACCTAATTACGACCCATTTTCACTACGACCCACACAAGGAGTGTCACAATTATTTCCATTTCGGGTAGGGCTGCAATAATCAATAGTGACCAATCAATTATCAACTCATTTAGTTAATCTTTTATTAACTGGAGCATACAGACGCTTAAGAAAAGGTCTTGGCTGAAGGAACAACAGAGCTGTTAAACCAAAGCTGTACAACGAAATTTACATTTTCAAGTTTGTTTTTGTTTATTGGGACAATAATTATTAATAAAAATGTTCCGGTAAATACATGAGATTATAGCCACCTTGCTAATTTCCATCTCTGGTCCCAAATGGCAGGTTGATTTTGCATTTAAGATTTATATGTAAATATGTTCTACCAGGACTTGAGTGGTATAGTTCTAGCTTCACCTGGTTCAAATCCTGTGAAAAACAATATCCTAAGTACCTTTGGTTGTCCAATTATTAACCAGTTGATTTTTTAAAAATCACCAGATGAGCCCTTCACTGTATTAATGTTAAGTCAAGCACATGCTGACTTGATAAAATATTAAGTCAAAAATGTTATATCAAGCTGCAGATATTACCTTTGTAACAAATGATCAAGCATTCACTAAAGAAAAGCTGTTATTGCATTTTTAGCATTAAAATGTTTTATTTAAAAATGAATTATATGCATCTTTTAATATAGTTCTAACATTGTATAAATATTGCATCATCATCATACTTGAATATCATCATAAGTATAAGTGAATAAGTAGAGACGTGGGTCTAAAAGCATCCCAGGAGCCTAAAAGATACCATCCAGCCAGTTTTTGGTAATAAGTTCATGTTTTTCTGGTACCTGGAAACTGAACCTTTTCAAAATCTCCATAATGTAACGTCACAAATCAGCAGGCACTGCCTCTCACATAGCAGGCCCAGTGAAGTCCAACGCGTTACCTAGCAACCCAAGCTAAGTTTTGCCTGTCACCTAGAAACGCAAGCTGAGTTCCAGCACTGGTGAACTGGTTTTACTGCTGTATGTACTTTTCCAAAGGCTGCTGGAAATGACAAGAGTTTTGATGTTAACTTATTCAGAACCACTTTCTGCGTTCTTGTTGGTTGTGGAGGATGCTCTACTAATGCTTTTCAGAGATGTAAATTGTACAACTGTGCATCTATTTGCAGTCATTTTCACATGTGGTTTCCAAACATTTTCTGGGACCGCCCCTATGGATTACAAATAGCTGTCTGGGACGTGTGTGAGTGGGGAGGGGGGGATCGACTTTGTTGGGGAAAAAATGAATGTACGGAGCTGGACACAGACAACAACATCAGTAGCCTACAGGCTACTTGTTAACAAGCTTAAGGTGTTGTATTGATATTAGCTAGTCATCTTTTAGCTAACATTACCTACTCAGTCGGTTAGTTTGGGGGGAAAACTGTGAAAAGTTCTTTGCGTTTTGCTGGTTTGCTGCCATGATTCTAACACACCTGCGTAGCTCTGCACAGCAGCAGCAGGTCTCCTTCACTGCCGCACAGGTACCCAGCGCGAGCGTCGCAGCACTCATGTTGCGTTTAAAGGCGGCTCGGAAAAACAGGTTACAACATGTTAACAACGGATTAAACAGTTTTAACTGCTGATAAAAGTAACAGAGGACACAGATATGGAAGTTGGAAGCCCCTACTGTATCAAATTGACCAAATTGACATAGGAATAACAGAGAGTTGGCCATTCTAAGGTAAAAACCCAGCACATACAGCGTTCATGTTTTGTTTTGTTTTCATCCGGACGGCTTCCCGCCCCCCATGCAATGGCCCCACAGTTTGGGAACCTCTGATCTAATGTAATGGACATGTTTTGTACAGCCTGTAGACCTGTTCTGACCTGTTCAAGGAAGAACGGTAGGTCACCTAAGGTGCAACAGAGGTTTTCCTCAGATGACTGGAAAATCAAGGATTCTTATGTGTAATACAACAGTATGCTTTAAAATTACTGAGTCACCATTCCAGACCTCATTTCCATAGTCGCGTGTGGATAAAACCCAACTCCTTGACATTCTGACTTCTTATACAAACATTTGTGAAAGAGTGGGTTGCTCTAGGAGCTTTGTGAAAGCGTGGGACTGTGACGATGTGCAATGCAGCTGAAAGCAAGACTATTAGTCATGAACTCCACTAATCTGGCCTTTGTAGAGGAGAGGTAAGAAGGAAGCATGTTTGCAGTTTGCACATGGAAGAAAAGGCTCAGAATCCACCATGTTTCATTTCCATGATGAAAAACGGTTTAGTTTAGTTTAGATCCACAGTTAGCTGCATTAATGCGCCGACTGTTGTTATAGACTTAGGGTTTTGTCCACACATTGTATGATTTACATCACTAAAACAGTTTTTACAAATGAAATACATATTAAACAAGACATGGAAGAAAACATGGCAGAATACATGTAACTTTAGGCTACGTACATAATTGATTGTAGTGTAAACACATGTAGTGAGTAGTTTAATCTACGAAAAGCCATCCTAAAATGTGTATTTTTCTAAAAGCAATGACAAACAAAGGTGGCAGAATCAAGTTAGAGATGCTTTTATTTGCTTTCATAAGCTGATGGAAACCTCCTTAAGCTGGTGTGTGTACCTGTATCAAAAGAAAAAATGGGTAAATTGTCTTGTGAGCTAGCAGTCAGCTCATGCATATAAAAGGCTCAGGACACCAGTGTCTTTAGAGGCTGCCAACAACTGGAGCGGTTATTCACCGTCTATTAGAATAACCCTTAAGCAGCCAGAGAAAAGTTGTTCAGATTAGTAATTTGGGAGTTTTTCTGATTCATTGTACAACAGAATGACAGAGGAATGACCTTGCTTTATTTACAATTCCAGCCCAGTTTACACAATAAAAACAGATTTTATGGGGTTGATTATAAGTCAATAAAATACAAAAAAACTAACCAAACATATGTTTGTAACCATAATATCCAACAGCTGTTACGTCCTACAGAATTATTTTGATTAAAATGTTACTGAATATGTTGATTCAGTCAGCTGATATTTTCATTTCATGTCCTGACATGTTTATAGACGCTCTTTTGAAACTGGTATAACTTGTGGTTAAAAAGTTCCTGTGTAGAAGAAATCAAGTTGCTGATCTTTTTTACCCAGAGGAAGTTTTTGCTTCAGGGTAAACAGCAGATATTGGCAGGCGTTGATGAGGAAAATGTTTTCATAACACGTTGTTAGAATGAATTAAATAAATGCATTACCATTTAATGGAGCTGCACAATATATATCAAATTGCATTGCAATGTCAATATGTGTAATATTGCAATCAGAAAATAATGTTTAGATGCAATGCACCATATTTCATGTGTCATGCATCAATGCTGGTTATAAACTTGGCCAGTTGGACCGACTCTGTCCTCACTGACAACAGTCAGAAAGTGTTGTGGGGACATTGTTTAATGGTAAACAAAGAAAAGAGTCAGACAAATGTGGGCCAGTTGTAATAAATATCATTATTGCAGCTGTAGTGGTTCAGTTATTTACCTTCCTGAAATCATGCAGTTTTATTACTTACGTAACATTTTCTAGTTGCTTTTAAACAGACAACAGATGGAAGAATAACTAAAGATAATTGATTATACTGCTGTAGTTATTAAAGTATTTATATTAATCAAATATCTTGTATTGATTGCTTTAACTTGTAGGTTTGAAATATTTGAACAATGTTTTATCCTAACTTGGAAATAATAAGTATGCTCCTATCCTAGTGAAGGAGTGTACAACCTTTGGCTCTTAATAACCTTGACAAAAATTATAAAGAACCAACTAATATTTTTTAAATATAGATAAAATAATACTTAGTAGTTTTTCATGGAATAACTGCATTGAATTTCCACAATAAAATGCGACTAAAAGTACCAGTAATTTTTTAGATCTATTTTTCTCATCACTTGGTTGGAAATTACCTGCTTTTTTATTTATTTACCATAAATATGTAGAGGAAAATGTAGAGTTTGTCATTTTTCTTTATTCCAAAATCCAAAAAATAGACTGTGTTTTTTAAACAATGACAACAAATTGCTACAGTAGATATTTATCATAAAAATTAAGTTGGCTCTAAACAAGTTTTCTTTTGTTTTTTTAAATTTTTTTGTGTTATAAATAAGTCTTTATAATACAATCCTAGTGTTATTAGAGTTTATAACTTTAATTATATTTTATCTGATCAGTGAAAATGTAATTCACAAACACTTTGATTTCCACCATTTAACAAAAGAAAACTTAACAAATATATCTGCGTAATGAAACAACACCACTAACTTAACATTGTGTTTGAACTGAGCACATTTTAAGTATTAAAACTAGAAGGAGTAAAATGTACTGGTTAATTCTAACAGTTTGTTTTTTCAGTGTACGCCTACTTTTGTAAAAAGTCTGATGTGGCTACATCAACCCTGAGTAATCCTCACACACCCACTCCGTTAAGCCTCCCGCAATCTCGACACAATTAAAGAATCTAGCTGTCAGTTCTAATAAGTCTCTTTATGTCTTCTAGAATCAGTTTCCACCTGGAGAAAATATGTTTTATTGTTTAAATAATGGCGGCTGTTAGCGTTTAGAGCTGTGTTTTAGGGCGGGGCCTCGCCTTTTTTTCCCCTCCTTTTACGCACACCTGGATTCCGGAAGCGCTCTCACGTCAGAGGGAGAGGCTGTCATTGTTCAGAGGAATGGCTCAGGAATTAACCCAGGAATCCTGCCCGACTTGATCGGTGCGTATAAATGCATCAACGCAGAGACAGGTAGCCGCAGAACAACCCTGACCGTCTGGAGAAGGATCTCTAACTGGACTGAAGTGACCTGAGATTTATTTTATAATCAAAACATGAGTATTTTACCCAACGAGGAGGCATTTGAGGACTTCAAGAGGCAATGTTTGGCCTCCGAGAACTGGCTGAAAAAGTATGACGATAGTGGAAGGCAAGTTTGGATCGAAGTTCTTCCAGACAAGGGGATCAACTCACCCAAAGTCCATAAAATCAAGGTAAGTTACTTTAAATGCTAGTGATAATTACGTTTTGCTCCTTTGTAAGCCAGAGTGTTGGCTAATGTATCAGCGTTTCTCAAATCAGCAAACTTCTGAGATCCTCTTCAGAAATGAAGTAAATAATAAACATGGTCTAGTGTCCAGGAGCTCTACTGAAACTTTTATAGGACTTTCCAGAAACTTTCCTAAAATGCATCTGTAATTGTCAAGAAACTCACCTGGCGTTTCTATGGAGCTTATTACTACTTTTTAGCATCCTAAATTACAGGTAAGTTCAATGATGGCTGCAAAGAAATTATAGGTATGTAGCTAAGTGTGAGTTCAGTTTAAGTTCAGGTAAGTTCCAGGAAAGCTGCCTGCTGTTTGTATGAAAGGTAGAGAGATAAGTTCCAACAATTTATCTTGATAAAGAACAAGCAAGTTTTTTGAGGACGTCATCCAAGTTCCACGAAAGCATCTTCAAGTTGAAGAATGTAACCTCTAAAGTTTTAAAGTACAAGCTGTAATATGCAGTCCAAAAGATAAGAGAACAGACACATTTATGGCACAAAATGATGTCTTTACAAGTATATTGATTTATTAGTAATGTTTGTACACCTATCCATTGCTCTGTTTCTTTGTGAGGTAGAAGATGAAAAGCTTAGAAAGATGTGTCATCGTATACGTTTTAATAAACGCTGTTCCTATTTCAGTGCAGAATGAGCATCGAAGATGTGCCGGCTGCCACCATGTACGACGTCATTCATGATGGTCAGTACCGCAAGGAATGGGACACCAACATGATGGAGAGTTATGACATCGCCCGGCTCTCTGACAATGCGGATGTGGGCTACTACTCATGTGAGTACTCCTTTCTGTTAGTCTAAAGTGAAGGTTTTGCTTTACAGTTTTGCAGTTGCTTTATTTTCTTAGTTAAAAGCCACTACTTATAGCCTTCTGTGTGAGACATTGTCACTGCTTTTAATCTTTCCACAAACCTGTTGCTCCTGTTCAGACTTTCCCATGAAGACTGAGTGGCGTCTTGTTTCACTAGCCTATTTATTGTCACAACACGTGGATCCGTGGATGTGAAACTAATGGAAAATTTTATGTTTTTACTTTTTCTCCTACATACGCAGGGCGCTGTCCAAAGCCGATAAAAAACAGAGACGTGGTGACTCTGCGTTCATGGCAGGTGAAGGGGGACGAGTACATTGTCATGAACTTCTCTGTCAAACACCCGGTATGCGTCTTCCTCCCAACAACTTAATCTAATGGACACACATCTGTTTTTCTCACTATTTTTGCAACTTTCCATGTCTTGCTTGCAGGACTTTGCGGTAAAAAACAAATTTGTAAGAGCAGTGTCAATCCTGACTGGTTATTACGTCAAAGCTACGGGACCAAACAGCTGTATTTTCATTTATCTTTCACAAGCTGACCCAAAAGGTAAGAAACCACCGAGCCAGATCCTGAACATCCTTACCTAACATTTTCAGAGACATTTGTATCTTATTTGTGTGTTTTTCTTTAAGGTTCTCTTCCAAAATGGGTGGTGAACAAAGCGTCCCAAGTCCTCGCTCCTCGGGTAAGTTCTGCCACAAATTTAAACAGATCAAGGCTCAAAACGTGTATCGGCATTTCCACAAATGTGGGCGTGTGTCCCTTAAGAGAACATAAAATGTACACATGTGAGAGGCCTGAGTTCGGGTTTCATGTGTCTTTAACAATGGTAACCATAGAAACACAACTGAAGGGCCTAGTCCAGGTAAAACTCGCTGCTGACAAAGGAGAATCTCAGCTCGAGGTGTTACCTGGTCGCCCAGCAGAACCTGTTCCCCAGGTCTTGTCTCAATTGAAATTATTTAGAGACACGTTTACAAGTTTTTGCAGCTGCTTATGCCCTGTAGTGAAACAGAAGTGCAGAGATACAAGCGCCTCCTTTCCGAGGACGGTAGACGTTATACTTTGAATGGGAGCTGATACAAAAAAACTAGGCTGTTTGGCGTAATAAAATCATAAAATAAACAAACAATGCGTTTTGTGAGCTTGGGTGTCAGAGCTAGCATGAAAAACACTGAAATAAAAACAAAAAGCACATCAACTTCAGCCTAGTTGTGATACAAGCAGAGACAAAACAAAGAAAATTAGGAGAAAGATAAATCAGACATTTATGCACTTCAAAACTCAATTCATTGGGAGTGTTAATCATTTTCTACCCAAGTTTTGGGTGTAAAAACAAGATATTTTCTAATGATTGTATCAAAAGCTTTCTTACTACCCAACAAAGCCAATTGCTGGTCATTCTGTCCCAGTTTTGGCCAGAGAAACTGGACATTTGGTACCAACCAAATGTCCAGTTTGGTTGGACTTCTGCTCAAAGTTAGTCCTTGTCCTCTTTACATTTCTTTCTTATTTTAAACTTTTGGTCTACCAAAAACAGTTGGGTATGCAAATATAATGACCTTACATCAGTTCTTGCTTGTAATGTGGATATTCTGAACTTAATTTGAAAACTGATCACAGTCTACTGTAAGTAAGCTGTGCTGTAAGGAAATGTGGTTTACTGCTGCTGCTGCTGCTGCTGCTCAGTTGTTCTGGTTTGATCAGAGGTCACAGTTTTGTGTCTTTCATAAGATTAACATGATCTGATAAATGGGGATCAGAACCATAAACGATGAAAATAAGTTCCAAAATAAAACTATATGCAATAAGTTTTTGGATCGTTTGTCTCTTTAGTTGGCCAGTGAAATATTTGGTAAAGTGTATGTGAGGTAAATGTTTTGCTTATGTGTGTGGAATCAGAGAGAAAGCCTTCAAATCTAATTGTTTTTAATGGGGATTTCTTTGATCAAAAAGAGACAATGTTACAAAGCAGTCAAATGTATAAATACTGGCTGCTTTATGAGTTTTATTTTTGCCTTTTGCACAGTTTTAAAACCAGTTAGAATATGTGTAATTGTTTTGTTTTTTCCCTTTACGTTTTCTCACAACCTTTCAGCTTTGACTGAGCCACCTTCAATACAATCTGTCGCAGTGATTTATGTAAACCTTTTTACCTTGAGCATTGTTTGCTGAGAGTGGAGGTGTGGCACAAATCTTTTCCGTCATAAAGCGGCCGTTCTGATCGTCATCTCTTATCCTTCCAGGTGTTGAATAGCGTGCACCAGGCGGGAAAGAACTACCCGGCGTGGAAAAAGAAGAACTCTCCCGACATGAAGGCCTGGCTCAACCCGAAGCAGAACAAGCTCTCCTACATGGACCCTGCCTTGCTGTCCATACAGAAAGCAGACTCTCTCGAAAACGTGGATGAAAGCTCCAAACTGGATGGTCAGGACGCTGAAGACAGCAGCTAAAAGTCGCACAAGTGAAAAAGGAAAGGTGGCCGATAAGAGAGAGTGGGGGTGACCTGTACATAGTGTTTTTTTTTAGAGAGACTTTAAGACTCCCAGCTTTCTGCGACATCACCTCAATCCTTCAGTTTTATATCAGTGTGCCTTACAGAAGTATGAAGTGTTTACAAACGTCTTAATGCAGAAAAGAGCTCAGATCAAGGTACCAGTCACCTCTTTGAATCTAAGCTTGTGTACAGGAACAGAGGTGGTGGATATTTTTAAAGAAGCACAATACAACGGGTCTTTGGCCAGGGTATTTATTTTCTACTTATGGAAAAAAAAAAAACACAAAGCTTAATGTGAAAGGAAACGGAGTACGACTGTTAGATATTGGCATATTTTTGGTGTCTGTAAACTAAAAATTAGACCATGCTCAGTCTTAATTCCTAAAATGCAACTTTCTGTTAGAACCTTTATTTTCTAAACTCATGCATATGGCCAGTTAAAATGACACAACGCAGGTTTCATGCTAGCATGTTGACAGAAATTTGGCCGTTTTTCAGGAAAATACTGTGTACTAGTTAATTATTGACCGGCTAGATTTGTCCCCTTCAATGTGTAATGAAGAAGTTGTGCAATCAAATGAAGTGCAATGGAGTAACATATGCCAAAGTCATTCTCTCAAAGAGAAACATTTTATGTAAATAGCAATATTGGTTAACAATTTGGGTTTGGTTGAAACCATGTGAAATATTTGGTAAAGTTTATTTATTACACTAAACTGATGAAGCCAGGATTGTAATGACGCCTGTTTGGCTGAAGGTTTGTTTTTTCTTTTTTTATGTTCTCAGAATATTTCAGGTTGACTTTTCAAAATAAAGCAAACAAAGCCTGACATACCACAGTGATCCCTACTGACGGGATTCCTCGTACGAGGTCAGTTTCTCTACAGACCGAGTGGAACGAGTTCTGTGACTCGTTCTGGAACAAACCAGTTCGTTCTCAGGTCTGGTGCCAGTTCTTCCAGTGCACAGAAAAGCTTTCAGCCCGGGTCATTCATCTTTTATGTGCCACGTTGCGTTTACGAAAAACGTCAAATCATAATGAGCCGAGTTTAAATGATCAACCTAAAATTACACAGTCTTTTAATAAACATTTGCGCAAATGCTTGGCAAACTTTTTAAAACGTACAGAATGTTTCTTGGTACAGTTTGGCAAACATTGTTTTTGTCCTTTTCTATTGATTTTAACAAGTACTGGTATCAATCCAATTAATCTACAAAGAAATCTAAAATTATTCCACAAACTATGTGATGAAGTATTTAAATCAATCCTGCACTTTGCTGACGGTTTGGCACATAAAGCATGCAATGCTGGGTAACAACTAAGAACTTCCTCAACATCTTTGCAGCCTTATTGTTGCAACACATAACACATTTTTGACAAATGCATTTGTCAAAAATGCATTTCTGAATGTGTAAGTATCACTTAATTTCTGTGGTCGCACTGCACAAGACTCCACTGCTGAAGAAAAAGCATGTAGAAGTATGCTTCAAGGGATAAAGCTGGAAATTTGGACGAGCTAAAACAGGAAAAAATACTAGGAATGTGTAGTTTGATCAGATAAGATCACAGTTTAACTCTTCTTTGGAGGTCAGTGCACACCTTGTTTGGAGGAAAATTTTACTTTCCATCGTCCCAAAGAGGAAATGAGGCGTATTACTAAGTACTAAAGAAGTTACAACATTTGTTCCCTGTGTTAAAATATCTACTAATCCATTGGCTCATTTGTCATGAATTCCTGGTGTGTAATAATTACCTGGGCTGTTACTGACACCTGGTGCAAAGTTCATGTCAACATCCTGCAGGGAAACGTAAGGAAGTAACATTGACATCAACAATGAACGTAGTTAAACACTCAATGCCCTGAAATTCTCAAGCAATGTTTTTTTTTTATTATAAAAGTATAACAATGTCTTATGAAGCCATGTTAACCTTTTGGCACCTGAATTTGTTAATGTTTCTTGAATGGAAAAACTGTACAAAAATGGGATGTTAAAATTAGTATCCATATTTACAGTTTGTATAACTTCATACACAATTACAATATTTGATAAATACTCAAAAACTTGTAAAGTGACACAGACACAGAAATATTTAAAATTTATCAGAAGTCTTGCACGATTTGCCCTTACAGTTAATGTCCCCATAAATTATTTCCGTCAGTGTTTTAATGTTTTGTTTTAGTGTCTAATGTCAAGATTAGTGGGCTAATCTGTACCATTTGGGACTTCAAAATGCTATTAAACATAGATGAGACATTATCAGTACTAAATTACATTAAAACCCTTTTTTAAAAATCAGTAATTGAGATTACAATGATACATTTTCAAATGCAAAGCATAACACTATATGATTGGACAGTAATGCGGCAGAAACTATCAAATATTGCAGGACAGCTGACAACATTTCACCATCTTTAACCACTACACCAGAGAACGGATCTTCCCAACATGGAGGAGTTTGAATGAGACCAACAATCTGGCATCTCGAAGCTGCGGTAGAGTGCTTAGGAGTCTGCAGGAGCAGAAAAATGACGTCGAATGAAGTGTTTTAGGAACGCTGCTGCCCCCTAGTGGACAGTTCTCTCCTTTTGCCTCTGGTAGTCTGATGGGAGGAACAGAGAAAACCATTATTCAGCTGAAAAACGAATCATTATGAGATAATTCGGGAAAGCTTTTCTGTTTTTCTTCTGGAAACTTTTAAAAATCCAACGGATTTTGATCTTGGTACGCTGGTGTTACACCAGCGTACCAAGAGAATCATCCAAATCATCCAAATCCTGAAATATGCTTTTCTTTTCTTTTCAATACTCAAATGCAGAAAAAGGTAGATAAAGCGCTCACAGGTTAAATAAAATGAAAGATTTAATCTAAGCCAAACAAGATTGAGCATGTTGACTGGATAGGGTTCAAATTAATAGTTAAATGAGCACAAAGAAAAACATTTATGTTATCACAGCTGAGATCAGTGTTACAACAGGGCTTTCAACACATTTTATCTGATAGTGTCAATTCTTTACTCCTCCTGCAGCCTGCAAAAACATTCACTGAATGAAACCAGACTAACCAAATCTGTAAACACGCCTTCGTATGAAACAAAGCACTTACTGTAAGGAAAGAAGCGAACCTTCATCACTATTTCCCGAGCAGTCTTCAGAATCTCTACCGCCTAAAGAGGGTGACAGATGTTATTGGCGACTGGTGATTAATTTCACGACTTGCACTACTCGTTCTTCAAACTTTTAAAATGTAACGTGCTTAAACAGAACAGAAGCTTACAGAAAGTAAGCTTTGTGAACAGCACACGTTATGTCAACATTTACAAATAATTGTCTTTTATCCTCAGAATCTCCTATCAAAATTTCACCGCCGGTAGGAATGAGCTTTGTATGACGGCAAATTGGGGCGATTGTAGATATAAAAAAAATAGCAATAAAAAAGTCTACTTTTGAGGTAAATCTCAAAAAATAAACTACACTCACTTTTTGAAGAGTCCAAAAATTTGCTAGAACTCTTTTTTTAGATTGATCTCAGAAATATTCAAGACAGAAAAACTTTTAGATTCTAGTCTCTGGGCTTTTTTCTAGCAAATTTACAACTTTTAAAACAGAAATTATTCTGGTTTTTTCTAGAAAATCTTTAGATTAATCTCAAAATTTGAGGTTTTTCTAGCAAATTTTTAACATTTCAAACTCAAATGCCCTTATTTTTTCTAGAAAGTTTCTGTGAATTTTTTGGTAGAAATTTACTCCTCTGTTTTTTCCTCTCTTCGCTGCTCTTCTGTGCCGTCGTAGTTTTGGACCTTTGCCTCCCTCACTATCCTCACTGGGTGTTACAGCTGTTTTGATTTTTTAATTATAGCTGTGACTTTAGAAATGGGAAAATCTAGGACTCTAGCCATTTTGGTTTTTTACAGCCATTTGATGATTTATGAAAAATAAAAAGGTATTATCTGTATTACTTAAATGACCCATTTTCTTCTCTTTCCCATTTTGAAGAATGACCAACAAGTCCTGGACTTCTGTTTTATGTCAAATTTACAGGTGAAAATTTTCTGCTTAAAATGAAAAAAGCATATACTAAAAACATCAGTTTTCACATTTCAGACTAAATACATCAACATTGTCTTGTGTCAAACCTGAGCAGTGAGACGATAATCCAAAAAATAAGTTGCAGCTGAACCAGAAGACAATTCAGACCAAATAATGTGAAGAAAAATGCACCAAAACTACAACACATTCTAACCCCTAACCCTAACTTCTGAGATGCTAAACGGAGTAAATACTGTGATGAATTAACTTTAACTTTCACTGGTTCTGCTGTGACTTACTCTCGAATGCTCTATGTCTTGGAAATCCACATCATTCACAGAAAGAACCTGATCTCCTTCCTGCAGTCCTGCTCTGTGGGCGTCTGAATCTGGGACCACCTGACACCACAAAAGACACAAAATATTATTTATTACCATAATATATGGGTCTTTCAAACACAAAATAAAAGTTTAGGAGGCATGATAACTACTCTTGCACACACCTTGGATATAAAGATTCCTAGTTGTGATGCCTTGCCTCCTCGGATGTTAAAACCCAGCTGGGCTCCTGGAGGTTTCTTCAACACGATGGTGCGAGGGAGGAACTGGGTGAGCTCGTTGTTGTAGTCTGGGTGATGAACCCTCTAACCAGGAACCAAGAAATACACAGTGAAGCCCAGAAACGTACATACACGGTGTGACAGCCAGAACAGTTGCTATATGCCAGAATTATAAGAGAATTGTTCATCTAAGTTGGAAGTTTGCATGCATTACTTCTTTGAGGTTAATTAATATTTAAACTGGAGTATTTTAAGTCAAAATGCACCAGTTTAAATGATTTCTTGTGAGTCATCAGGGGGAAATAAAAATAAATCAGTAAAGATAGCAGAGAAGGTAGAAATTATTCTTAAGAATAATTTGAGATGCTTGAAGGTGCCGAGTTTATCTGTTCAGAGATAAATGTGCAAAGGTAAACAGCATAAAAATATTTGTGCCAGCCAGAGATGGGCAATATGGGCTTACATTTTTTTTGTGGTACTATTGTAATACTGATGAAATTATGGTTTAAAAACAATTTATTACTTATTTTTTAGGCATCTATGCTGTAACTGCACAGTATTCGTAACGTCACAAATACTATTCTTGAAAAATATTTCTATTTAAACATGACGCAACTTATTTAAAGAAGTGAAATTTACATCACTAAACTGCACACAAAACCTACATTTAACCATATTTCTTTAATTTACTCATATTTATTGATGCTCTTGCAGAACAAATAGTGAAACAAAAATTTCCAATAAAACTGTCAGTTTTGTTTTTTTACGCTAAAAAATAAATGCCTACACTTGGTGTTGCCACATTATTAAGGAAAGAGACTGGCTCTGTATCCTAGAAATGAATGTGTATTTGTGTGAAAGTCAAAGTCAGTATTTTTACAGCAAGTTAAAAAATTTTTACAGTAATAATTTTACAGTAGTTGATAATGTGTGTGAGCGAGGCAGTCTGCAAATCGGACTCAGTTACAGCAGTTCTGTTGAGAGAAACGGGTCAAAATCCCGTAAATTATTGTGAGAAAACATGATGAAGAAAACTCAAGTACAGAGTAAAAGGCAAATCCAACAAATATTAAGAAAATCTAATTTTAAATTAGAAGAAAATGTAATAATCTACTTAACAACAACCTTTTTGAGGACGTATATAATTTCTAATCACATAATTATAGTTACAAAATGATTCATGTAAATTTAATTTAAAAAAATAAAATAAATCAGACACCTTATTTAGAAGGATTGCATTACAAGACTAACCCTGTTAACTGATTAAGCTGTAAATATGTAATGAACAAGTCTAAGCAGGACACACAAGATAATCAGCCACTATCACCTGTTAACGTTGCCGTCTTTGTCCAAATGTTACTCAACCAGGAGAAAACGCCGTTAGGCCTGTCAGTACATCCTTACTACCGTGTTTCCCCGATTGTAAGACGTATCGGAGGTTTCAGGGGGGTCGGCTAATATAAGCCGTACCCCGAAAGTAAGACATATATATGTCTTACTTTTCGGGGAAACACCTCTCATCTAGCTGCACGCCGCCTCCTGCCCACTTCCGCGCCGCCCCCCCCTCCATACGTCACCGCGTCTTTTTTTTCCAATATAAGACATACCCCGAAAGTAAGACATAGTGGGGCTTTTGGGGATAAAAAGAAAGTAAGACACTGTCTTACTTTCGGGGAAACACGGTAATGAGTTCAACAGCTTTCAGATGCAATGATAACTGAAGACATCTTCATATTTTCAGTAAAAGGTTAAAGTCAGTTGACTTCTAAATACTGACCTGAAGCAGCAAAGCAAATATTGCTTCCTGTGTGTCAGGTCATAAAACGTCGCTCCTGCCTTTGGTTTGTCTGCATTTCAACATTTTGAGTTTTCTTTCTAAGCTGAATCTGTCGATTTATAAACCAACAACTAGTATCTTTGATATATTTCCTTCCCACTAAATGAAAGGTTTGTTTTAAACACGTCTTCATGGTAGAAGACCCATTTAAAAGTTAACTTTTATTTCCAAGTTGACGGAGAAACTTGTCTTTCAGATGATATACTGTTGAATTTTAGGAACTGATGCTTCCCTGCTACTGGTTCAAATCAACCTTATTTCAGTTCACTTCAGTATTTTTATTTGACTAATTTAATAGCTTATGCTTTTCTCCACTTTAATTTTCCTTTAAATTACAAGTGGACTCATGCAAAATGTAATTTAACTGAATTTGCGAAGCTCCAGGCCTTTTTTATGTTTTAAAACAAAGATTTTCTGTAATTTTGTAGTAAATACTTGGACATAAATTACAAAAAAAACCAGCAACACTGCATACAAAGAGATAGAAAGTAATAAAACTCTTATAAAGGAAATAAAAATAAAAAGTTTTAATGTGTTTACATGTAAATTAAATAAATTTGTCATAAGGTTCTTCTTCAATAAAACATCCTTATGCTATATCGTATACGTTGGGAAAATGGCGTTGCTGCTGATGGTTAATGTCACTGCCCTCCTGTCAAGGAAAATAATTGTGGCCTGGACAGTAAATAATCTGCATGTCCTTTTCCGATCTTCAGATCCCTAATTATTCCCCAGGGGCTGTAATTGTAGCTGGCCGTGCTCTGGTAAAATCAGAAACCAGTTATTTTCTTTCGGTTCAGCAGCTGGGTGAACGGCTATTTTTTAAATCAGTACTGTAAAATTAGCTCTTGGCAAAATTCTGTATCCTACCGTTTCTATGGGCTCCTACACTTTTTTCTTACTTACAAGAATGACAGATTTGGCAGTTTGCAAATATTTCAGATTGGAAAAGACAAGCAAGTCTTTGAGTTAAAGACTTCATCCATCACTCTTTATAAGGTTAACACAGTTTTAAAATTACAGTTAGCAATATATGAGGGAATCATCTGTTAAAGTAATCTAGCCAACAGCTGAACTAATTAACCACCTAAAATCAGCTTGTTACACTTGTGTCACTGCATGACAAAAACGAAAAGGACAAAGTCGTTTAATATTCTGCACAATAAGCACTTAGGAACTACTACTAAATTTAATTGTAATTCTGTTACATAATTTTATTATTAATTTTCACAAACAGAAGAAAAGGCATCACAGATTTAAAAACTGAGTTTAAGATAATAAGTGTGCAGTTTTAGGTTAGGATTTGTATTGTGTGTGATATTTTATCCTGACATGTTGTTTTGCTATCTTTTAAATTGTTTCATGTTATTTAAGGTCCATTTGGGGACATGCATTGCAAACCAGCTAATGCTATAAATGTAGTGTTTAGTATTTGTATACTTAACATTTGTCTCCATGCAAATAAACAAAGAAAACAAGTAAAGTAAAAGAGTTGTAGTTTTAATAAAAAACATATTAGTATTTTAACATGGCACAATAAGCAAATAAACACTCAATTTGGAACTTCTTGAAGTACAAACTGTGTACTATTAAAGTTTTTAGGCATGAAGGAAAACCAAAACTGTGTTTTTATAACATCCTTCTTTTAACCTTTTTTTATTATTGCTAGTATGTTATATTCTTTCAGAAATGAAATTTTTTATTTTTATTAATCGCAAGTCATAATCATCTAAATGAAACACGAATAAACGCTTGAAATATACCACTCTATATGTGAAATGAATCGATGTGACAAGATGACCAACATAAATTAACTTTCTAACGTTATTCAAATTTACTGACAAAAACACTACGAAACTAAAGTCTTGTGTTTATTGCGGTCCACAGATCTTCCTTCCCCTACAGACGAGATTTGAAGAGAACAGTTTATGTCTCGTCTTACCTCCTGAGGAGGAATCCAAGCCGGTGGGTTTTCATATGAAGGCAGGAAAACCACTGGGAGCTGGTAGTCATCATAAGGAATCTTCTGATCCATCGTTCATTTAAACTCCTATAGAAACACAAGTTCATCACTACTTAACGTTCACTGCTCATTTCGACCTAAACACTCAGAAACACCTCGTAAGAAATCCGCACTATATTAAGTTAAGCATAGTTCAGTAAAACATCTTTTATGTCTTATTAAAAACAACTGAAAACTCATATCAGTTAGCAGTTGCTACAAAATAATGCTAACTCAAGCTATTTCGGCTGGATAAACCAACTTTTCAACACGTTTCAACCACGTCTTCAATGTCTAATCTTTATCTCAGCATTGTTACCCAAATTATTTACAGCACATTTAGAACAAATACGAAAAGAGAAAGATGTAGAGTTTCTATTACCTGCCTGGTAGCTAACAGTTTGCACTTCTTCTCCTGCGCCACTAGAGGAATCCAGCTCGTTGTCGCCACCCACTGCCAGGAATCATTATCGTCATCTTTTTCTTGGTATTAAACTGTGAACCACAAAGAAAACCTTTTCTAAAAAGTTCTGATTTTATAAATAACGAAAAGAGACGTCCTCCTATAAAATTATTAGAATTTAAACTAAGTAACTCAGCTGTACTTTTGCTAAAGAGACTTACACTGAAGAATATGTCTTCTTGACATTCAATAATAGCATACTCTACTGTTTCTTGTGATCAAACTCCGAGTTGTGTAGTATGCTTTACTGTCCAATTCATACTACAATTTAAACTTGAACTAAATCTAATATAGTCTTTCATCTTTCTCCTTAAATTGTCCCACACACCCACTGTTCCTTTTAATAGAATAATATATCTTATTGCCGGGAAGTTTTACTCCTCTCTTTTAAAGATTTTTAAATTTCCTCTCATCAGACCAGATTTTTTTAAGACAGTCATAAATCTGTCCTTGTTTTTTCAACACAATCCTCCGTGTTTTTTTTTTTGTTTGTTTTTTTTCTGTTTTTGCATATTATTCCACCCATATTCCCGAGAAACACAGTACAAGTTCAGTCAAACATTTCCTGAAAATGACAACTGCTCTTTTGTTTAGCTTCCTGGAAAAATCAACAAATAAAAGAGGGATGGTTTGCAGACATGAGGGGAAGTGTTGACATTTTAAGTACATTTTCTTGTGTGACTTTCCTCATAGTTTAATGCCACACCTTGTCATTCCTCCAGTTAAGAAATTCCAACTGTTTGTGTATTTTCTTTCCCCAACGTCTTGCCAGTACACCGTCTAAATAATGATGATGTGCATCATTAAATGAGGCAACAGTATGTTGCATGAAATCCTGTCTAATGATCGTTGAGAAATTCAGGGAAATTGGAGCTGTGATGGTCAGTCATAAAGGTGCTACCTGAGACAGTGCTCCTTTGTGGACCTAGTAAATATATGCAGTACAATAAATGATATGTAGAACCAAGAAGGATAAAAAGCTCATTTTCCTTATATTTAAGTTTTAGATAAGTGTTTTTGAGGTTTATACAGCTCTTTTCTGAAACTCCTGAAACTATTTTTTTAGTTTTAGTGCGAATGCCTGCAGCAGCGTCTGGATCAGCTGCAGCGACTCATTTTTTGGCCTACACTTAGATGCAGCTCAACCTGACAACAATTTTGTCAAAGGTTAATGATGCTGTTCATACTTAATTTTCTGAAATAAAAATGTAGCTACAGTCATCCTGATTAATACAGTTTCAGATGTGTATCTTTAAATAGCAGATGTTTAACTGTAAAATAGGAATTTATGTCTCACCTTTTAAAAAACTATCATACTTCTGATGTTTAATGAGATAAAATGGAATAAGTGAGACTAGACTGTTTCATCTCATATTTCACTTTCAGCTTCCTGGTCATGTCACTCAGCTTCTCTAACAGGAAATAAGAATTAGTTTGGTCAGTATCTGTTAGTTTTATGAACTGGTTTCTGTTTGCCTTCATGGTTTCTTATGTCATCTTGCATAATGGTTGATCGTCTTTCAGTACCAACTCAGACCCTGTCCTGGTTTGCTGCATTTATTTAGTTCTGCTTTCTAATCTCCCATCACACCTGTTTCAGATTAGCTTATCTCTACACCTGTCCTGCATGTAGGGGTTTATTTCCACCTCTATAGTTTTTTTATTTTACTCCTTGGCTTTGTGTTTAGTGCCTGTTGGTTGTAAGGAAAAGCGGTTAAGATTTTAACTGGTGTGTTTGGTTTGGATCCTGTTTTATTATAGTTTAATTTCCTTGATTATCAGTTTGCTTGTTTTCTTTATGGGAAACTCAGTAAGTCCTCGATGTTTGTTTAATTAAATATTGTCTGGGATTTTACTTGCATTTACATTGAGAATTAATTCATTTCAAATTCCTGTGTTTGGACATTACTGTGTTCAGTAATGAGCTCAAATATAATTCCAGTCTTCATTTGAGTTTTTTTTTTAAATAATTAAATGTAATTAAAGATAAAATTGAGACTAGAAAAATTACAGATGTGCACTCAATTATTTATGGATTCATTGATTTGTAAGCACTTTATTTGATTTCACAAATGTGTAAATAAGCCCCAAATTGGTCATTCCAAAGGTCAATTTACTGATTTTAGCAGCGGGTTTTTCTGAGTGGCAGTAATATTAATTAGTTTAATATTAGTTTTGGGGGTCCAAGCAACTGGAGCCTGATGGAGAATTTGTGGAGGAAATTAAAGATTAGGGTGATGTTTAATAACTTGGAGTTTATTAAACATAAATCATCAAAACACCAGAGGATACAAGTAAAACACTAGTCAGCAATAAAAAAGAAGGGTTTAATCAGTTTAAAGCCTAAATAAACTTTTTGTTAGATTGTTCCAAAAAAGATACAAATATCTTAATTTAGAATTTAAAGGTAAATGGACTTTTTTTCTGACATGATATCCCGCTTTTATCGTCTCATCTTGTTTGAAGACATCTTTTTCATTTCCTGTCAGAAACTGCCTGATTAAATATAAATAGCTTTAAATCTAAAATATGCCGGAGGTACAAAAATATTTGGCCTCCCTTGTTGTTATAAACCCTGATGCGAAGCAGATGGTCTAAACATGCACGGTTGTGCCTCTAAACTCCACTTCTACATGTTGCAGCTGGTCCAGTTACTATGAAACTGTTTTTTTATTTATGTTATTATTTTCCAAACCGTCACTTCAACTGCTCTTATAGGATTGTGTTTTGTGCACTGCGTTTTCAAATCAGTTCAGTTGTTTCGTTAAAAGCATATTGTTAAAAAGGAAAAGAAAAGATTAAACATTTTGAAGCAGAGGTTTTGCAGAAGTCTAGCGGTTCTCCGTTTTATTTTTGTGGTTCGGATCTCAGCAGTTCAAAAAGTTCATTCAGATTGTGTAAAGAGTTGCTGTCAAATGGATCTGTGAGGATGCTGGTAGGTTGTGACATTTGTTTCAGGTTCCTCTGAAATGTTTGGGGCTCATTTCTGGGAAAATAAAATTATATTAAAACGTTTTAAAATAGCGTTGCTGGAAAATAATATCTCAGATCTTTCAGCAGTGGGAAATGAGCAGGAAATAAAAAAACATATTGCATAAAGGGCAAGTTGGTACTTTGACACCTGAAGAAGGATCTTATCAGCCTTTTTATTTATTTTTCACATTGTTTTCATTACGTTTGTGCATTCCAATGTCTTGAATGCATCTTCATTGATGTTCCTGTTAAAAAAGGTTGTGGGTTTACTTTTACATTACAACGCTAGACGTTCCTGGGTTCTAAACTTAACAATGGAGGTGATCTCAAGTTTGCTTTTCATTTCTGAAGCTATTCTGTGGAGCATCTCGTCTTTCTGTGAAGAATCTAGAAACCTCTAATGGACTCTTACTGCCTCAATTTTACATGGGTTTAATTCTTGTGAATGTAGGCGTAAAGCTGCCACCCAGCCAAAAGAAAGTCTTGTCAAGTTCTGACATGAAACTTGTTTTGATCACACAAGATGTTCGCTTATTTATTTATAAACATATCTTCAGCGTATTCCAGCGTGGGACCCCCAACTATGCATGCACACACACACACGCACACACACGCATATGTGTATATATAAATCTAAATATGCCTGAGGTACATTTTAGATTTAGATTTAGATGACCTAAGATATTTTAAAGTTGTTTAAAAAACAAAAAACAAAAAACCTTTGATAACAGCAAGGGAGGCCAAATGTTTTTGTACCTATCATTCTGTCCAGTTTATGACATTATAAAGTTGATGATGTTTTTGTTCTTTGTTGCTCTGAAATGAGAAAAATGTATGACAAAAACCTATTTTCAGAAGATTCTTTAAGAATCAAGAATAACTGAAACAGAACCCTTCTGACAACATGTTGGGAAACGTTACCTCCCACCCCTAATCTAAGGGAAACTAGAAACACAAAAATATAAAGCTTAGGAGGCTACAGTTACATTCCTTGAACATGTTCATTACATTTTTTTTATTTTTTTACAGAAAATTATTCTTAGATAATGAGACTTCAGTCTGGTCAGTTCTGAGTTTATTTCAGAATGAGCTGTTCAGGGCCGTTTTCTCACTTTAGATCCAAAGACGCTGCTGCTGGCCATGCCCCAAACTCAACGTTTACAATTGCTGCAAACAGATTTGCAATTGGTACATCTTTGAAAAGCAGATGTACGTACGTTGCCTTAGGAGATATCATGTGACTGGGGTGGCATTGAACACCTTTGGTATTAATTTAGATAGCACAAGTGGAATCCAAGGTTATAGGAAAGTAGAAGACAAAGACTGACATGATTTATGGTTAAGGTTTCCTGATAAAACAATGAACGTGACATGCACACCCCTGGAGAGCACAGCCATGTTTTTGTAGCAGTTTGTGAGTGGAACATGTCAAACAGGAAGAGCAGCAATGTAGAATCTGATAGCACGTCCACTTTTACCAGCATATGCACATTGGAATAAAATCAGTTTGTGAATAATTATTCCAAAATACTGGACTTTTAAAAACACTCAAAGTTATGAAGCGGATCTTTGTAGCTTGAGCTGTATTAGGAATGCACTTCTGCTTTAGGCTCCTTTTCTGTAAGCAGCTCTTGAATCTTAGTGATTTTCAAGTCTTGATCAAATTGTTTAAAACTCGTAAGTTGTTAATGATTTATTGCCTCTTATTAATTAATTCCCAGACTATTCTCTACTTTTGCTAGTTAGTCTACCGCAAAGACAACTTACACAATATGTAATTGCGCAACAGCTTTTGTAACTGTTTTTTTATATATATATATTATTTTAGTGTAAAAGTTGTATTAGGACTGCATGAAAAACAATTCAACTCTTCATTTCCCTCTGTCATTAAAGGAGGATCAAATGTAGGCAGAAGAGGAGCAGAAATAAAGGCATTAAATTGACAAAAAGCAGTTTACAAAAACAAAGTTCAAGGCTGAAAATCCAGAGATGTGCACTGAAGATAATGCTAAATAGGTTTAAAAGCAAACCAGGAGTAGTATCAAGCAGTGTAGAGCAGAATGAACAGATGAACCAGGAAAGGAACAGCTGTGAAAAAGAACAAACAGATTGGGAGAAGATGACTATTACTAAAGGAAACGTAGGAATTAATTATAATTGCAACACTAAATATGTCAAGCCTTTTTAAGCAATAATCCATAAAGTTCAGAAGTGATTTGAGAAGACCACATTAGCCAAAGCACAAACACCTGTAGATAGTGACAATGTGCAATGAGCTCTGAAGGAGTAATTGCTACGTAGCCTGGCACCAATCACAGAACAAAAGAACTAGATTCAGCTAATGCGCAACTCCATTCCAGAGAAGAAACTCAATCACTCACTTTTCCGCTTCTATGAGCATTAGCTTCTTCCCTTACCTGAGCTAATATTTCAGCTTTTAACACTCTATTATTCCTGTGCAGAAATAAAAGCAAATGACTCACCAAATATGCAACTATATACGAAGGTAGCCGTAGTAAAAAAAAAATAAATAAAAATTAGGCCAGTTTTTTTCCAAGGAATAACTGGGGTTTTCCTCCTCTCTGTTCTTTCATTCTTTTGTTAGTTGAGTTTATTAATTATTGATCCATTTACTTGTATTTATTTGCCAGATTTATCAAAAACATTGGAGATATGCACAAAGATGTTTGCATTCTTTACTATTAGCGACTTTCAAACAAGGTTGTTGAGCAGCTGAATAGGGAAAGGTCACGAACTTCCTCCTTCGCATTGCAACATCCACGTAAGAACAAACAGTTCTTTGCCTGAAGAGCTTTTCCGTCTTCTGATTTAATCAATGGGCACGGCTGAACTTTATTCAGATAAGCAGTTACAATAACATGTCCATTTTCAAAGTGCTCATACAGAACAGTCTTTGCTTTTACACATCCAGCACCATCAGACATATGGTGGTAGCTTTTGACCAGTCCATTGGTCAAAAGCTACCAATGGCTTTGGTAGCTTTTGACCAAAGCCATTGGTCAAAAGGGCATTAGATTAGGGCAATCTAATGCCCTAATCTAATGCATTAGGGCATTAGATTGCCCTAATGCAGGCAATCTTCAGGATCACCAGTCTTTGAGTCAATGACCTGTTCAAATGAGCACATAAAGGCCTGGAAATGAAGCGGATCGCCATCAAAAGGTTAAATGTCTCTTTTGGGTAACGAAGAGAGACTTTGTTGACGAGCCAACATGAAAGTTAATTTATTTTGTTTCTCCATGATGGATAACAGATTTTCATTGGTTGCTGAGTGAGCAGCTTGCTGCAGAGGCATGTGTGATATTGTTTTGCTTTCAGGATGAGAAAGCCCCAGAAAAAGAGGTGCAGACGTTTTCTCTGTCACATTTAGTTGCACTGTTTTTATTTGAAGCTCTGCATTGTCATTAACTGCACTTCTCCTTTTGGAACAAAAGTATTTGCATTAAGACTTTCAACAGCATTTCCTTTTGTTTTAAAATATGATTCCATTCCATTAGATTTCCATGAAACTGAGCTTTGCAGCACTGCAGATCCAGTTTTCAGCACTTTTACTTTTGCAGCAGTTGCAGCTATTTCTGCTTCCAGTTGAAGCTGTTCTTTCCTTTTCCTCAGTCGTTCCTCTTGTTCTTCAATAGCATGTTTTTCTTCGGGCATATTGTGACGTGTGAGCAAGGCAGCCATTTCAGCTTCTGCCCTGAGACGTGCAGATGATGTTGATGATTCTTTGGAGCTTGACCTGCTTCCTTGAACACTGTCAGATGGCAGCACATCATCATGAATGTCATTGTTTCAATTATTAGCAGATAATTGAGGTTCCATTTGCTCTTGAACCTCCACTCCTCCTCCTAACAGAGTTTCCTGTGACTGTAACATGTCAGAGGATGGCCTGCTTGAGCATATACAGCAAATTCTGCAGAGTTAACACTATGCCGAGTCTATTTGGTCCTTATCAGAATTGGTGCTAATTTAAATCTTTCCAGAGTTATTTCAACAATAAATTAATTTTAACATTTGAAAAAGTTATAACTACTCAAACTATTGTTGAAACAACTCTGTAAGAGTTAAATTAATGCCAATTCTGAAAGGGACCAAGTAGACTCGGCGTAGTGTAGATTTAACTCTGCGGAAGTTGTTTCAAAAAGTCACATTTCAACATCCTCAATAAACCCCTTATTATATTTAGTGATGCTTGAAAACCATGTATTTTGTTTATCTTTCTCATTAAGTGGAATTAAAGGCAGCAGAGATTCATGCAATACACACTGGCATCATCGAACAGGTGTGTCAACTCATCCAGATGTGATTTTACTTGTGAATATTTTTTATTATCTGTCATTAGCTTTTAAAGAGATGATATTACACCTTTCATTTTCTTTACATGCTTTTCCCGCTCTCTTTGGATACTTTCAATTTTATTTGCGAGAGCTTCCTCAGTGAGAACGATCGTTCTTCTATCCGTTTCAGGTTTTCTCAACAACAGATGCAGCAGATGACGATTCCCTCATTTTATCACTCATTTTAATCCAAAGTAAAGGAAATCCTTAAACTTCATTGGACGCACGCAGAGTCACAGAACACACTCGCACACCAAAATCCTGCAGCTGCAGTCCAACAGCAAAACGTAGCGAAGGGGGGCGTGTCACAACAACAGCTTCAGAACCAAACTGCGTTTAAAAGAGCACAGCACCAAACATCCAGGTTACACACCACTGTCGTCTGCTACTTCTCTGTCAACCGATCCTCTTTCGCTGGTGCAGTGGCGGTGGCGTTCCAGCTGTGCGAGAAACTTCTTTGTCCATTTTTTGCTGACAAATATTAAAGGCTGTAAAACGAGGTGACTGAGCAGCTGAATAGGGGAATCATTGTTGACGCACCACCTAGTCAAAACGTAAATCCAAGATGGTTTTAGTGTCATCAATATTGTCAATATCCAAGGTGGAACATCGGTGTCCAAAAGCAGCATAAAAACTGATTCGCAGGTGATCAAAGACAAAAAGTCATACAAGCTTAAAGTGGTCAGCAAAATTACTCACTCCACTCACTGAAGTCACCAGTGATCTACAAGCACCACGTGATCCACTCCTATCCACTACATTTACTTTTGTCATTCAGAAAGAAAATGAAACAAAAGCTTTTCCTTTAGCAGTTGTTGGATCAGCGACCATTCAGTTTGGAGAGTGACTCACAGTAACTTGAATTGGTACAAGTGATCAAATTTCCCATTAGTATTTCATAAAGAGATTTTATCTGCAGGACAGTAAGCTGCCTAACAGAAGAGCAGCAGTGGTTTGATTGTTTGACTCCTCTCTTTTCCCGGTGAGGTGGGATGTGTGTGGTGGACACAGGTCGCCAGTCCGTCACTGGGCAATAAAGAGACACACAGGACAAGCAACCAAGCACACACACTCACACACACCTAAGGACAATTTAGAAAAAAACAGTTACCTTAACGTTATGTCTTTGGACTGACCCGGGGAGAATCCAAGCGTTGACATTCAATGCAGAAATACATCAGGTCGGGTTTAGAACCGATGACTTTCTTGCTGCTTTTAAGTAAAGGTTGCTTTTTTTAAAGCAACATTTACAACATTTCAAATTAAATAAGTCCCTTATTATTTTTTTTATATACCGACACTTTAAAATAAAAGTCATTTTCACAAACCTAAATACTTAATGGGGATTTGAGAACATCTACCTGCGCAGCGCACATGGATCCTCCCACTCTCCCTCTCTCTCTCTCTCTCTCCTTCTCTCCCTCTCTCTCTCACTCTCTTTCTCTCTCTCCTTCCCCCTCCGAGCCCCCACATTCATTCATCAGGACCAATTTTCATTCAGCCCACGCATCAAGACTGCATTCAAAAAGATGCGAGAAGCGAAGCAGAGATGTAGAGGAGCCAAACGGAGCCGGGATCCGAAAAAGAACGCGTGTTTGTGAACCGGATTGAAGGTCTGTGTGTCACTCGTGGTTTCATTTCGGTAATAGAGGGTTCGGTGGAAACATTGCGCGTGGTTTTAATCCTCTTTGAAAAGCATGATTAAGCGGTTAGATTAGAGGGGTTTGTCTCCATGATGCAGCGGAGAGAACCTTTAATCAGATGTGCACATTTGTTCGCCATAAAGTTAACAGGCTGAAGCCAAATGGTTTTATCAGTCTGGTCTTATATACTATTTTTGTTTCCTTTTATATGTCTTTTTGTATTTATGTGAACACAAAACACTTAACTCTGAACAATACTTAATACATTTCTAAAAATATATTGAACAGTACAAAAAGAAGAAGAGTTAGGGGGTACAATAAAGTTTGTAAATAAAATATAAATTGTATCTACAATTTTTTTTATTTGTACATAAAAATACACATAAAAATTTAGTTGAGTTTGCCAGTAATACTTCTCAAATAAAAAGATTAAATTAAAGTACAAAAATTATGAGAAAATGATAAATCTCAGCAGTGACAAAATGTTAGAATTGTAGATTTTATTGCTATTTTTAGGCTTTTTAGATGGAAAAGTATAAAAGGAGTTTTTATGATTAATAATTAAAATAAATAAAAGGTCACCTTGTTGTTAAAGGTTTTCCAAGTAATGCAATAAAAAAGGGGAGAAGGAAATAGTTGCTGGAGGTTAAAATTTAACAGTGAATGAATTTGAAAAGGTTTCTAACAATGAAGCTTCTCTCTGAAATCTAAAAATGGGTCATCGGTAAAGAAGAGTTGAAATGTTTTGACCTGTATAAAGTATTTGTAGATGTTTGGTGAAAAACATCTTGAGTAAGCAAAGGCAACAAATACTTAAACTTTCATCTATTTTGTGGCATTTATTGTGATAAAGTTAAAAAATGTTAAGAAATTCATCACACTTTCTTTTTAGAAAAACATACATTTAGTTGTGGCTCAGTGACAGATCAGGTGCGTCGCATATCAATCATCAATCAAGTTTATTTATATGGCACATTTTAGCAATGAAGTTTGTAAATAAAATATAAATTCTATCTACAATTTTTACATAGAAATAGTAGTTCAAAGTGTTTCACATCATAAAAACACAAAATTACAAATATATGCAGAGGGTACAATCCTCAAAACGTCCTTTGCTTCATCGTCTTTCCCTTTGCTCTCCTGTCCACGCAGCTGCTGTTGAAAAAAAGTCTACTACGGCCACAAAACCTTTTTTAAAAAATAAAAATAAAAACAAAGCAAAACAAAAAAACTTCAAGACAAACAATTTAATATTTTGTCTCTTAAAATAAAACTCAATCTCTATCATATAGGCCCCTTCACCACTTGGATTAGATGATCTATTTGTTGCTCTAAGCAGCCCAGTAGAATTTTATTTATTCATTTTTCAAGAATATTTATATTTAAATATAAATATAAATATATTTATATAAAATATAAATTTATATTTAATTATATTTATATTTAATATTTATATTTATTTTCTCAAGTATTAACAGTGGAGAAGAAAAATGTTTCAAGCAAAAACAGCAACAAACTAAACTATGTTATCAGATTTGTATCACAATTCTTATCACTATAAACTCCTTTGCAGCAATACAAGAACAAAGAAAGATTTCACATTTATTTTAAGGGGGAAGTTGTTTTGCTAAACCTCATTTCGTCTATCCAGCAGTATAAACCTGACTCTCTAACATCTCTCATTAAGCTCATTTCGAAATCCACAGTTCTTTGAGTACAGGTTGCATGATGTGGTATGAAGTCTTAAAGAAAACTTTGTGAAACAAATTGCAAGTTGTTTCTACATGTGATAATTTACTCTGCCAGAAGGTGGTTATTTTTGTTTTCTGTTCTATTTCCCCAACATAAACTGCAAGAAAGAAAGTAATTTTGCAGAACAAATGAACACATAAGTGGGTTACTGTTTTAACAAAGAAGCATATTGTTTTCAGGTAACGATCACATATTTGTGTCCTTTTGTTACCGTGACATAAGCTGTCAAAGTGGTTAGTCTACAGTTCTTGCTCTACTTTCAGCTTAGGTTCAAGACTTCCTGGTTTCACTTGGTATGCAGACTTGCCCCAACAGGTCCCCATTAACTCTAATCTTCCAAATTATTTCTAGCAGGTTTTTTAATGTCAAGGTGTCATTTTAAAATAAATAGAAACAATAATAATGTTAAGTGTAAACATAAGTGCTTTTATTACAGCAAATTTGAATGTGTTTCATTTTGTCATTAATTTTGATGTTAATGCTAATGGCTAATTGTGATCAAAACATGAAGAAATGATTGTTCATCTGTCCTTTGCAAGCTAAATATGAATTTAATTTAGTTTAGTTTGGTTTTTTTAATGAAAACTGATATTTTAGGAGCCCTACTCCGGTGCTCTTGCTCATCATGAATATGTCGGCCTTATCTGGAGGAACTCGACACTTCTCATTGAGGTGACGATCTTACCGTGAACAAAATTCATTTAATACTGATAGTAATAATCTCCGCCTACTTAAATTTGGGTCATTTTCTGTCGACATTTATCCACTCACTGGTCACCAATGGGTAACTGATGTCAATTTGGTTGCATAACTTATTTTATCATGCTGTTGTAAGTACGCTGAAAACAAGCTAGCTTGTCTTAAAACAGCCAGATAAATGCAACCATGGCAACCAGTGAGCAGACTCTTTCTACAGTCAAGTTGCGCGCGCATCTGCTGTGTTTACATACAAATAATTCCAGTTAGTAAATCACTGCAGTTACATCAGTTCGTAATTATACGGGACTTTG
>NW_006800007.1:1628441-1671268 GCF_000485575.1 Poecilia formosa | reverse complement strand
TTTAGGGGATCAATAAAGTATTATTATTATTATTATTATTATTATTATTATTATTATTATTATTATTTACTTTCAATGTGTATTCTGTCTGTTAATAGGTTTACGTGGCATAAACCTAAAGTAGCCTATAAATCGAAACATTGTAAAATGCTTAGTTACACACATCTTTTACGTGTTTCTGCTCTTACAGTGGTGATGTGTGGATTTCAATGCTATGATGAATGGAATGTGCTTTTGAAGTAATTAAATCTCATAAACCACCAGTAAGGCTTCAACCTTGTTCAGAGCAGCATGCAACATTAAGATGTATCTTTCTTCACTTGATCCTAGCAGCTAAATTTGAAGCCTCAAGTGAAGACCCTGAGGGCTTTAACTGTAAAAACGAAAACCACTCAGGTGAAAAAGAAACTGGCAGAATCTCAAATGAAAGCAGGTCTAGCGAGAAACGGGTCGTAAAACAGTAGTTTTCACAACTGATGCCCTAAATAACTCATTTTAGAGTGACACAACCTGACAGGACCGTTTCCCATGTCCTTTCCTTGTGCGGGCAACCGAAACCTGGCACAACTGAAGGATGCTGAGTCCCAACATGTCGACTGTCTTGATATATGACCCATTTCGAGAAAGGTGATGGACAGCCTAATCCCTTATACACTTTTAGTTGTTTTTCAGGTCTAGCTGTTCTCTGCTTGCAGCTTTTTATTCACTGGGAGTTTGTTTCCTGCCTAGGCTATCGGTGCTTGGCTGTGCCTGTCACTGTGACCATTTGTGCTGCAAAAAGCTGGAGTTCTCTCCCAGGCCTGACTGTGCAGCGCTCAGTACCCCATGGTGTTGGCTATTGTAGGCTAGTGACTATACCCTCTTTTGTACACAGACTCCTTTGAGAAATTGCCTTAGCACCCAAAGAACCTCTGCCTCATTTGTTTTCTATCCCCTCCCTCATTGCTCCATATGCTTGGGGAGATGAATGAGACCAGCCTTTCTTTTCTGTGTTCACAGAAAGGATTATAAGAGTTCCTCCATCCTCCTCCTGGAATTTTCTTCACTGTGAATTTAAAGAGCTGCGATGGCCCTGGGCAGATGTTGCAGAGGTTTCAGCAGAGCTTTCTTTAGCTGCTGTCGGGAGAAGCAGAGGGACAATGAGAGCAAGGTGCGTATACATAAAGAATTTCAGGTCCAAACAAGCATTTAATTAATTGTCGATCAATGGTTTATCAGATTAAAATGAATTCCAAGCAATTTAGACTTTCTTAGTGTTGTAGTTTCCCACTATCCAGAAGAGGGTGCTGCTGGTCATGCTTAAAGCTGACCAGTTACATACTTTTTTAACAAAAGTATGTAACTTTTGTTAAAAATTATTTTATTTTTTTTTACATATTTGATGAAATATGGTATGAGACAGATAGTCCGAGAAAAAAATCAAGTTCCTCCGCCTTCTTTCAGTGCTCCCAGTGCTAATAAGAAACAACCAATCAGTGTCAGGTCTTATTGCTGTCAATCACCCCCCATGTGGTGCTGCTCATCCCTCCCCCGGCTTCACTGGTAGTGAATGCTCAGGCTAGTTAGTATGGCCACTGACGACAGTGGATAAACAGTTTTCCAGGTACATTAAGTTGTTTCTCTACCATTAGCACATTTAGCAATGAACATAAGATTAATTGACAGCATTAAGACCCTCCTCCTGGCTCTGATTGGTTGTTTTTGGTCGGGAGCTGTGTATTTGTTCAGACAGCAACAGTAGCTCAGGGTGAAGATTGATCTTTTCACAGATTCTCTGTTTCATCACAAACCGTCACAACATGACAGCAGTTTTAACATGTATGTAAAATAAAACATGTTTTTATAAAAGCTGCGTACTGCAGCTTTAAGTGGACTCAGTTGATATAGGAATAAAAATGGTAACGGCATACCAGAACGGAAAAGTGAAATGGTCCAGTCTGGTGTGGGATACATGATGCACTTTATGCGGTTCTGTTTTGAAATAAACACTTGATTCTCTTCTGCATGGAGCTACATTAGCATGCTATGAAAATTTGCCCTTTATGTCATGGAAAGAAGGTCGGACCTCTTCCTACAAGACAAAACTCGGGTTTTTGAGAAAATAGCTGCTTATCAATTAATCGTTAGTCGATAGAGAAGGTCAGTCAACAGTAATTCAGTAAAAAAAAGAAAAAGAAATGATGAACGGATGTATTTATTATTATTATTATTATTATTATTATTATTATTATTAGCTTTCTCTACCAACCACTCAAAGTGCTTTACACAAGAGACACGTTCGCCTAGTTGCATGCACAAACTGAGACTTGTTTATGCTGCAGACCAGTGGGTAACTTGGCTTTAAGTGCCTTGCCCAGGGCCACATTAAAATGTGGCACAAGAAAGAAGCTGGAATCAAAGCCACATATTCAAGATCTCAAGCAGCTACACTTCCCTTTGAGCAACAGCTGCACCACAGTCAAATTCACAGTGATATATTTCATGTTCTTGTATCTCTTGAATTTGATTATGGCTTACAGCTAATGAAAACTCTGCCATTTCAGGCTTCTTTGGCATGAATTACTGCAGGCCTGGGGCCCTGCTGGAGTGGTGAGGAAGCCCAGGTTGTTTCAACAGCAGCTTTTCTGCATTGTTAGGTCTGGTGTTTCATCTTCTTGTTGACAATACTCCATTGCTAGCTGATCAAGAACTGTGATAGTTCCAACAGGTATTGGCATCTTTGGCAGTGTGGGCCACTGCTAACTCCTACTGGAAAACAAAATCAGCATAAAGCTTGACAGAAGAGGGAAATGTAAAGTATTTTTAGTAAAACAAGTGGATTAAAGTCAGCAGATTAAATGTCTAAGTAGGAAATGTCCTATTGAGCATGATGGAGCTTGGATTCTGTGTCCAGGACAATGATTTCTTTAAATCTTACATTTGGACCTTTGTGCAGCAGTCGAGTCGGTTTTGTGATGTTGCCTCTGGTTCAGGAGACGTATAACTCAAAGAATGCAACAGCCTGTTTCATGGATGTGTCAGTGTGTGGTGGATCCTCAACCACTTAATTCAGCTAAAAAGTCCATATCTGATGCATCTGTCCTGAAACTCCAAACTCACATTTGGTATTTGTCTTTTTTTACCCCCTTTTTTTCCTTCCACCTAACTTTCCATAAATATACTTTCATATAGCACTCTGTAAACAGTCTCATTTATTTTATTTTATTTATGGTAATATTCTAATTGTTTGCTGAACAAATTATTGGGTTTTTAATAAAAACACTACAGAAGTAAAAGCTTGAAATATAGAGAATCTGAATGGCTTTCCCCTTTTAAATTTTTAAATAAGTGAAATAAACATTTTTGTTATATTCTAATTTACTGAGTTGCACCTCTGTAAATTAACAGACTTTAACTGTTTTACTAATGTTAAGGATAACTTAAAGTATTGAGCAGAACTTTTATTCCCAGTAACCACAGATTAATAGTCTACAAAAGGCTGAAATCTTCAAAAATAAATATTACAAATAAGTTTGTCTTCTGTTAATCACATTTTTAAATTAAAAACTGTCAGTTTTGCTTGTCAGAGAGTGCTAAAACACTAATAAAGAGGTGATGAAGATGGATGACTAATGGTTCCAGTTTGCGCCAAAAAAAATTAATAAACTTACAAGTCATGACAGGTTTTGCTAGATTTACGTGGAGTACAAAGAGAAGGAGGATGACGATGTCCTATCATTTCCATTGTAAAAGTACAGGTGTGTTTACCTGAGAAAATATAAAGGGTTGTTTTAGTTGAGCTGTCATGGTAAGGAGCACAAAGTCAACAAGGAGAGAATGTTTGAAATCTTTCACCTCATTTACCTGCATGACCTGCATCATTTTTACCTAGAAACCTAACAAATAATGATCTTATCATGTTTCCACAGCGCTCAACCTGCTGGTGCGTAATGGTCACTGTTATGGCCTTAATTTCCGTCTGCTGGCTTTACATTTGGCTGGTCATCTTCAACGACCGAGATGATTTTAATACGTGAGTGATCACAACAGGAAACCCAGGATCCACTCTTGCTTTTTTGGTTTTAGTGGTGGCTTTTACTCTGTTACCCGAGTCCTAATCTCTTCTGTTCTATTATCAGGCTGTTATTCTCCCTTCTTCACAAGCATATGAACTATTTCATGGTGGCCATGATCATTTTTGCCCTGTTTGCCAGCTACTGCCTTCTGCTGCTGGTGAGAAGCATCATATCAAATTGAATAAAACTGGATTTCTTCAACTGTTTCTGTCTAAACTTAAACATTTTATCTTGATTGCAGCTTTTTGCACTGGTCCAAGTTGTCTTACGAGAAAATCTTGACTTACACTGGATACACAAGGTAGAACAAACCTTCACTTGTCAACATAGAGTATCAGATTTAATCACAGGACTAACTATCACATTTTCTTTTCTGATATGCAGGCTTTGATATGTGTCGGAGTGGTGCTCATCGTTGCTATGATTGTAGTAATGACCCTTAAACAGCCAGAAGAATGGCATATTGTTCCTCTGTCACTCCAGGTACAGTGAGTGTGTGGCTTGTGAAAGTTGGGGATTCACCCGATCAGGTTTTTTTTTTCTTTGCCTTTTTTCCAATGCCTGTTGTTACTGATATTACATTAACATAAGAGAAGCAATGCGATGTTTCTTGACTCTCTTAGCACCCTTTTATCATTTTACGTTCATGAGACTTGAAAAATTGGCTCAATGATTGTTTCATAGCTTTTTTTCACACTTTAATGTGCCATATATCCTGTAAAATTTGACAGAAAAATCAGTTCGACAGGGATATAAACACTCTACAATCACCTAGTTGCATAAATATGCACAACCCTAAACTAAAACTTTATTGAAGGTTGATTCATTTCCAGCATACAGTCTTCTTTGATAGAAATCAATCAGACTTATCTGATGCGCGGCTAGTTGTAGTAGTTTTATGTCTTCAGATGAACACAAAGCTGCAGACACTAGCATCTTTTCTCTGTTGTTATATGAGTTCCTGATAAATCAGCTGTACCATATTTCAGGGCTTGCAGATAAAACTTGAGAAGAAGCAAATTTTCTGCTTTATAAACTTAATGCTACAAACAAAGCAGGAAGTTCAGCAGCCAACAGTTTTTCATTTTGAAAGACTGTAAATTACTGTAATTTGTGCATACTGTTTTTAAAATGCAAATATGTTTGAGTATGGCTGGCAAATGCAAATCGACTTCACACTTCAGTTTGCAGTTTTTTTTCTCCAAAAAGCCAAAAGGGCATGTGTAATGTCTGTCTCACTGACTTTTAAAGCCTACCTTTATTATAGTCATTTACATTTTCCGTTTCTCACTAAATTATTGAAATAGTTTTTATTGCCAAGCACAATGTAGAGGTTTAACTCCAGACTCCAAGCTGGCCCTCTTATATTTTTGTTCTCTCTTTGCAGTACACGGCTCCTTTCTTACAATTCGGTGCTGTTGGAGCCTTGACCCTGCTGAGCTGGTTGGTCTTCCGGACCTTCAACCAGGTCCAGGAAAGTGAGTTTCACATCCGTCAGTAATCAAACACATGATTCATCCGCACCATTGCATAGACTGATTTCATGAGACATAAATTCAGTTGCAGGATTAGTCATTAAATAATTTGTAATAGCTATGAATCATGAAATGACTACTCATGTGAAGGAATGTGAGGACATTATGCAACATTTAGAGCCAGATAAGCTTAAAATGAATTTCAGATCTGCTTTGTAATTACACATTCATTTTGAACTTGTAGTTCAAAATGAATGTAAAGGAAAAGGAAATTAATTTTCTTTAACAGCAACACTCAAATCTTTTACAGCTTCTCCCGTTCTTTAAAAAATGAAGGACAAATGTGGGTGTTTACTTTTAAAGGAATAATACGTTTCATTTCAAAATACATTTCAGTTTGTTTTACTACTTAATCCATATGTACAGTCATTAAAAAAAATTATGACACCAATTTGGTATTCTTTGCTTATCCTCACTTGTTATTGTTACATTTCTTTGTTTTTACCAGAATGAGAAAGAAAGTTGGACACCTGTTTTTTTTCTAGTACATTAGTAAACAAACTGAATAGTCAAACCCTTTTCAGTTATGACAAACAACACAGGAATGGCTGCTTGTGTCAGTTAGAAATACAATAGTAAAAAAAACAGAAATCTCTGTCACAGTTTCATTCTGATGCTGAGCCAAAAGTGACAGCAGGAGCCAAGGTAAACATGAGGCATTGAGCAACATAGGACAGTACCTCCTTTAACCTGTAACATGAGATTTTAAATAGTGTTTTGATTTTTTTTTTTTTGACAATTTGTCAAAAAACATGACATTTTACATTGTGTCATGAAGATTAACTGCTGAACAAACAGCTACCACTTTATACATGCTTAGCAGGTTTTCCAGTGAACAACCTCTCCGTGTCAAACGAAGCTTGTCTTCAGGAGGAGATGAATAAATTGCTATAAAATTATTTGGAAAACCTTCGACTGCAGTTTGAGATCTGAAGAGCTTGACTCTAAAAAGATGCTAAAACTTTTAGCAAGCTTTATGAACTTCTGTGTTTTTTCTCTAAAATTCAGAACGATTGGTTGGCTTAAACTCATCTATATTTTAGAAACGGGTTTTGTTTGGACATTTAATTTAACAAGCAAGTCGCTTTTGAAAAAAGATTGTGAATACATTTACAGACATGGTAAAAACAAAAAAAAAAACCTCTATGAATTATAATGATTTACATTTAAATAATCAGGCTTCTAAGTTTTTCAGTCTAAGTCCATTAAAAGTGCCAACTCTGCATTACATTATCATAATTTACAAAATCATGCAAAGTTGCCACTTTTAATGGACCTTTAATGCAACTTTTAGAGCAACTTTGCATTAAAAGTGTCATTATTTTCTGAATGACACTTCATGACAACTGTCATAGACATTCATAAAGACTTTTTTATGTTCATGGCAGGTGTTATGTCATGTTTATGACAGTGTCATGTCAGTCTTATGCACACCCCTTCAAATAAAGTGTTACCAAAACATTTTCTGGATTCTTAGTTTGTTCTAATTCCTTTTCTGGGTTGCAATAATAGGAGTCTCTCTGCATAATAATCTAAAATTTACCTAATATTGGCCTAAATAGTGAATACTCTACAGTTTCTAAAAAAAAAAAAAGCTGAAGAATGACTAATAAACTAGAATCTCTGGATTCCAAGTTTGTTCTAATTCCTTTTTTGGGTTAAAAGTGAGTACTCCACAGTTTCTAAGAGGAAAGGACACATTAGGTGCAAATGGCAACATTCAGACAAAACAATGGGCAAAACAAAGACATGAGAGAAGGCGGTGGCGTCACAGGGCCATGAAACCACGTTGTTGTTATCGAGGAACATCCTTGGGAGCGCTCAGCTCCACAGCTGCCTGGATAACAGGAGGGGGTGAGGTGGGAAGGAGCGTTATGTTTACATATCTTCAAGGAGATTGGAAATATGCAGCCCTTTCAAGGCAACATGGGGAAAGCCAATTCAGAGACAGAATGTCTTTGGTCGGGTAGATTATAAACTTCAATCTTCCCTAAAGTTTCTCCGATACATCTCAGTTCCCAATTATCCAGATTAGTTTGGTCGTTCCACTGAACCGAAACTAGCAACTTCTCCAAGATCGATTCCATCCCGTTAGTGAGTTTTTAGAGTCCTCAGCTGGGCTGCGAGTCTCAGCAAGACTCACATCCAACTTGCGTCTCTGTCCACACCACAAGTCTGAGCGTTCGCTATTTTGACCAAGTCCATCACAAATTTGTCGATAAGCCAGGAATCCGCAAGCTCCAAACAGCAGAAATTCTGTTATTATGAATAAATCCAGGGTGAATCCCGCTGGGTGTGTCCCCGCAGGACAAGAGCGCTCTCCTGTGCCCAGACTTGTCGTTGAGAAAATTTGATCAATTGCATTGAGAGACCGGTTGACCAGATGCAGAATTTGTAGATTGGGAGGATGTGCAAAGAAAAGCTCCAAAAATATAGAACAAGACAGGACAAAAACAGAGCAGGCAGGGCAGGGAAGGGGAGGGAGGGACAGTCAAGTGTAAAACAAACAGAAATGTCTTTATTTATAAAAGTAAAAGCCGAAATTGAAACATTTATATGTCAACCTACTTTTTGATTAATGCAGCTAATAATGAATTGACTTCTTGACGTCACTCATACATTATGTATAGTTTGTTTTTGCCAATAATTGACTTCAGTGAAAAGTGTTGAAGACAGTATATTACAAGATGAAATCAATGCTGACATCCTGCTGCTCGTCCTTCAAACCTCTAAAGATGATAGTCTGAAACAATACACAAACCTACTCAGCATAAACAGTTGGTTGTCTTGTTTTCTTTCCAGAATCAAAGTTCCTGATTGCAGCATCATTCCTTATTTTGTCGGCATTCATCTACCTGAGTCCCCTGCTCATCCACTCACCCTGTTTGATCGACATAAAGGAATTAAATTTAACTAAACCAGACCTCTGGGGCCACAGAGGAGCACCAATGGTGAGCATCCTGTTGAACAAAACAAAAACTTAAAAATAAACAACCTGCATGGAAAGAAGTGCAGTAATATTTAATTGAAACATGTTATTTATTTAAGAATCAATATTGAGGTGTGTTGGGTAACAACAAGGCATTTTTTTCTTATTTTTGAAAGTGTTGCACCGTTGCAAGTCATATGAGGGGCCCCATATGGCCTGCATCTGCAGCCATGCTCAGCTGCTCCATCAACAATAAGCTCCATTTAATATAATGTGCACTCAGTTTTGTGTACTCTCACAGCCTCAGGGTAGTTTGTGCAAAAAAGTTTCTCACTCATGTTCTGACTGTGTTCAGCTGGCCCCAGAGAACACCATGATGTCCTTTGAAAGGAGTGTAACAGAGTGCAACGTAAAAGTATTTGAGACTGATGTGCAGCTCAGGTAGGGTGAAATTGTTTACCGCTTTTATTCATTTTGCCCTTTAATATTTCTATTAACATTTATCATCAATGCTTTTGTGAGGATTGTTTGTAAATGTGGCAGATAAAAATGAAGCATTTACAGGAGTCTCAATAATGATTGTTCATTTAGCAAAGACAGAATTCCCTTTCTGATGCACGACCATGAGGGCGAATTCCTCAAAAGAACAACAAATGTGACACAAAAGATTTCTTATGGCAATGAGGTGGACATGAGCACGCTTAAGTCTCTAAATGCAGGGAAATGGTTCATAGAGGTGAGTGCTGCCTCTGATATGAGCCTCGCTACAAGTTTGAATTTTTAAAACGAGTAAAAAACACTAAAATGATCTGTGTCTTTCCAGAACGATCCTTTTCAAACTGTTCACCTGCTCAACAAAAGCCAGAGAAAGACAGCTGAAACGCAGACTATTCCTGAACTGAAGGATCTTCTAGACCTCGCCAAACGGCACAATATTTCCATTATATTTGACTTGTATCGTCCCGAAAACTGTAGTAAAACTAATGACACTGAGGACACTGTGAAAGAGATCTTGGATTCAGGCATCAACCACGAATTGGTAAGTTTAAACGTCCTTGCAAGTTTGAAAACATTTCATTTTGCAGGATTTTAAAGCCTTGTCTTGCTCTAGATCTACTGGCTTCCACCACAAAACAGAGAATATGTGATGAAGACTTCAAACTTCATCCAGGTGTACACCAATATAAATGAGACAGAAGAGATGTCTGCACAAAATGGAACTCACCTTAATGTTAAATACAGTGACCTGCCTGCAGATGAAATCAGGTAAGACCTAAGAACAAGATGAAAACCAACAAAAACAAAAAACACTTAGATTGTCTGCAGATACTGTTTTTATTGGGGTTGGCATGCACAGTAGTGTAGTAAGTAGAAGCATGTCTGGACAAGGTGCCAGTGCTTTACATGTGAAACTTGGCTCAAGGGGATACAGACGAATAACGTCCCGAACCTAAACGGGTGTTGTTAAACGGATGAGCAGTCATAAAACATTTACTAAGGAATGAAAAACAGTGTTGCAACATGTTTAAAGGAGTTCATGAATCGGAGCAGTTCACTGACTATTTGGAAGTGTTGCGATGCAGCAAAAACATTAACCGCTGCATTCCTTTGTGACACTGGATTTTCACATTTATACAACAAAACTTATTATTGATCATGTTTACATTTGCATGCCTGGTGAGAAGTCATGCCTGTGTGGCATGAGTCGTCAACGACCAAACTAAATCTTTGAGATTTCTGATCCTGGGAACTTTTAAGTAAGAGAAAATAAACTGATACTGAGAAAACATTTACATTTAGTTTAACTTATTGTGCTTCTGCACCCCTGTTGAGAAACACTCTGGGCACATACGTACTCATTTGGCCAATTTTAAATATTGCTACTTATGAGAGGACTATATCTAAAAGAGCTTCACTCTTCTTAATGCCATGTCTTGCTTGGCTTAGATGTTTTGTGAATTTGCAGCGTGTTGTTCATGGCTGAGGAAATCCACCTGCTGACTTCAAGAGCCAGCTGAGAAGAGACGGAACTGAAATAAGCATTTTCTGGTCTCCTTAGCACGATCTTAAAATTTGCTAATGTTCATCTTTAGAATATACAAACGGTTTCTTTTATTCTAAAGAGTCACGAGGAATATTAAGTCTTAATGTCTGACACATTCATTTCGTCTTCATTTTGCCTTCATTTGGATCTTAAACATGACAGAGACTCTAGCTACTGCCCTCTTCTGGCCAAGGAAGGTTAGTTCAGTATGTCAGTAGATCCTTAACTTTTGTCAGATGTTAAAAAAAAGTTTGTAAAAGACTGATTCAAAACCAAAACATTTTGAAAAATATTGATCAATCTTTTGGTAGTTTACATTTAAATACATGCAAAGTTTGCAAGGAACTTTTTTATGGAATAGATGATGAAAGTCGCATTGCCCTGACAGCAGTGTGAGTCTGTCCACTTCTACAAATCCACTCTGGATTAGGTGTGTTAAGACAACTGTTGTCAAGGCAAACCGTAGTTTAAATAGTACAGAAATAAAATACTGTGAACCAAAATTCACTGAGCGAGATATAATCCATGTTAAACTGAGGATGGAAACAGTGACTGGTGATTGACTGCAACATTTGGTTGTTAAAAACCGTGCACCCACTATATGGTATTAACGTTGCTTATGATGATAAAATTGCTAAAGCATTAGCTACGACTTCAAAGCTGCAAAAATTTCCATCATACTGTCTGCAGAGTTTATAAGTCCTTCTAATGAGATGCCAGACAAACGTCTGATTGCTGTCAGGATAGAGTAAAGCGGCGGCACCCTGAAAGAGCTACTCTTTCCTCACTTATGAGTCAGACAACTATGGCAATTGATAGTTGCGAAAACACAGGCAGCCATGTTGTGGAAGCTTAAGTTTCATCAATCAAGACTGTTATTAACGTAGTGCTGTATTTATACCACAGGTGACACAGTGCAAGAGGCATGTTTGTAAAGCAGCAGACTGCAGGCTAGACCTGAGAAAGGTCAACTAATTAAATCAACTTATACTTTGAGAGTTGATCTATAAACAACAAAAGGACAATATGGTGTAATATTTTTGATTTATGGGCTAATCTTGTAGGTTCTTATTCTATAGTTTTCTTAGGTTTGTGTGTTAAAATCTAAAAAAAAAGGTAATTTTCACAAAAGGCTGGAATAAAATGCATGCCCATGTCTATTTTGGGTTACTTCCTGGTGGTTTCCTTTGCATTTTTCTAATGCATTTACACAAATCTTTAAATCACAAAAAGACCAACTTATATAGATGTGTCAATTTGAAGTATTTTAAAGACAATTGGAAATGTGCAATGCTGTAAAACATGATTTTGCTCGCTTTCAACAAGATTCCTTGTTGGAAGGTTTTACATCATCAAACAATTCTAAATATCAGATTAAGTATTTAACTCCGTTTTTAAATTCCATTTGCAATAAGCGATGCAATATTATCAAAATTCAGCACCTGAGGGGTGATTTAGGTTATTGTTGAAGACAAGCTTGGGTGCTGCTGGTATTCATGCTGATGCTACTGTGACACGAACCATCCACCTACACTGTGCTGCAGACCAAACACTCCTCCCCATAGCAACAGCAGGATAATAAGCACTGTCACAGTGCAAAAACTGCTCACACAGTGTTAAGCAGACGGTTTTAATTTTGCAGCTGGGTCATTCATTTACACACAGTTACAAACATACATTTACTTAAATACACACACAGTATGAGCATTTATGGTTCCTGCTTTGAATTTACTCCTAGTTTATGGTATAACCCATCTGCTGCCTTTATGTGTTTACAATATCACAGTCCTGAATGTTCTTTTGTATCTCATGCTGAGTTTATATCCGACAGGAACCTTCGAAAAGACGGCTTTAAAGTGAACATGTATGTGGTCAATGAGCGCTGGATGTTCTCTCTGCTGTGGTGTGCAGGAGTCAGTTCAGTCACTACTAACAACTGCCAGGTGTTTAGCAAAATGGAGCAGCCTGACTGGACCATGGTGAGTGATGTGCACACATGCAGTAACAGTGGCTGCTCGTTTGTTCCTCCTGCTCCAGCGGTTTAATTATCAACTGATCATCCAACACTTTCATGGTTCCGTTTTGTACCACTTCTTTCTGAACTCTGTGATCCTGGTTTGTATGTTTCAGGCACCTTCTGTTTATAGAACATTATGGATTTCAGTAGATGCTGCATCCATTTTGATAATGATTGCTGTCTTTGTCTATCAACGGTAAGCTAACTGCAGTTTTTTTTTTAATTGAAAAATGTTGATGATTTTGCACTAATCTTTTTCTTTGTGTGTGGCAGGAAAACCAAACGTTCCCATCACAGAGAAGGTAAAATTAGTTAAAATAAAATTTACACATCATCCTTCATATGCAACCCTAACTTCATTTAAATATCAACTAATCTACTGTCTGTTTTCTTATTTTAATAAATTAATGTCACTTGATTAAAGCTGCAGTTATTAACAAATAGATGTTACTACATATTTGTTGTGACAGTATAAGACACATAATCTGAGAAAAACTTGAGCTCTTCTGCCTTCTACCAGTTCTCCTAGTACTAACTGAAGAAACACACCACTAAATCTGAAATAACCAATCAGAGCCAGGAGGAGGTTCTTAGCGCTGTCAATCAGTCTCATGCTCATCTCCTCCCTTTGAACGCCGCCTCCTCACCACAACATAGCCTGCTACGAATGCTAAAGCTAGTTAGCATGGTCACTAATGACGGGAGATAATTGGTTTTACTGTAACAGTAAGCTACAGTACACTTAGCAGCACGTACATGAGGTGGATTGACACACTAAGACCTTCTTCCTGGCTCTGATTGGTGGTTTTTGACCGGGAGCGGTGCTATTTTTTGCAGACCACAGTAATAGCACTAGTGGACAGAAGTGGAGGAGCTTGACTTTTTTCATAGATTATCTGTCTTATGACATTCTGTCACAAAATGGAGGCAGTTTTAACAAATCAATCGATCAATCAATCAATCAATCAATCAATCAATCAATCAATCAATCAAATTATGGAAATATAAATATGGAAGAAACACATTTTTGTTAAAGTTACTGCATCTTTAAGCCCAGGTAATATTCCCACCTTCAGCGTTCTTAAGAATTTTAATTTTTCTTGCGGCTGAAACTTTTAAATAATTTTCCTTGTCAAAAACGGATATTGATATATCTTTTTTTTATTATTATTTTATCTGTACCAGGAAGAATCAACACTTTTGATGGGCTCGAATTGCTTCTTTACTTCAACAGGCATCAGAAGACCTAAAGCCATCTTGGATCCATTTCTGGGTCACCACAGCAGCTAAACGCTTCATCAGGTCTAAAGAAAGAAATAAAATGTCATCCCCACACATTTTTGTATTAAGCTGTGAAAAAAGAAATAATTTTTTACTTTTGTGATTTTATTCAGATGTCATTAATATGCCACTGGATGGTGTTTGGTTGCAAGAGTTTTTACGTTTAAAGGTTTATCTTTTTGCTAAATAAAATACAGTGCCTTTGACCTTCTGATTGTATTAAGATCTGAACTGCTTTCTCTTTGCACTATATTTTTGTACAATTTAAGGAAAGCTACAAATAAGCCTGAAATGTTTCACAACCTTGGTGGATTTAGAGTTAAAATTTTTCCAAGTCCAAGTTGTCAGATTTCCTATCAGATTCAAGACGAGACTCTGGCTGGGTTACTCTAAAACACTATTATTAATGCCAGTCAAAAAAATCATATTGGTAAAATTAAAAGACAACTTTAAACGTAAATCTACCATGAGTATGAATCATTTTAAGCTAAACTACAGCTACACTACACCATGGAAACATATCTGTAACCTGAGCCAAATTAACCAGAATGTTTGTTGTTATTTTGTGTGTGTGCTGCTGTTTGAGTTGTATTCTGTGTGTAATCCCAACACTTTATTCTCAGGGAATAAACAACAACACCCCAAATTTGATCCATTTTATGAGTTAAAAAGAAAGTATGAAAATTACAGAACTGTCAAAATTTCTCCAATATGGATTATTTTTGGATCCAACATTTACCAGATTTTTGTGACATAGAAAACTGACGATAAAATATTTCAAATGTTTTTTCCATTTTTCAATGTGGCATGTCTTGTGTAAAATCCAGTAAAAAAAAATGGATTCATTTATTTTGAATCTGATTGATAAGACATAAAGTTAAGACATTGTAATAGGCTGTGTTCGTTTTCAACCTTTAAATATAACCACTTTGCAGAAATGTGACCTTTTCTAAATTTTTACAGTGAACTCAGAAAGAATAATGAATCTAGATCACTGTGATGTACATTCTTTTTTAAAGATTTTATTAACTGTTTAATAACAAGATAAACATGTTTTTTTTTCTAATGTCTTTTTTTTCACATTTTTTAGCATCATATATTAAAGGGAAAAAATAACATTTGTATAATCTTAATTTAAAGGTGTGTTTTATACTGAATTAATACTGTACAAAATTACAATAAATTTGGTGGAATAGCTTTTTTAAAATTATGTTTATATTTTTTAAATACAGATTTAAAATAAAAACAAAAATTAATTCATTTAAAGCCTTGTATACAGAGTATGATGTTTTTCATGCACAGTATTAATTTCTGATGTTGTAAATGTTGTCCTTACTTATTGAATATTGTTTTTGTTGTTACTGTTGTTTTACCTTTGTGTAAATACAAATGCTCACACTGAACTTGCTGCTGTGAAACTGGGATTTCCCCACTGTGGGGCAATAAAATATATTTCTATTTTGTTAGAAAAATAAGTAAACAAATAAGTAAAATAAAAAATACATAAAACACAAAGCAGTGAGTTGGACTGCTGGCAATCACATTGCATGCTGTTTAACGCACCAATAATTAGACCATTTTAAACAATACCCAGTTTTATTTATCTTATTGAAGATCTAGCTATAGTGCTTATTAAAAGTATAATCCGAATGTATTCATATTTTGCATGATTAATTTTATTGCAACTATTTATCTGAACATATTTTCAGAGTTGTAATAACAGCATTTATATTTAATATATATTTCATAAAGCAACATAAATATTAAAAATGGGATAGAGATAATGATTAGAATGTTAAATTCAACCAAAAGATTCGAGATTTTAATCATCGTGCCTACATTACCCAGAATGCAGCGCTGCTACCAACCGTTGTGTGGAGATTTGGGTGTGTTATGCTAGTAGCTGCCATGGTAGCGGCTACTGTAGTCTCCATCCGCTAGCCTCCAAGAGGGATGAGGAGCCGGCTAAACAGCACTGGTAAGCAAACTTATTTAAACTACTGACATATTTTATCTGAGACTTTAAACCTGTAGTCTACGATCCCACCTACGGTTGAATCACTTGAGCCATTTTACCAGTTAACGTTTTCATTCCTGGAGCTAACCAGCCAGGTTCGTAAAGTCGGTGGAGTTCTCCTTTAAACTGTGATTTATTTCAGCACTACGTTATGTCGCCACAAGATGGCGCGCACTTCAAGAAGATGTTAACGAGACGACTTCACGTTGATAAAAATAAAAACCGCTCAGCCTTCCTAAGGCTAATTACCGCGGATGATGATGGGTAAAACATGGTATAGAATGTAAATTAGAGAGTTTAATATATTTTTTTAAACTCTTACGTACGGCTGAGTCAGCGGATATTTTCCATGATGGCGAGGCAGCGACGCTGAAGTTAGCTTCTGATTCGGCTTCACGGTAAAGGGCTATTTCACAAATTTAAAGGACTATGAAAAAGATCAACCTTGTTTTAAAAACTAAATACTTGACTTATTAGACCTGGACTATATTTTATTAAGACATGCCTTTGTAAAAAAAACTTTATTCTATTTTAAAATGGCCATCCATACATATTTGACACCCTTCACCACCTCTACACTCACGAAACATTTGATTTGGTGAAACTTCAATAACATACAATAAAATTGTACTTTGAATGTGTTTTCAGTGTGGATATATACTAGCTATAGAATAAATTTGGTTTGCTTTGACAGGGTGAAAAAAAGTAGACCTTACACCCAGGGATGGTGGAAACATCTACCTCTAAGCATATGTAATGTCATTTACCTTGCTGTGTTTGTTCTAATTAAGTCAGATTTAAGTACAAACTTTACCAATTCCACTCTAACACCTTCTTATTTAGCTATTCAGAGTTGGACTTGCTGGTGTTCTTGAGATGTTTGTTCTGCTGCACCAAGTCGGCTTGAGTACCTGAACTAATTCTGTTCTGCTGGAGAACAGAACCCGTAGTTTTATCAATTACAGTACCTGGAAACGGCAAAACACTCCCACACCATGATAGCATCACCACCATGTTTGACTGTGTGTATGTTGCTTTTTTTTAATGCTAGTTTTATTGAGGGTGTAACAGGACACAGGCCTTCTAAAAAGTTCCACTTTTGTCTTGTCAGTCCACTGGATATTTTAAGTCTTGGTCATAAAGATGTGCTTTGGCTAATGTGTCTTTGTCTCCATTGGTTGCATCTGAAACCCATCAATGACTTCCTGGACTTGTTGATGCAATACTGACAAATGCCAATGACTTTGTTTCTGATTCTGTTTTTAAATGTGGCTTTCAAGATCTTTTGAACTACATTTCACCAGTGTGGTCTGTGGATCTGCAGATTTTCAGGCCTGGCTTTAGGTAATAAACTCTGCTTTCAAAAAAAATTGATTGGTCAAGGTTACTCATATATATATATATATATATATATATATATATATATATATATATATATATATATATATATATATATATATATATATTATAACAACAGATCACTGACATTCACGGTAACTGTATTGTGATGGACATTTACTTGTGTATATTTATACTGTTCAAGTTAGAGCACTATGAGTGATTCAGAGTTTTAACTAGAGCTCTTTGTAGACTTTGCGCTTTCAAATAAAAACACAACAGAGTGAAATAGCCCTGTACAAATCAGAGGCGAACTTCGGCATCGTGGCGAGGCATGTGTCCAATGGTAGGAGGGACGTGACATGGACCGGGGGCCGATTTGCCCAAAACTTCTGGGAAAGTTAACATGAAGTAAACAGACTCACCCAGTCACATCTCTGCTTCACGTAGTGGATCATACTGGTGAAGTCAGTTTGGCAAACTGGGAGCCGCGAGGGGATTTTAAACTGGAGATGCAACTTTTATAAGAAAGGCTGTGTTTATTTTGTTATTTTATCTTAAAACCAAAACATCTTTTGTATAAATGACGTTTCAAGTCGCGCCCTCCATGGTGCATAAATATGGTAAGTACTTCTCCATCTCTCTAATTAGTGTTTCCTGTAAGTTTTAGTTACATTTTCAGGTTGATGCCTTCGCATTGATGAACCCAAGCGATCGTTTTTGTTTTTGCCTCTCTAATCTCAGCTGAAATCTCAGGAGAAACCCGAATAACTTTTTCTGGCCCTTAGGGGTTAAAAACACAGGAAAAAATCCCGGGGACTTCCACTTCCGGGCTGCGAATGATTTCTGACGGAGTTTTTTTTTTTTTTTTTCGATCATCGATCAGTGTTCAGGCTCAGGTATTGCAAGCAGATTTACCTTCGTGATGTGCATCATCTCTCTGCCCTCACCACCCACCGGGTTCAACAACACACAGAGCTGCCTCCGTGTAATATATGCAACTTATTTCTGTCAGTGACAAAAATATAAATGTTTCCCTTTCGGGGTTTCTTTCCCAAAGCTTAAATGCAAGTTTATCGCATTATAGTACAATAAACAATATAGCACACTAGTAACTGTAGAATTCAGCTTGAGTATTTTCACTTTTTTCCCATTACAACCACAAATTTTATAATATATGTAGTAGGTGAGACGTCTGCAACCTTTATAAACAAAGAACAATTTTTACCTTCATTTCAACTCTTTTTGAACTGCAAATGTTACATGACCTTTTGAAAAAGAGCAAGTTATAATTTTAGATAAATCTACTCAAAAGTGTGTAGAAACTAGTTAAATTTACTCAGGTGCATTTATTGGAGTGACGTTTTGGGAGAAAAAAGAACTTGGAGGGGTATATTTATCACACTGTACTTTTTACTTCTATTTGGGTAATATTATAATGAAGTACAGCTTAGTGAATGAAGAACAAACATTTCAATCAAAAATGCCCTCAGTCCATCATTAGGAAATGTAAAAGACTTCAGCCCAACGTCACAACTACAGACACATGGCTGTCCATCTAAGCCCTCAGATGGACCGATAATCAGAGCGTCATCTAAGAGGCTCCTGGTGTCTTTGGAGGAGCTGCATAGATCTAAAGCTTAGGTAGGAGAATCTGTTAACAAGACAACTATTGGTAGAACACTCTACAAATCTAACACCTATGGAAGAAAGACAAAGAAAGAAAGCAAAAAGAAGTTATGTTTGCTACAAGCCATGTAGAAGAAAGGGCTTTGATCAGATTCAAAACTGAACTTAATTGAAACACACCATCTATGGAGAAAAGCTAACACTGGAAATAAGCATATTCAAGCATTAGGACTCTCTATCCAGTCTGAGACCCAGTAAATATCCACAGCTGGATATTTGGGAAAACAAATACATTTTGATGTGCTTTTTCCTTTCATCCACACGGAAACTCAGTGTAATATCACTAAAACTATTACTTATAAAACCTCTGACCAAAACCAAGATTTGAGAAAACTTGTGTTTGTGTTTGTACGTGTAAACAGAAAAATAATCCCACGCATTAGTCTGTGATAAATAATGCACTGAATCTAAATACTCACTTTGATGTGATTGTGATGAATTGTGAACACTTCATTGTAAAAGTGCTGTTAAGAAATGCACCTGTTTTGTGATGCAGACACAGAGAGGGCTGTGGGGCTCCTCAGACAATACCAGGCCAACCTGACCAGCCCAGAGGAGCAGGCCTTGAAGACCAGTGTGGGCAAAGTGTCTGCCATCTTGGGCAGCCAGCTTTTCCAAGCTCTTCTCGGTAAGGAAAACAACACAAAGTAGTTTACTTTGACACTATTCAAGTCTTTCCAAACTTTACCCTTTAGCTGAAATTATAGCTGTTTCTCAATATGAACTTTTTAAATGTGGACAGCTTATTTTAATTTGTGCAGCTGTCTGCAAACCGAAAGGGAGCGGACAGACAGGGTCACATTTTATTCATTTTTATGGGACGTTAACTGAGTCCACACATTTCCCAATTAAGCTTTATGAAAGAGGCCTTTCAGTGTCCCCCACAAAGGTTTGCTCTATGCCATCCCCCAACTTTGTAGCATTCTTGGATTTTAACAAAACCCTATTAAAGCCAAAACAGTCCATATATACACTAATTGGTATTAATCCAGGGCATTCTGGTACATTTCTCACACCGAATTGACCACATATTCTTTTTTGTACCCTATGCTTTATGAAACTGAACTCACTTGAGTTGACCATTAAGTTTTTATAATTGCTGTTGTCATTGTTGGTAATGCTAATCCTAAAGTGTTCTCATATAAAGAGCTGCTGTAACCACCTACACCTTCATGACTAGTTTGGTGTTTTGGAAAGAAAAAGAGCTTGAGGGCTCAGGGTGAACATAGCATTTCTTTTTTCTTTTTTTTTTCTTTCTTTTTTACAGCAGATAAAACACGTTGCTTCTTTTTAACCAATGGTTCAGTGGTCCCTCTAATTACCACAGCCATGTTATAATGATCCTCGCCCTTGGCTCTGCTATTGCTTCTGCTGACCCACTGCTGCTTCTTTGCTGGGGATATGAGGGGGAGGGGTGTCATGACTCAGGCAGGAGTTAAAAGAAACAGAGCACACTGTTGTTTCTGGTGATGGCATACGGAGGGGGATTTAAAGTATTGTTTCCTGTGTGAGATTGATGCAAACTCCAGGCATAAGGGCTTGAATTATTAGACATTTTCCCTTCTTGTTTGACGTCAGGAGGTTGTAGTAGAGGCCAAGTTGCTGTTTACTGTGGTTTTAAGAGCATATGTCTGGATTTGTCTCAACGCTTGATTGTGCAGCTCAAGTATAACACTAACGCAGACCAAGGAGCAGAGAGCTGGTGTATCGCTTTTAATAAATTGCATGGATTGTCCTCATCGCTGTGTATATTTGAGAATTATCTTGAGAGCTTCGGGTATTTTGCCTGTGGGAGGTGATCTTCCTCATCACAGAAGAAGGCAAAGAGCCACAGTAGGAGATGAGTAATAGAAACCAGAATAATCAAGTGTTGTTTGTACCTGGTGGGGATGCTGGTAAATCAAAGATGTTACATGTGATGCTCTGATTGCTAGTTGCCTCAGTGTATTATAAGAAAAATATTTATTTCCTTAGTCTTTAAATCTCTTCAACCACTTTGACATCTTTCATTTTACAGAAACTATAATCTGATACATTTGGCCCTGGAAAACATCACTTTTTAATCTTTCATACTTTGTTAAAAAACATTCATATCCCTTTGATCCTGATTAAATACATAATACCAAAAGATGCAAAAACAAAATCCAAATAAGCTGCTGCTAGCCTCCCTCCCAACTTAGTATTTATACTTGCTTGTGAAAATGGTTGCAAAGAGATGCTCAGTTATATAACAATCCATCTTTGAAAAGCAGAAGTAGAGCCTCCTGCACAACCAACAAAAATGCAGCAAGTGGTTTTTGGATGGTAAGCTGATAACAAAACACTTGTCTTTTCCAGCAGCCATTGTACAGCACAAACAGCGGTAAAAACAAGTGACTAAATGTGCTGGAGCATTGCTTGGGTTGCTAGGTAACGGCGAAGTGCCCATAAAGTATGACATAACAATTGGGAGGTTTTTGAAACAACTCATTTTCCAGACACTAAAAAAATATTAACTTGTCAAGAAAAGGCTGGGTGGCTTTATAAGAGCTTGGGCTGTTTTTAGAAGCAATTGAGACCCAAATGAAAGTACAAAAACGTTAAAAATGTGAACTTTGCATGATAGGTCCCCTTTAAAGGCACCTATCATGCCTTTAAAGGCATGATAGCCGCCTATCATGCCCATCATGACAGGTGCCTATCATGATAGGCATGATAGTCTGCAGAAATATATATTTCTGCAGACAGATATATTTCTGTCTGCAGAAATCTATCTGCAGACATATTTCAAGGCAGCACCCCAAAGACACTACTTTCTTATGTAACATCATAGAAAAATTAGTCAAAATAGCCAAGGTAGTCAAGGTACCATGGTCTTCTAATAATTGTATATGGGTTAAGGATCTTACAATTGGTTTTGTCACCAAACCTAGTATTTTAGCAGGGGTGAGTTTGGAGAGCCACTTTAACATGTTGAACATGGGAAGAATGAAGATTGGTCAGGGAGAAAGCAGAAAGGTGCCGGTCAACATCGGACCCCAGCGCTAGCATCTGGCCCACTGTGCAGCCCTGTCCAGTCTTGTAATAATACTTTTCACAGGCCTCAGTTTCACCAATGAAATGTTAATGTGAATTTCATGAGCCTGAAAATTTGTGTAATTTTGGTCGAGCTCATTGACATTCGCTCAGTGGCGTATTTATAGAAATGAGGTAGACTCAGCGAGGATTAGCTTTTCCAAATCAGGATTCCAAACATTCCTCACAAAGAATCTTCAATCAAGGCCGAGCCTCAGGCAGACAGGAAAATAAATTGCTCTTGGCTGCCATGCCAAACCTCCTCCACAGCTCTCCAGCTCAACCAAGCAGCGTACAAGGGAGGGAACAGAAGAGTAAAGAGAGGCCTGTGGTCGTTTTCTTTCAGGTGCAGGGCTGGAGAGGCTTTATCCCTCGTTCAACATGTGGTTCTCATGGAAAAAGGGCGGCTTGCAGGTGCAGCCGTTTCACAGCTCTATAATCAGAACGCGGCGCAATATAAACATTAGTCATTCTTTTATCCGGTCCTGGTGTGTTTACCTTCACATGCTCAGGGCCATGTGAACTGGTTTCAGTTACAGCTTTTTTGCGTTTGTCACTGTGCCGGTGGCTTAAAAGCAAAGCCGTCTAAGCTGAGCAAGAAAATAATTAACTCTAGTTTCGGATTGATGTGTCAACACAATGGTAAGGTATATCTCTTAGCTCCATTGTGGGTGTATAGAGGTGTTGCATCCAACGTGGGCGGGACAGGTATTGGCCACTTGATTGGATGTCTGCACGGTTGCACTGTCACAAACAAAGCTTGCCTTAACTGTGCATCCGTCCTTTTGTTCCAACACAAGCACATGGTGCAGAGCACCAGGGTGGAGGGAGTTGAGACTGACACACGTTACATTACAGAGGACCCTAAATGCCTGAGGAATGTTTTATTGAGGCTGTGAGAAGGGGGTGAATTGTTTGCCCTGCTTTGAAATTGTGACCTAGTTTTCCATCAGTGTTGTGTGGGTTGCTCGTCGTCATGTAAAGATCCAGGGGCACATTTTTGTCTGTGTGTGTGATTCAGCCTGGCAGGACGTGGAGAGATGAATCAATCTAAGTCAAAAGGTACATATGACAAAAAGAAGAGGTCTGTGGCTCCCCGATCCTGCATTGACATGTTAGTCCAAGGTGCATTTGTGTCAAAAAGACTCCAACCAGGATAATGCAAACTTTTTTTCCCATCTAAATATAGATCTAGAATAAGTTCAGTCAGAGTGGATTCTGCCTTGAATTGTGTGTTTTGTCTGCTGGCCAGGAATTTATGTGGTCTCCAGACGTGGAGCATTGCTGAGACTGTTTTAGAAGGCCACAAGATGTGCAAACAGAAAAGCTGTCTGTACTTTATGTGACTGAGAATGAGAACGCTGACATCTGAAGGAGATGTGATCGAGCACCTTCAGAAGAGCTTGTTACCTTTTACAGGAACAGAAAAAGTAATTAGAAGTGTTAACTGGAAACCGAGGTGCCCAAGATGCAGTCAGAGAGCAAATCCTGAAAGACTTCTCAGATGCAGGTTTTTTTTTTATCACTTAAAGTAGAAATAGCACTTATGTTATTAAAAGAACAGGTCATATGAATAAATGTAATGATAACACACTAAAAATAAGGAGATTTTTTTTTTTAGATGAAAGGTGACATGTTTTTCTTGATTACATCCTAAAAAAGAGCACTGAAAAAGTAAATATATATACAAAAGGCATTGTTTACAACAGCAAGTAGTTTGCAGAGACATATTTGTTCACATTTTAAGGTGCTTGGCAGGTATCCTGGAGAAATTGCCTCCACTTTTACATATTTAGTCTGTGTCAAGCGCTTTGGTGTTCCAGACCGATTTAATGCCGATAAGGGCTTTGTGGAGGCTGCACCATCTGTTGCAGAACTTCCTGGTTGACTGGAGATGATTATTACCATCTTTGAAAGTATTTAACTGTGGAAAACCTTTAAACCACCTCTAATGTGTTTCAGCTTTGCTTCCAACCAGCCAAACTTTCTGGTAATCTTTGGTAAATATTCTCTTGGCTTTCCGAAGTCTCCGAAAAATGTTTGCTTCTTGGCTGCTTTTTCACCAGTTTTCTGGTTAAGTTTTGTTTCTGACAAGGACAGCACATTGTACTAGTTGTCTTTTAAAAAATGAGGAATGTGGAGGAGTAGAGTACAGTCAAAAAGTGTCAGTCCAAGAAAACTATTTACAGCAGATGAACAATATGAGAAAGTTATGGTTTGTAGTGGATAACAAAGCTGCAAAGTCAAGACAGAACTCCTAACACTCGACGCACGTCTTTATTTAGCCTGGAAAAATACATGTTAAATTAAGCGTTTTGTTTCTTGGGTATCGCCAAAGTTTATATTTAACAAAGACGTTGAAGTCAGGCTTTGACCATTGGATCAATCGCTACCACCTTTCCTCCATAATAAGACATTCATGCACATCTTTATATTGTTTTGATGGTTGTCTTTACTGTCTGATCAGTTAAACATATGTGTTTCTATAACTAGACTTTTCACATTCAGTTCCTCACTTTAAATTTCCAAATTTTGTTTCCACATTTAGTGAACGTCTTGGTTGTAGGTTAAATAAATGTCAATGGACATAACAAAACATTGGCATGGGACAAAATCTGAACTATTCAGCTTAGGTATGTGTGTGTTTGCATGTACATGAGAGTTTGTTTAAGTGAGGCTGCTCTTCAGTCAGCTGGTCAACAAATTGCTCTTCCCACACATGGCTTCACTCCTCCACATTCAGACACACAGATGAGTCAAATGCTCCATTCTTACACTTTTGTTCCCACATTGTCTTGTTGGGACATTCTGGCTCATGTCTCTGTCTGAAGCACACACACAGAAGCCAGAATTTTATAGTTTTTATAATAAAAATGACATAACTTTGATTTTGGAAAATGACAAGATCTTCTTTTCAAAGGAATTTTGAAACCCGACTTGACCTTTCAGTGAACCTGTTTTTTTGAAAGCTGATGAACTCTCCTGTCATTTCCTTATGTCAACGTTGCAGTTGCTAGTCCTGTGTTTGGCATCAGCAAAAATGTCACAGTACATTCTCATCAAATGCTTGCCACTCAGAAGGAACCTGAAAGGAGAAAGTGTGGCACGGTTAAGAAACACTCTCAAAATGCGTGGAATAAACATAATGCTGATTTTTAACTAAAAATATGTGCTAATCAACATTTTCTCTGAATTTCTTTTTTCAAGAAGGAGATATTCTGCAGATTTTTGGCAATTTTTCATTAGTAGCTAATTAGGTGTGTTAGTTATTTTCACCTGTTACAGTTTTGTGTATCTGCCTTTTATTACTTAGGTGTAGGAAGACATTAAGGATTAAAAACGTCCCTGCATTTCCTACCTGCACATTTGACACTGTGGGATACATGTAGCATTTGATCAGCATATAAGCCAAACTGCTGTCCACATACCATTAATGTTGCACATGAGCACCATTGCTATTGAGTCGACACAACTGCAACTCAACCCCATAATAACCTCACCTAATCTTACAGTACAAGATCCAAATGCTCCACTCAGCTCTGCATTCTTAATGCTTGAAAAGTGAAATGGATGCAATTATCAGACCTCTACAGGGCACTTAAATAACTAATTTCATTATCCTACAATCAGTTCATACATAAATATAAAACACTGGCAAAAGCAGTATACCCCATCCATGCACAGTTGAATACTAAATCACACTCCCTTGACTTCGATATAAACACACTACTGGAGAGCGTCAAAGTGGCATACCTACATTCAAAGGTGCTTTCACATCTTTGAAATGTGAAAGCACATTCAAATATAAGCAAAAAATCCCCTTATTCTTTACGTCTAAACCTACATAACAGTTTTCAACATGCCTGCATTCATGTCATATATGCTAAACAGAACAGGTGTGTTTTTCCATATCCTCACTTTATCCACTTTATAAAAGTTTTACTGGAATCCACAGAATTTCTCAACAAATGCATTTCTTGGCTGAGTTAAAATCAGAGCTTTTCTATATAGTTTCAGCTGAAAGAACTTGCTTCTCTCATATGTGATGCCCCACTGTCTTGTTGAGCCCCAGACAAAGCGATGATCTTAAAAACAAGAAAAGGAGAGCTTCCCTTTTCTTGTTTGGCTTGATAGTTCTAGAGTCTGGTGTGCTCTCTCCAGGAGACAAAATCTGTCAACTGTGTAACAGTTTTATATAAACTTAAGTAGTTTCCAACTTTGTCTCCCTGTCGAAGACTGATCAGTAGCAGTTTTGTTTTTCTTCAAACACAATTTTCCAGATCTTTCACCTTTGTTCTGAGGTAGCAAATTTGCTTCATAGCATTGAAAGTCTTGGATTCATTTTGCTCCGACTCTGTCTTGCGGTTTTCCAGGGCGTTCACTGACCTTTAGTCCTAAGACTGCCGTTTATACTGGCAAGTTTTAATCCTAAAAACTTGGAACAAAGTTCCTTCAGCTGCTGTTGTTATTAGCCCTATCATGTAAATTTATTGTCCTATCTTGACTTTTTGAATATTAAAGGTCTAATATGCAAGAACAGAATCTTTCAGTGTTTGGTTGCACTTGTTTTTGTCATCATTTCAATTTATTTGGCACACTCAAACCAGACTTATTATTTATGTTACCTGTTTTATGGAGTCTCTTGATACACAGTCCACTTTGGCTCATGACTCCACTGCACAATTGTACTTTAAGTTTTTTTTTTTAATTGGTTTTGCTCAACAATTGCCAAACCTAAATTAAAGAAAAGGTGAAAATATGGGCCATTTTTTTTTCTTTTGGCCCATAAATCCTTTATATTTTCTCCTCTGAAATATCATTGAAAATCCATCCGTCCGTCCGTCCGTCCGTCCGTCCGTCCATCCGTCCATCCATCTATTAATTAATTGCTTTTACCCTCTAATCGTGTTAACCTTGTGTTGACCTCTAGCTGCTTTTGGGACTTTCTTAGAAAGATAAATAAAAAGGAGAATTGGAGTTACACCAATACATCATGCACCTTGAGTAGTGTTATCCACAGGCTACAAGCATAACATTTTGAGTGTTTTTGCTGTTATAGAGGCTTGCCTGCATGCCTCTACACTAAGCAACACTGCACCATATGAGAATGAACCATAAAGTTACACTCTCGCTCTCTCCTCTGTAATGGAAAAAGCAATAATAAATCATGGATGTCTGGAATCAGAAAGAAAATGTGATGTGTGTAGAATAATAAACAGAGAACATTCACTAAGATTTCTTTTTGTAACTCATTGTGTTGGCTCTTACTGACCTAGTGGTTAAAATATACAGAATAAGTCCTAAGGCACATCAATGCATGGTAATATAGACAATCTTTACTAATACTCTGGTGTCAGCAGGGGTCATGATCTTGTTTTTATGTGGAGCTATAAGATGTTATGTGATTCTATCAGACACTGATTGATACTCTGAGCCGGGGTCACATAGTTCAGCAAATGAATATATGGAGTATGTTTGGAAATATAAAGACATCGATGTAAACAATTAAATCCCAATCTTCCAATTTTACCCACTGAAAACTGTGAGCTTCCTGAATTTCATCAGCAGAAATAAAATATAAATGAGAAGTGATTATGTTTGTTCTTGCCCAAGTAAAGAGAGAAAAAAAAATCATTATTGTTTTACTTCTTTTCCCCCACAGATATTCAGGAGTGTTACGAGGTGACCTTGCAGTTGAACGCAGAACAAACTGTTGTAAAGGAAGACAGCGGGCAGGATGTGTGGGAGGTAATTTTACCGCTTCACATTTTATTGTAGATCAGAGAAAATGTGCTTTATGTTTACATTGAATGAGATGCCGCTTGTGTTGTGTATGAGTTGCTTTAACTTGGCAGCTGAAACAAGATGTTATTACCTGCGTTCCTAAGATTTCTGCATTTTACCCTGAGTCATGGGAGCTTTGACTTCATGTGGATGACGGAAGGCACACATAACTATTTAAACCACAGGAACCTTTTCCTGACGTCATGGACATTTTTGTGGATGGCGGAGGGAGAACGGGTCCTTTATGAACTTTTAAACTGTTGTCATGTTTGCGCTGGACAGCTATTTTTTACACAGACTCCCACAATTGTTTACACACCAAAGATGCTCCAGTATAATATTTTTTTCAGCTAAAGTGATGTTCTAATATACAGTTAAAACCAGAAGTTTACAAATGTTGAATAAAAAGATACATACACGATTTTTTTTTTTTTTTTTTTAACTGTCTAAACTTAAATCAGACCAAACGTCTTGTAAGGATTTGGTTGTTTCTGTGTGTTTATTTAGATTTCTGTGTCTGTGCATTCTCTGTGTTGTCCCGTCTTCCCCTTGATTAGTTACACCTGTTTCTTGTTTCCCCTGATTGTCTCCCTGTGTATTTAAACCCACCTGTGTGCCTTGTTGGGTCCTTGTCTGGTCATCCCGTCTTGGTGTCTTGTCTTCCCCGTCTTCCCGTCTTGGTGTCTTGTCATCTTGTCTTCCTGTCTTCCGTCAAGTCTGTTGTCAGTATGGTTTTTTGATAGTAACCAGTTGCTACCAGTTTTGAGCCTCCGCTCTTTCTCTGCTGCCTGGACTTTTGGACTTCATCAAGTGATTTAATGATACCATTCATAATTAAGTCATCACTTCTATCATTTCAACCTGGGTCCACAGTGTCTTCCTCACCATCTGTACTACTGCAAATCATGACACTTCTCTTATCTTAGCTCAGTTAGAATAACTAAAAATATTTTTATTTGCTAAGCACCACAATAATGAGAAAATGAGTCTGTCAGAGATTTATTTAATAGTGTCTTCAACATTTTATTAAACAAACAAATTATAATGTCACAACTTTGGAAACTTCTGGTAGGTTTACTGACCCAGTTTAGTTTCAGATGTATTTTAAGGGCACAAATTGAACACCCTCTGTGGGTTTCATAGTCTTCTGATTCTTTATTTTGATTTTTAGTAGCTGCTTTCTTTGACTGCGGTTAGTCAGATGTTTTTAAAGCTTGAAATTTTGAATGACTTCGCCTCTTAAACCAGTTTATAAAAGGTACTTATTTTCTGTAACAAATCCCTTTTGAGAATTTTGTTTTGCTTTTTTCAAACCTTATTAAGCTATTCCTCAGTGTTTTGTACTTGTTTGGGAATTACTGGATTAGTTAAGCATGAACTGCTACTTCTTGGTTAATTCAAGCTCCACGTGTTCAGAGTATGTCCGTTCCCAGTTTGAACATCTAAACCCTAAATTATGACCACATTCTGAACGTCATTCAGCTCCTCTCAGTACCACTGTGATCCACCCTCTTGACTTTCTAATTCGGTGCTGTGTGGCTCCTGGTCTGTCCTCCTTTGGTACCAGCTGGCTGTGGGGCGCAGGCACAATCCTGAGCTGGTTGGAAGGATGAAGTGATCCTGTTGGGAAGTTTTAAAGGGGAAAAAGCACGCTCCTTCATGTATATCCACTGAAGTGCTCATCTGTATTCAAACCCTGCTGTCACATGAGTGGAGGATGGGAGGGAAACTAAATGAGTCTGCAAATTCAATGATTTGGTGCAGAGCAGCAGGTGAGAGAGGAGGAGGAATGCCCTTCTTTGCATGAAGAATGGAAAACCTGTTGCAGCAGACTCTTTTAGAAGCCTTTCAAGTATTTTATTTTACACAGAAATAATAATAATAAAAAAAAACTAAGTGAGCTCAGTTCAAGTACACCTGCGGTCGTTTATATTTATCTCTGTGAATATCAGACCCTTAGCTGCTTTTATTAGCCAGAGCAGGAAGCTGGGAGGGGCATTTTCTGCTTTCAGTTGACCTGCCTGTCACCTCTGCCACGAGGAAACAAAGCTGTCAAAGCTAAACGCGCTCAGCATGTCTGACATAACACAAGCTCTGTTTGTTTTAAATTTGAAGAAATTGTTGAGAAAAGGCTGCAAACATGGCATAAATTTACAGAAGTATTTATTTCCTGTTTGTTCATTGGAAGTACTGCAGCCTGCATGCTCATGGCTGAGGGCTGTTTCTATATAAACACTTGTCTTTGTGACAAGAGTGGATGTTGTTTCACTCGGGTGCTATAGAGGGATTTATACAGAGCTTTTTTTAATAGTAATTCCTTTTGCTACTAGTGATGACTTGCTCTAAAGGCTGCCCTCTGGTGTCACTGACTGGACTCTGTGGTCTAAGCAGCATTGGTGGGCATACATTTCAGGTACGAAAGACTCTCTAACTATGCAAGCTTCATTGGTCACCATGAAGCCTAGAATTCTGTATTGCATTTGTTTTGGGAATTTGTTTGGCTGTAAATCTGCTGCTGTACTGAGTTGGCTAACGTGAATTTGTCCTAAAAGACGAGATCAAACGGTGAAGGCAAGTTAAAAGCAAATGTCTGTTTCTTCTTTTAAACCCACATATCGTCTTCTCTCTCTGATGTGTTACTTAGCATTTTCTATTGAATTGTGAAATAATTACAGCTGAAACCAAATGTTTATACACATCAGAAATAGACACATAGCCTTCTTTCCTTACTGTTAGACTTTAAATCAGAATTAAACTTTTAAAATGTACGTAAATAGAAATAACACGAAAAATTAGCTGAGAAATAAAGGTGATTTGTCTTTTTCTAGAGTGTACATATCTGGTTTCATCTATTCACTAAGCTGTTTAGCTAAAGATCGTTTTGAAATTGGCAAGAATAGCTTACACAAACTATATCTATTGAAGAAATATTAAAAATATTGTACTTTTATCCTAAAAAAAAAGTCTTATTGTTGCCCTACAAATCTATCTTCTTTTCTATGCCTACTTCATCATGCTTATAATGGTGGGGAACAGGGGGGATTCCTGTCATGCAGAATTGCAGACAGCTCTTTAAATCTGTTTTATGAAATATAAGACCAAACCTCTCTGCTTGCTGCAGGACCAGGAGGATGAAGGCGTGTCTCGGGTTCGAGTGACCAGCAGGAGCAGTCCCCTCAAAGTGGAGCGAGTCTCTGGTGTTGTGGCACGCTCCCTCGTCGAGATGCCAAAGGTCAGTGGAGAAATGACAGAAATACTCACAATAAACTTGTTAAATAAACACAAATACATACATCTTCTTCTAATATTATTCTGCTAAGACATCACAGAAAGCATCTTGAACTATTTGAGTCTGCAAAGTATCAAAATACAACTTAACAGTCTTCCCTAAAATGCATCTGTTTGAAAGTGGCTCAACAAATTATTAAATCAGGAGACAAAATACATATGTATGCTAGCGTTATCAGATTTTTACAACACATTGAAGGTTACGGCGATGTGTTACAATAAAAACGTTCAAGAGGCATAAACGTTTTTGCAAGACCCTGCATGTATTTAAAAAAATTTAAATAACCAACAGATGTCACCTGAAAGGGATACTTTTGTTGAGAACGTCAATTTTCAATAAATGTTTCGGATCAGGATTTCAAGTGTCGGACTTTTTGCAGTGTCGGTTAGTTAACTAAAGGATCTCAGTTCTTCAGCTGCTGCTTTTGGCCTCGTATGAACCAACTTTTTGCCAGATAAACAAGATGTTTGGCAGTTTCTTCAGAGGCTGGCCAATATGCTTCTCACATGAGCAATCGGATCGGTTCTTGTCTTTCGTGATGCGTCTCAGTAGCCTGCCATTTTCCTCAGTGCTTTTACAGGCCCTTGTGTTCACATGCGTTCCCCATTACAACACGGCCAGTGGCACATGGCAGCACAGTGGCCGCAGGCGCTTTGCTCCTCAGCTGCGCCCAGATCTAGTGCAATGAGTGGGTGGTGGAGGTAGGGGTGTAAGCATGAGGATCAGGGGAGTTGAAGGGGGTTAAAAAAAAAAAAAAAAGAAAAAAAATGGGAGGGGTGCAGGCGGTAAGCACATGGGTTCAGTGTGCATGGATGATAATGGCTGCATAAGAATCCAGTGACGGCACAGGTTGTGTGCATGTTTGATCCTCCCACTGTCACGTTGGGGGAGGGAGGTGAGGCGCAGGGAATGGCAGAGAGCGAGAGGAAGAGTGGAGAGGCGGTGGTGGGGGGCGTAGAGAAAGATGTGGAGGGGGAGGCTGGAGAGTGATAGCAAGGCGGCTGAGAGGCGAGGGCCGGTGCAGTGCGGAGCTGGAACGGACACCCAGAGCTCAGCCTCCCCTCCTATCCCCCCAGTTACCATGGAAACCACATTCCTCCCCCGCCTGCATCCCTACAGACTGCTCTGCCGCTCTATCTCTCTCCTCGCTTCTCTGTTTTTCATGCTGTCTTTTTCATTCCTCTTTTAATTCGTGTCTGTTTTTTTCTCTTTTTTTTATTCCTCTCTTTCTTTCTTCTCTTTCTCCGGCGCGTGCGGTTTTGCACATTTTGCGTCAATGCACACTCAGCAAGCACACTGATTTCAGGTGCGTTGCACTCTGCTGTGGCGGGGTGAATAGGCAATTACAGTTTATTTAGCATTCCGCTGCACTCACAGATGCATAAGCACTTTGTTGTATTCTCTGCATCTCTCTATTTTTACTTCCCCTTCTGTTCAGCACCATGCTTCAGTAAAGCCCCCTCTAGTCATTGCATTTCTGCCCACACACAGGGCACCTTAGCTTCATCTCTCCTCTTCCATGGCATCTGTCGTGGACCTGCAGCACCTTCATCATATTTTTCCAAATACCCTCACCTCCCTGTCAGTTTTTAGCTGGTCTTTTAACCACCTACTTGTCCCTTTTCATAGCTCTTCTGCTTTCTTCTTTGTTCCCTTTATGCTTGCACAAAATCCACCATTTCTCAGTGGTGCAGCTCTGATAAAATCTCCCTCATTAACCATCAATTTTAGCTCCCCACAGCGGGTATATTTCCCTTTATCATTATTCTATCAATTGGTGGTGCTGGATTTAGTTTGTATAGCTGAGCAGCTGCTTTTTTCCCCCTCTAGTTAATAGTCTCTTTGTCACCTTCTTTTTCTGTATTTCATCATGAGATGATGCATAACACCACATTTCAAAAGTTTGATGCAATAAATGTAAAGTAGCATGTACACTATTGTTTACTGGTATTTTTTGCACATATACAACTTGCTTCTTCATTCTTTCCTGCAATAACTGAATGTTACAGCAGAGGCTTAGTGTGTTTTTATTAAGAACCTGCCCCTTTAAGACTGCCTCACTACCGACTGTCCTTTTATGGTCATACATCCTGTCAGGTGACAAAGGAGCAGTCACACAGCTTCTCAGAGAAATGCCTAGAAATGACTGAAAAGCTCAATGCACGGTTTGTGCAGTGGTTGGGTCTTGTAATGCTCGTTATGACTACATGAATGTGTGTGTGTGCATGTGCGCGTGTGTGTGCGTGCATGTGTGTGTGTGTGTGTGTGTGTGTTACAGGATGTCCAGGTGGGTTTATGTAATAAGGGCTGTGCAGCCTGGTTCTGAGCTGATAGCGTTGAAAGGGCTGCAAGGAAGAAAACGATTTCCTAATTTAATGCATCTTCTTTTTTCATTTGCCAGTAGATTTTCAGAGGGCACATTTATTTCAAATAGAAATCAATTTATAAAGCAGTCTAATTCATAAATTTACATAGCTATAATTGGTACTTGCAAATATGATAAAGGAAGGAATTGGGTTTCATTAAAATTAATCAGGATTAAACTGGAATGTATATAATTTCATATGAATTTGACCTTTTTGAATTTTGCCTAAAAATTCTGTTTTTTATTATATTTTAGTTTATTTTATTTGTTATTCATTGATAATTATTATGTAATAATGTTAATTTTAGTTTCTTTTTGTCATGTTTTAGGTTTTATAAACTACTACATTTTGGCAGTACTTTAATATTTAAAGAATAATAATTATTTAACATTTATTACTGATATAACAAACAATATTAACAGATAACGTATGTCCACACTGATCAATCTGTGATCATTTCTCTGTTTGCCTCCTTCTTGATTCTGCAAGGCCATATGTACTGGTTCTGCCTGTGAAACGTTTTCCATCAGAACCTTCATTTACTGTCATATTTAATAAGCTGGAATATTATGAAAATGTTTATTCATTTCATTAAACGAGTTTCTCTTCATGAAGCAGTTATATAGATTAATTACACTCTTTATTTCCCCCTATTTATGCATACAAATAATGAAAACATTTAAAATTAGGATAATATCCAGATATAATGCAGTTGGCCAGTTGATTATCGAATTAGAGAACTGCATTGTATATGTTTTGCATCATGCAGATGTTAGTTGGAGCCGGCTGAACTGAATGGAATGAATATTAATTGAACTGAACTTGAAATTTATTTTTGTTTTTATTTTGTTTTATTGGCATCACGAATGGACAGTTCTGAATTCATAAAATTAGTATCAGTTTTGATATTTTTGCTTATATAAATCTTAATTATTGTCATTATTATTACTATGGGATAATAATTATCACCCTTTTGTCTTTTCACCTCTCCCTGTATGAGTTTGTTTTCTTCTTCTCTTGAAGAAGAAACACCTACAAGATAAACAATCTTGTAGGTGGATCTTTATTCGTTGCTGAAAAATTCTATTACTGCCTCATTTTTTTTATTTTGCAAATCAATATACATCTGTTTTGTTTGCTCTTCTGATGGCTTTAAATTGAACCATAGAATAACAGCGGGAAGGATTAGTGGCCACATGCGTGCGGTCATGTGTGCCTGGATCGATATGCTTACATCGTTTGCTTCAAAGCTTCGCCTCGACGCTCTCGTTGACTTCGTAAGAGTTTGTGGCCGCATCCCCAGGCGTTCGCGGTTTCTGCATAAGATTGCACAAGTCTCTCCTTCTTCTTGAAGGAAGGACTAGGATAGAGTGAAAGAATATCATTAAAATGAAGTGAGTTACTGTTGCATGTAATTAAGTGTGGCTGAGCCTGCTGCGTGAGCCACTTTTGGCCTCGTCTTAAGATTCTGTTCGGTTTGATAAGAATGCTACTCTGATGTTGAATTTGAATCTGAAGCACACCGTGTTCAAATATAAGCACCGTAACATGCAAGGCTACATTGAAACACACGATGACACACCCAGCTCTGTTCCCCATTAATAATGCATACGTACAGGGCTTTAATGGCAACACTGTAACACTTTCCATCAGCTCCCTGCAAAGACAAACCTTTCACTCTGTGTCAGGATGTTTTGTATCCGGTTTGTGACTAAACTACAAATTCATAAGCATGTAAAGCGGCTGCCAGGCAGTCCTATCAAATTACTGAAATATAACTGCCACAGCAACATGAAAGCCATATAGGCTCTCCTTCTCTCCTTTTCCCTTCACACGTTCACACTCTCAATCTCTTCCTCCACCCACTCGAAAGCCAAAGCGTGTAATCTTATTGGTTTGGTACACATGTGTTGATGTCATCATTGTGAACATGAAATAATTCCCCTATGGTTCCTAAATGAGGATCCACGAGGGCAGATTTCTCCCACTGTGCTCCTTTTGACCACGTCTTGCAGAATAATAAAAAAGAAAAGATGAAGAATGGTTGAATTGTGAAAACTCTGTGATTATCTTATGCTTATGCTTTTTCTGTGAGATTATTTGCGGATGTGTGTTGTGGCACAGAGCTTCAGGATGGCCAGTGATGGCACAGGACAGGCGTTAAGTCTGCAGCTGAACTGGAGATGACCGGGGAGGTGGCCAATGATCAGTCGGAGGGACAGGGGTGCTCATTGTAAGTTGGATTTTGGCTGCACTGGCCTGATGAAAAACATGGATTAGACTCACTTTTGATGGATTATAGTCTGTGGTTGTCATTGACTGATTGCGGCTTAGGACTCCCTTGCTCTTTCTCTTGAAAATATTAAGAAAATAAACACATGCGATGCTTTTTCCCCCCCATTTTTCCCCCTTTTTTTTTTACTGTGGCGTACTTCGTGAAGAAGTGCCTTCTCACCCAAAGCGGGCAGCAGCGAGGCGTCGGTGTCGCTGCCCCTTTAAGAGCAGCTAGTGAAGCGCTCAGTCCTGTTGGTGCTGCTGCTGCTGATGGCGACGCTGCGAGTTGATTGGCTGTGGCTGTCAGGACTGAGCTGCTAGAGGGATGCTGCTATGAATCCTTCCCCCTCCTCCCTCGCTGCTGCTCCCCTCTCTCTATCTCTCTCACCAGCCTCCCTCTTGCTCGCTCGCATCCCTCTGAATAATCCACATCTAGGGCAAGCTGACTGAGAGGCGATCCAGCGCTCAGCTCCTCTCTGCAGCCTGAGAAAAGAGACAGAGAGCAAAAGGCAACGATTTTCAACGCAGGAGGAAAAAAAAACGTGAGATTTTTTTTTTTTGACATATCAAGAAGATACAGAATCAACAAAGGAAGATTTTCATTTGCGGATATCATTTATTTATACATATTGTTTATATATCTATATATATATTTGTACACACGCATATAGATATTTATATATATAAATATACATTTATCCTTGTACATATCTGTATTTGTGCTCGTCTGTTTATATTAATATTTTTATATGTATTTGTGTGTGTAAATATATATGATATATAAACAAAAGAATCTATATATCTATGAATTTATATGCGTATCACTGTGAACCAAGAGAAGCAAGAAGATATTTCTATCATCAGGGCTGGTCTCTGATTGCGTGGTGGCATACAATATCTTAAATATTTCCTTTGATCTTCTACGTCAAGAGGACAAAGACTACGTGCCCATTTTGTATTTTTTGTTTTCCTGTTGCTGCTTCCCATCCGTCTCAGTTTCAGCTTCTTTTTTTTTTTTTTTGTTCTCTACATCCACGAGGAATAAAGCAACCGGATTTGACCAAAACAGAGAGAGAGAAAAAGAAAAAAAAACACGATAGAGGGGAAAATCTGTACAAATTCCTGTGATTGGTGTTATTTCCTTCGGCGCTAGCGCTCTGCAAGCCGATCGCCGCGTGCCGTGTGAGATCTGAGGAGGCAGCAGAGACCGAGTGCCACGCCGCTCATCCCAGCGTCAGCCCAGCCAGCACAGCCAGCATGCACAAGCACCATCACTGCTGCAAGTGCCCAGAATGTTATGAGGTGACCCGTATGGCAGCTCTGCGCAGGATGGACCCCCCAGCGTACGGAGGAGACTGGCAGGCCGAGCCCTATGGATACCCACCTGGGTACGGGGGAGGCCAGACCTTGCCCCCTCCAGCCTCAGGAGGGGGTGGAAGCATGGGAGGAGGAGGAGGCGGTGGGGGCGGAGGAGGAGGTGGTGGAGGTGGCACTTTGGGGAGAAGTAAGGGCAAGATTATGTCTGGTGGAGGCCCTGGAGGCCCCAACCCAAAGGGCCAGTCCAAGTGTGGCCCCAAAGTAAACGGCAACAACTCCAGTGGACAAGGAGGATGGTGGCCTGAGTGCACCTGCACCAACCGGGAGTGGTACGACCAGGTAATCCGCTTTCCTCACTCTGTTAGGGTTTCGTAGAGATCACATAAGTGATTGCAATAGTGACAAATAAAATCAGCTACTTCAGTTAATTAAAGATACTTCTAATTTAGCAGTCACCTCAAACCCCCTCTCTTTAATTTGTTGACTGGGGTTCCTCTGTTGGAACAGGATGAATCTGGTTTCAGTGCACGCACATGGAGATGATCTGCATGTTTGGGACTAATGCAGATGACTAATGCCTATAGATTTAACACACCTACTGTGTGTCGTCAAAGGCTTACACTGATGCCGATGCCACAGGCTAAATGATTGTGTTTTTCTTTTATGCTTTCAAATTTAGATTTTTACTCTGAAATTAGTGTCCGACTTTCAAAATTAGATGAAGGAAAAATGGATTTGTTTCTGATCAGCTAAGTAAGGGATAAAGTCTCATTAGCAAATTGATAATGAAATCGATGTTTGACAGCAGTGTCGTTTTCATTAGGCAGGCCTTGTGATTAAAACAACCTCAGCATAATGAGATTGTTTTGTACCAAAAGAAATCAGCCTGTTTCTAAATGTTGCGTCTTACATGTTGCACAGAATGAATGAAACTAGCTTTTTCTTCCCCCCAGTGGGCTCCATTTTGTTTCCATTAGTGTCATTTATTTACACGTGTGTATATAAATGACGGTTAAGAAAAGGTCAGGACAGCTTCAGAAGCTCAGCCTTTAATTAATCAAGGTGCACGTATGTGAGCATGAGAGTGATCTTTGGGTGGGGGGAAGGGCAGCTTGGCGAACATGAGATTCAAGAAATGGCTCTTACTGTGCATGAGTATGTGTTTATGCAGTCTTGCATTCGCGGGAACTGAAGCCATCTGCATTGTTTGCATTGCATTGATGTCGTTTATGTCCGATTGTGGTTTGAGAATGAAAAATTGGAATATGGAAGGCAAGAAGAAAATGGAGCCTTCATCTGAGCCGCAAGCTTGCTGATATTAGCAGATTAAAGCTAATGAGGAGGTATTTCAGCTTTAGGGCCATGAGTGTGTTTTATTTTTTTTAGTTTCTGTAACGTTACATTCTTGCTTCATCCAAACCATCAGGCATTTTGAAAGCTAGAAACAAATGTGATTATGTAAGCAGTTATTGCTTATATGGAGATTTTAATGTCCATTAGTGGACTGCATCACGTATAGCCAAGACATTCATTCAGTACTAAAGTTGCACGGCATAAATTGGCTACAACTCGATAAAATATCTTTAAGTTGCACTGTTATTCATTCTGGGGTCTTGAGTTGGTTGAAAATGCACCACTAAGGAAAACGCCTCTGTACAGGATCTTTGCGTCTTTCTACGATGTGAATTTTCACCCCTGTACATGAATTGTTTAACGTGTCGCACGTGCCTTGAGTGCAACAGTAGCTACAGTTTATCTGTGACGTAAAGAGATTGAAATTCAGATGAGCAGTTAGGGATGAGTTGCAGGGTTAAGTGGGGTAAAAATGTAAAGGTTGAAAAGGAGAGAAATAAGCCAATAAATGTAGGCGGCGGCCCAAAAGGGGGGGTGTGGTTATGTAAGAGGAGTCAGTTGGTGGTGCTGTCAGAGAGAGGAGCTGGAGAGACACTGACACTACGGGAAAACATCTGTCCCTCTGTCTTCTACAACATCCATGTAAATGGCCAGTTTGTGTCTCCACTCCTGTCTGCGTCCAACATGACATGGCTAGAAACATACGTCTACGATCTGCCAATGTTGCTCATCCTTGTGGGAAAGCGTGAATCTGGCTGCTCTTTTCTGTACGTATCCGTAGCTGGAGAACAGGACATTTATCCATGAATTATTTTACTAAAAATAGTCACTAACTGGTGGATTAAACACCTTGATATTTCTGTTTGAGCTATTGATATGAAATTCACAACATATGTCAGTGAAAAAGCCAAGTAATTAACACATGCAAACAAATAAAAAGAAAATAAACTATATTAATGCAATGATGCAGGAAATAATTAAACACACAAAGAAAATGAGCTGCAAAAGGGCAAAGAAAGGCAAGAAATGAGCTGAATTACCTTAATTGTTTCTCGTTACCTTTGCAACCTTACTGTTGCAAAAGATATTGTTGGCATTATTGGTTAAAGATGTATTTCTAAACTATTATTAGTATTTCCAGTGATCCAAGTTAAAAGGACATAATTTCACCATTAATCTATCACAGGTGTTCCTTACAAGATTTCTGAAAGAGGAATAAAACAATTAAAAGACTTGTCATCCGTAACCCAGAGACCACATCAGTGGATACACCTGAAATGCAGAGGTAGTTTTACAGTAAACAGCATCATTAGCCTGTTTAAATGTTCCGCTACAAACTTTAAACAGCATCTAACAAGCTTTTTCCTCAGCAATGGACATTCATGAATACCTAAGTTAGTTTTTGTTCAGCAGCACCAGGCTTCACTTCTGAAGAAAAAGCTTGTCAGATCTTGCTTAAAGTTTGTTGCAGAACATTCAAATAGGCTAATAAAATAGTGAGAGCAAAATTTAAGCGCGCCATGTTTTTGCAGTAGGAGTAGAAGAGCATATCATTCCAAAAACAACCAACCAACAAGTAGGTTTGTAGGTAGGAACATCATGGTGTGGTGCTGGTTGTCAGCCTTTAATTGAGGGTTGAATGTAGTCTTTACACAAGTGTGAAAATGAAACAAAGGTAGATTTTCGTTGAGACATTGAGTCCACACAGCCACAGAAATGAACTAGTTTCAGAGCTCAAAATAAAGATGATAGACTTTTCCATTCAGTAGCCTTGACTTGAATCCTTTTGAAAATCTGTTGGAAGACCCAAAGCTCACACCATGGCAATGCAATGCACTCATTTATCCATAAACATGACGGCTTGAAGTTGTCATTCCAGTTTATTTTACAAAACGTCCATCCATCCATCCATTTTCTTTACACCCTTGTCCCTTAGTGGGGTTGGGAGGGTTGCTGGTGTCCATCTCCAGCTAACGTTCCGGGCGAGAGGCAGGGTACACACCGGACAGGTCGCCAGTCTGTCGCAGGGCAACACAGAGACACACAGAGACACACAACCATGCACACACACACTCACACATAGGGGCAATTTGGAGAGGCCAATTAACCTGACAGTCATGTTTTTGGACTGTGGGAGGAAACCGGAGCACCCAGAGAAAACCCACGCATGCACAAGGAGAACAAACTCCATGCAGAAAGACCGGGGACGGGAATCAAACCCATAACCTTCTTGCTGCAAGGCAACAGCTCTACCAACTGCACCACTGTGCAGTCCCTTTACAAAGCGTAATTTATAAATTAAATGTAATTTGATTCTTTGTGTGCATGTTTAACCCGAGTTCCTACCAACATCTGTTGTAAGTTTCATGTTGGTAGGGCTACCAGAATTATACAGTAAGTTGATGTTGATGATACGAACATCCCTCCCTGGTAACTACCTATGTTTTTGGAAACTAGCATGATGAAAGGCTGAAACCATCCTCATTCATTCAGAGACAAATGTAAAGCATCACTGCCACTCCTAAATAAATCTAAAGTCGTAAACATTTCATGTATATGTGAGGAAATCATTACCCACCCTGGCACATGATGATGCTTTATTAATTTTCCCCCCGTGTCGTCTATTTACAAAATGATTGTACCGCTTTTGTTAGGAGCTTGCTAGATTAATTATGGCTGATTTCAGCTGGGATTGTCAGAACATTCTTTTAAAACAAGAGCTTTTGAATTTAAATCTGAGGAAAGTGGAGACCTCAGTCTACTGGGATCATCCGTTAGAAAGCTCCCTCTTCCTCCCGCCGGGCTCCAATCTGTCTTTGTCTGTTCTCCAACTCTGTGGCTATGATTAGCTTTAAATATTAATCGGAGTTTACCTTATTTATTAGCATCAAGATTCAGTTAAAAAGTGCTCTGCCAGAAGTACTGTTCATAACAGACTGCGTAGTAGTGTATTAAATGAATGCACAGACACAGTGGGCGTTCCTTGCTTAACACTCCCATAGGTGATTACTACATGAAAGCCTTCAGGCCTTGATCAGACTGTGTGTGTGTGTGTGTGTGTGTGCTTGTGCTTGCGTGTGTGTGTGTTCTTGCATTTTTACAGTCAGATTGATTTATTGGTGTCATTGGTCTATACCAGAGGTTCCCAAACTGTGGGGCGCGCCCCTTAGGGGGGGCGCCGTGCCAATGCAGGGGGGGTGCGGGAAGCCGTCTGGATGAAAAAAAACCCCAAAAAAACATGAATGCTGTATGCGCTGGGTTTTTACCTTAGAATGGCCAACTCTGTTATTCCTAAGTCAATTTGATACAGTAGGGCAGACATGCGCACTACGCTTCGACTGGGGCTACCAAGGGACCAGTCCCTATATATTTAAAGCCAAGGGGCGGGACTGCGGCGGCAGCGTGTCGGGGTTGGTCCATGTTACGCAGAAAGCAATTGGGCGCAATATCGCAATACCGTGAGTGAAACAATGACTGGGGCAGCCTACTATATAAATTACTCGGGGACCATTTCTTGTTATTACACATACACATTTGTCGAATATGGAACAAATTGCGTCCTGTTTCGGTTCAATATGGGACGATTCCGTATTTTACGGGACGGGTTGCAACACTAGTCGACATATTTGTGTGAGAGGACATTCTCTGTTGTGAACTTAAATAACGGACTCTCACTTACAAGACATCTTGCGCATCAATACCGCTGCCTTTGAACCAGACCTGGCCTATGTGCTGCAGTCCAGATATCAGTATCACATTAATGCAGACAAGTCATTTGTCATTTACAATAAGTCTCTGAATAAATTTCGTTTTTGTTTTTTAAGATCAAAATAAGTCATAAATTCAGACAAGTTTTCAGTTTTCACTCCAGAATAATAAACGTTTAAAAATCTAATCATTTACTAATATGTCATATTTCAAATGAGCCCTGCACTTGTTGACATGACTATTACTTGCTCATTTTTCTGTTATTTTATTTAAAAATTCTGTAAATATTGAACTGCCATGGTGAGATATTTTTTTATGTTTCAAATGTAATTTGCACACAAGAGTATAATTACTTCTGTTTAACCGTTAAAAAAAAGTTAGTGTTAAAAAAGTGAAGTTAAGTGAATATTCAATTGCATATGATATACATGTTTCAAATGAACCAAAAGACATGCTTAAGATCGCTGAAATTAAAATAAAAAAGCAAATGTGAAACACAGAATGGCTTGCTGAAATTTGTTTACATATATTGCTGTTCTATGTAAAGAACGTCCGCCAAGGTCGGCCCCCTTACATTTTTAACACACCAAATCTGGCCCCCTTTGCAAAAAGTTTGGACACCCCTGCAGTAGGGGCTTCCGCACTTCCCATATCTGTGGCCGCTGTCACTTTTATCAGCAGTTAAAACTGTTTAATCCGTTGTTAACATGTGGAAACCTGTTTTTCCGAGCCGCCTTTAAACGCAACACGAGCGCTACGACACTGCGCTGGAGGAGA